>NW_008795125.1:4023111-4048735 GCF_000699145.1 Aptenodytes forsteri | reverse complement strand
GTCCGCAGCGACGATAAGGCCGGACCGCGGGAGTCTCTGCGGCGCCGCCTGCACTCCCCTCTCCCGGCTCACTCGCCCCTCGACACCGCCTCTCCCACCTGGCAGCGGAGGGTGCTGCCTCAGCCGGCTGCCCCAGGAGCGGGGAGCCCTCGGCCGTGCCTGCTCAGCCCCCCCGGCCGCGGCCTTCCTGATTCAGTAGCTCCCACCTCCGCTGCCCGGTGAGCCGGTTGATTTACGTGGCTTCTGCGGAAAAGAAGCACGTAGCGCCTCCGAACTGGTATCGTACCCCCAGTGGAGAGAGGGGTTGTGTGCTGCGCTCATAAAAGGTTATGTAGAAAGACTGAATGTTGTTTGTGTTATAACTATGGTGCTTGTTCGAGCTGAAGATGCCTGACTGTTGGGAGTCACAGGTCCACTGGGGAGATGAGTGATCAAATACGACTTGACACGGGGAAAAATCGGAGGACCCATCAAGCGAGGATGATGATGATGCCAGTCTGACGGTCAGCAGTGTGTGTTTAGTGCTGCTGTTCAGGATGAATAGGAAGAAAGGAGACAAAGGATTTGAGAGCCCCAGACCATATAAATTATAAGTATCCATTTTTTTTAAAGTTGCTATACTTGAGACCAATGCACATTTGAAACAGACCACAGGCTGAGCAGTAATTATTTACCTGAGAAAGTTGGAACTGTTGCTTACGGTGTAGCTTGCACTCAAAAAATGCGGGTTGTAGGTGTATGTTTTATTGTGTAAATGGACTCACTCACGGACAGTGAGTCTGTCAACCATGCAGTCCCATCTTATAAAGATACTTACTTCGTGCTCTTCAAACCTTGGAGATTTCTCCACACAATATCAGCACTACAGACCGTGCTACCATGTTTCATTCTTACTGCTATGTCAAACCCTTTTGACTTAAGGGCTTTTTTATAGATAAAAAAATGCTTGCATTTGCGGCAAGCAGCTTTGTTAAGCAAATTGTCATTTTTACACATTCATTATTTTGGTTGTAACCAAGCTGTAAAGCAGTTGGTTGTGGATATCAGTGGATCTTTATGTATTTCTGTTTATACCTCCTTGATTTCTTGATAAATCTGTAACGCAATTGTATTTCTAAACAGAATCACTCTTGTTATCATATAAGTTTTAATGCGTAGGTAATGTTTGAATCCATCATTGGATACTAGATGTTATCATTCTCTTGTAGGAATTTTTATTGAACTTGCTTAACTGAAGCAAAGTCACTTTTTAATGCACAGGGTACATGAGTACATGCATATAATGTGTGATGTGGCGTAAAAGTTGAATTATTACGAGGTTGTATCTTGAGTCGTGAATAGCACTACTGTGAAGTGTGGTGAAGATGCCACCTACTACAGAAAAATACAGAAATAACTTCTAAAGTTTTAAAGCTGGAATTATTATTTTTTCTTCCATTTTTTAAATCAGCATTTTATTTACCAGGAGTTCTAATACATCGTTCAAGATTTAAGCAAATGCATTTGACTTGTTTAAAATACCTATCTTGATTGATATATAACCATTATTTAAAATAATAAAATCTTATGACATACTAATTGTAAAAAAACATACTATATCTTTTTTCATGTATAGTACCTGCTTACCTAAATTATGTATGAGCGTCAGCTCACCAGGTAGATTTTCCACAGGTCTGTGATTGCAAATATTATGGCTGTGTGCTGTTTCTAATAGTGCACATCACCAAAGTATTAGAACTTGATTCTGTGCCATTAGTAATACTATATTTTTACACACTGTTATGTGGTGTTCAAAAATGACCTTGTTATCTTCCTGTGTTACTAGTAATATTCATACCGGTATGGCACTATACTTTGATTTTATTGGAACTTTTCTGACCCTGTGTGCAACTTCTATTCATTATTTGTTTTGGACCATGTAAGAGACTTAGACCATCATGAATTCTCCTTACATAAATATATGCTATATGCAGTATTTATCTATATGTACATACATCCTGTATGAGCGCTCTGTTTTTTTAAAACTGGGTTAAAATATTATTTTAAATGCTGGCATTTGTGCAAAACCTTACTTATTTTAAATTATTATTTTTTTTTCCAGCACAACTCACCAGGAAATTTGTATCAACAACATAAATTTTCAGAGAAAGTCTGTTGTAGTAAGTATTTTTTAATAAAATGTGAAAGTAGAAATTAAAAGTCTGGGTTTTCTTCATGCTTTTAGAGGAAACAACTGCACACACAAGATAATTATGTTCTTCAGCTTCTTTATATTTTATACTTTCTAATCTGATGCCTCTCATAAGTCTGTCATTCCTTGAGATGCGTCAAATAAAATACCTTCTAACTGTGAACACTTTAATTTCTGTAAGGAAAAGCTTTCTAAAAGAAAGTCACTGCATTGTAAATAATGTTACAAAGCAATTTACAATTCAACATTGACCTTCAACAGAGTGTTAGCTGATGTTAGGGATAGGGTTATAGAGTTTTCTAGCTTATATGTGAGTTCACTGGGGCTTTGAAGAGACTTTCACGATTTCAGGCCTGAAGTCACTGAGGCTTTTTGTGAATTTAGATATCTGCCTAAATGGATTCTGCTTAGGTTTTAAAAATCATCGTCTCAAGCTCAGATACCAAAACCTAAAACATAGTGATGAAAAACATAGTGATGCTAGTAACTTGAAATCTGGTCAATAGAGGCAGATCATTTCCAGTAAAACAAGCATGATTGTCAGTCATTTTGAAGTTTTTTGTTTCGTTTTGTTTTATTTCACAGCTGGGAAAATTCACCTGTTAAATGATACAAAAGAAAATCTATTCTAGACATCTAAAAGGGCAAACCAATTTCCTTTTTAAATAAATTAACATTTTTTTTACCTATGATTTTCCTTTGAAAGGCATTAGTAACAATTTTCTTTATATATCTCTACTTTGTGAATTGGTAAAGATTTTACAGAAGGTTTTGATTTGTGTTTTCATAGGGTTATGTGGAACTGACAATATTTCCCACAGTTGCAAACCTGAATAGAATCAAACTGAACAGTAAACAGTGCCGGATTTACAGAGTAAGAGTCAACGATTTAGAAGCAGCTTTCATCTATAACGATCCAACGCTGGAGGTTTGTCACCATGAGTCAAAGCAGTAAGTGATGTTCTTAAAACTCTGCAGATGTAGTGTCTTCTGTTGCTGTTAAGCATGATCTATTTTATTGTACTGGGAAGTTGTACCTGGTGATTACCTAATGGTAACATAAGTTCCAGACAGAAACAGTTAACTTTTGGTATGGTGACTTAATTTTGGGAAAGTATTTTGGCAATAATTTTGACTCATGTTATTCTTTAGAATTTCTTTTACTAACATTTCTTTGTATTGTTTTGTAAAAGTATCAGAAGCTTTTTTAAAAGTACTTTATGGGGAAAAAAGTGATGGATGCCAGTAGTGTCCTCAGTGCTTTAGGAAACTATCCTTCTAGTGTTTTCTCCCTGGTAAGAAAATGTCTTTGGCTAAAATGTTTTATCTTTGATGGACTTCAGGTTTATCTATCAACAACTTTTACGCTCATTTATTTTAAAAAAAGGTTACATTATTGTGGCAATAGCATTTTGTTTATATTCTTGTAGAGAACATTTTACAGTGGTGCAACTACATTCATATGAGAGTTCCACATGAGAGGATTGCCCTTAGTTTTGGGGTTTGTGGGTTTTTGGTGGTTTCTTGTTTGTTTTCTACTCCAGCATAGTTGGTTAAATCAGTTTGGTTGCATCACTATAATATTATGTTCTGATAATTTGTCCTGCAAAAATTGTCCTGATTTTTATGATGTGTAATGTCCGATTGGATGATCGTTTTTGTTCCTTCCAATTTTTAAACCTAGGAATATTCATATTCAGACTATTGTCTGAAAACTAGAGTATTAAAGAGAACTTCTGTTGTTCAGTTACTGAGATTCAAGTGCTACTTTTTATCCTAATTTACGCATCATTGGATTTGAACTGTTTGTTTATGGCAGACACTCTACATTCCTTTATTAATCACTGATGCAAGAGTTTCAATAATTCAACAATGTTCATTTATATAGGACACTGCATTGGATATCAGTTCTGAAATTTTGTTTGAGTCCTGATACTGAACCACTTGAGTCTATTAATTCTGTAATTGCTGTCCGTTTGGTGACTTGATTTTTTTGTTGTTGCTATTGCTCGGTAAGTCAAAAATTCAGTCTCCTCATCTGGGGGGGATTCTAATTGTTCTGAAGAGACAGAAAGTAAACCTTTTGGTCTTTCTAAGGAATCAAACTTTCATTATTTATTAGCATCACAGATAAGGGTGTAAGTCCTAAAATGTTATCTAAACTCACTTTGAAATTTGAAAGGAAAAGTTTCAAATTTATTCACCAGCTGATATTGAAGAGCAAGTTAAAAACATGTAGCTTCCCACATGTTTTGGGGAAATGATGTGGGAAGAGACTTTGCTGAAAATCTCATACCTGTTTGTTTTTCAGTAAGAGAAGCACCATGGACAAATGTTTTCACTAAGTATTCTCTTTTAGTTTTACTGAAACTTATGTTGATGTTTTCACACCTTCTTTTGGCGGCTTGGTTGAATTTACAGTTTGCTGAATTGTTAAAGAACTTCTAATGAAAGTGCTATATATGTTTAACAGCGGCTGATATGAAATCAGAGAGTCCTTTAGGTTGGAAAGGACCTATTGAGATCACCTAGTCCAACCCCCCTGCTCAAGCAGGGTCAGCTAGAGCAGGTTGCACAGGGCTGTGTCCAGTTGGGTTTTGAGTATCTCCAAGGATGGAAACTGAGCAATCTCTCTGGGCAACCTGCTCCAGCGTTTGATGGCCCTCACAGTACAAAAGCATTTTCTTGTATTCAGATGGAATTTCATGTATTTTAACTTGTGTCCACTGACAGGACCAGAGGCAATGGGCACAAACTGAAACACAGGAAGTTCCCTCTGAACATCAGGAAGCACTTTTTTACTATGAGGGTGACCGAGCCCTGGGACAATTTGCCCAGAGAGGTTGTGGAGTCTCCATCCTTGGACGTACTCAAAAGCTGTCTGGACATGGTCCTGCGCAACTGACTCTAGGTGGCCCTGCTTGAGCAGAGGGGTTGGACTAGGTGATCTCAATAGGTCCTTTCCAACCTCAACCGTTCTGTGATCCTGTAATAACTGCATCCTGAATAACTTCTGGAAGATGTGAGAAAGGAGCAGCACTTAAAATGATCAGAGTGAGCACTCCATTATGTTAAGAAAGGGATCGGGAGAGATAACTCCATCATTTTGTGGAGAAAGTGAGTTGCTTTGTTTAGCGTCCTAGTGGTATAGTGGAACATCATGCCTTTTTTCATATCATCCTGTTTAAGAGCAGTGAACGGAATTTGAGGACAACGCATGCAAAGTGAAATCCTGTCTCACGCAGGGCTACAGTCGCCTGTGGGTTTTACTGCTGCAGGTTTTCACATTGCTATTCAAACTTAATAGAAAGTCTCTGTATTTCATAACTCCTGTGTTATTCATAGTTATGAAAGACAGAGGTCACCAAATATTCTTAATGAAAAACTAGTATGCCTCTTTTCTTTATCTCAGAAGTCAAAGGCTACGTGGGTTATGAAGTATTACATGAGGTGTGTATTTTTTCCATTGAAATACCTGGTCACAATTGGGTATCGAGCATGATGGTAGCTAAGTTTTGATTAAATACAACACCTCTGCTCTTAAGGCAGGATTACAAACAGAAATGCTAGAAATCTAAAAACTCTAGAATTAGTACCTCAAAAAAAATTGTAAGTGGGTTTCCTCTGCCCTTCTTTACAAAGAACTGCCTCTAGAAACAGCAGTGGTTTGTAGTAGTCATTATATCTAATCAGTCCTTGCTCTGCTGGTCATCTCTTCCAAGTTCTCGTTTGTTACGGCATGTTTAGTGATGATGTCCTTTGTACCCTTGCAGCTGGACTAGGTATATCAATTATTTTGAACAGGACACAGATTAGTCATCAGGTTTTGTTTCTAGTGTTACCGGGATAGTTACCTTTTGCACGGTGTTCTTCAGTAGTCTATTGAACTAGTAAATGTGAAATTAAGATGGTTCTTGGCAAACTGTTTATTTAAAATAATTTGTTTTATATCTTTACTCTTTCCTGTGATGTTTAGCAAGTAAAAAATCAGTTCAAGTTTTAAGGTTTTTATATACAAACATTTTCTTGCTTTTGATAATGCTTTTGGTTTTCTTAAATGTTGATTTCTAAAGAATACATAATGTAGAAATATTTGTTAACTTAATGGACTCTTTCCTACCTTTTTTATCAAAGTTAAAATATTTTAGAGACTTCTTACTCCCTTAGTTAGTAACAAAATTTAATTAAAAATGGAAAATTCTGTATTTAAAGCCACTGTAATTATTTCTTTGGGAAGACTTGCTACAGCATCCGTGACTTGGGAGGTTATGTTCGCTGATATGAGGTTAAGGTCAAGTGAAGTGGTTAATTGTTTCTGGTTTATGTTGTGCAAATTTTGGCATGCAAGAAAACATAGTTAAAAGAGGGTTGAGAAAGTCAAGATTAAAGAGAGCTTTATCTATGAAATACAAGCAGTGCCAGCTGAAATTGTTTCTGTCTCACCACGATGTTCTCTGCTGCTTCTTGGGTGAGATCTTCTGTCATATCAGCTCTTTGTGTTCTGAATTTGGACATTCAACTTGTTTTCAGTTCAAGTAATACTTTGGGATTTTATCATCTATTGATGCAAAAATCATGGACATGTGGTCTCTGTCATTTCACATTTCCAGTGTTGCAGAAGGTGAAACAATTTTTTTTTGTCTTGTATATTGTTACTTCTGCTGAATGACCAAAAAAACCCTTGCTAAAAAGGTAATTAAAAATTGGTGAATTTTGTAGGCAATGTTAGAAACCTTTAGTTAGTGCATTAATTATATTTTCATCTTTGATGCCATTGCCAGCTTATCTGTCAGTCTCAAACCACAATTTCAGGTAACAACTGAAAAAAAATTTCAAGTTTTATCTAGAAATAAAGTTGGTCTTCCATCTTGTAATTTCCTCTTGAGGCTTCAGGCCATCATAGCTTTTTCATATGGGAATAGATGGATGAACTTAGGTAACGCAGTCACTTCCTCCCTGACTGAGCAAACATCTGAACAGTGCTGTAAGGTATAAAGCAATTCACATAGTTTTACCATGTGTACACAAGGTGGCAGAGAATCCCGTTTTCCTCGTACTTTTAAGGAAGAGTTTGAAATCTTGCAAAGACTGCAAATAGCGTTGGAGAATGTCTGTTTGAGTCCTGTGTTAGGGCTGTTGTTGAGTGTTACAGCTGCCTCTGTCCTCCTCATCTTCCCTCTTTTCCTTGCAAACTGTTGCTTTCTCGATTCTGTCAATATATGGGAAGTGGGATTTATTCTCCTGGGCTATAGCATGCAGAAATCCCACAGCGTGTATTCTGACTACTGAGGCAACTGCTTGTATATCAGCCCCTTTTATCTTAAAACAGGCAAAGGAGATCTCTGTTTTCTTAATCCTGTGGGTAAGATTGTAAACTGTTAAATAGTCACAGCAAAAGTTTGGAGTTTTGATGCAGTGGTTTGAGCTGTGATAAGTGAAGTTTGTGATGATCCTGCTGTTGTCTGGTTATGTGCTTCACACGTTTGTGTGGTAACTATGGTGCAGGGTTGAGAAGCTATTGCATTTTATTATTACTTCTGTGTAAAAGAAGATATGTTTTTATGTAGCTAGCTAATGTGCACTTTTTTTTTAACTTGACGCCTGTAGTTTTTAAACATTAAAAATAGGAAGGTGTTTTGATATCCTCCAACTTCACTGTTGCTTTAGTTACAAGCAGCAGTAAGCTGTGAGAGAGGGCAGCGTGGTAGCCTTCAGGGTACGTCCTGCAATTTTCTTTCTTCTGAGAAGTCAGTGATCAAGCCTTTAGCCTATCACAAAATAGAAAAATTACTGGTGGAGTGAGCATGTGTTGTTTTGCTGCAATAAATAGCCTTCATTCCCACTGGTATGATGCTTATCTAGTTATAAATTCGTGATGACTTTGTTAGAAATAAACAGAGGTGGAGAGAACTTTTGAAGAAAGATGGCAGAGTCTTCAACCTTGGGCAGGAATGAAAATTAGGTTTTTCAGTGTGCCAAAGATTTAGATTGTTGCGTTATTAATAAATTACCTATATGTGTACATATTTTTAATATATATAAAAAAATGCTATATATAATATATGCTATATCATATATTTCGGGGTTGGACTCCAAAACCAAGGGCTAGTTTTAGCTGGGAAGCAAAGTAGAATAGTAAATGAATTACAGGTAATGAAGAGCAATTAATTACATGTGGATCAAAGAACTTATTTTGCCAAGTTGATGTTAAATACTGTAGGAAGAAAGTTGTTTATAGACTATATGTTTGGGCTGTGTAACAGTTAAGTAGCACCGCTGCAGCTAGTAGAGAGAGATGCTATGGAAAGTTGACATGGAGGTATTTAGAATCAATGTGTAGCTTTAAAAAATAAGTCTCTACAGGATCGCTTGTTTCTAGTCAGTCAACAAGCATGCATTTGGGCTGTAATTAAGTGTTTTGGGTGAATTCTCGTAATAAATGTATCTCTACTAGGAGAAAATGTGAATGCATATTACTTTTTCATTGTCAATCTACACTTAGCATTAGGAAAATTTATTTTTGTTCCTTGGGCTCTAAGTTTTGGCATGTGCTCTGTTTTTGTTAAAACGGCCATATCCAGTTTATTGAGAATAGTTCAACCTATGAAAAAATTAATCTGTGGTACTAATTCTTTAATGAATTCCTTTTACAATGAATCACCCATTTGAATTGGAACACTTCACAAAAATAGAAATATCAGAACAGACTGTTTTCCATAAAACATTAAGCCCCGTGGAGTCTACCTTTCTTGCTATAAAATTACAACCTTTTCCTGTCTATGAACCCATTGATTTTTAAAATGTAACCACAAGCTCATCATGATCCTCAAACTTGGAACAAATTCTCACTGATGTATCGGAAAGGGATTCCCTATCAGTAATTATGAGTTTTCAGTACCAGTTTAGATTAAAATGAAAAACTTTGAGACTTTACAGTCTAACACAATGTTACTGTTGTTTTCTGTTGCTAGTTTCTTTAATTACGAAGATAGTTTTTAGTCATGCAGTCTTTTTTTTAAAGAAAGTTTTTCCAGTGGTATTTGCCTGCCTTCCTAGGATGCCATTTGAAGGCAGCTTAAAGCAACATCATTTGGGGTGGTTATGATCCCGTTGACAGTCTCCCATGCCTCAGTAGTAGCGCTTCTTTGACCCCTCAGTGTGTCAGATTAAGGAGCTAAACCAACTGAAAGCTGTCTGAAAAAAAAAAGACTTTTTTTTTTTTCCATTTGGCACTTTCAGCTGCATGACTGCAGGCTGGGATGAAGAGTAGTCTCCTTAGTGAGGGAGTCGGAACGTGTGGCTGAGACTAGGAGACGGCACATCAGCTGGAGTTTCAGTTGGTTTGAATTGTTCTGGAACCATAGCTGAAGTTATAGTATATTCCAGTGTACAAATTCAATCTTGTGCTTTTAAAACTTGTTGGCATTATATCCTATCTTTAGGTACACAACCTATGAAAAAGGAAAAAATTATTATGTATTAAAACTTGGGATTTGGGTGTTTCTATGCTCATATGCTCCCATTTACTATTCACGTCCTATTTTCAGAAGCTTCCAAGCAAAGTAGATGAGTTTACTGCTCCTAACATTCTCAGTCTTGGTAGTGGTTCCAGGGAATTTTTGTGCTATTATTGCCAAAGATCAAGAACTGCATAAAAATATGTTCTCAATATATTTCAGTGTTTTAGCAAAGTTTTTTAGATGTGGAAGGCTAGGGATATAAGCATGGTGTTTGACATACCTAGACTTATAGGATGATCCTGGCATGGTTAATTACCCTTCATTCTTCCAAGTAAGGTACTGTAATTTGGGTTGAATGCTGTTTTTTCTGTGGGTGGTGAATAGAGAATGGTTAGATGAAAGTAAAATCCTGAAATGAGATCATGTCTGCTTCGTGTGGACTTCAGATTCCATGGAAGAGTGGAGTCCACAGCCAAAAGTTAATTTACTCCATTGTGGTGCAGTAATGCTGCAGATAGCTTTATGCTTGATTGCGGCTCTGTCCCCACAGTGGTGGAATTCATCAGTGGTACACACCTAAATGCTCGAAATTCTGGAAAAAAGTGATCAGTAATTCAAACACTTTCTCTTCAGGTATAGAATTGTGCAAGCTTTTGAAGAACTCTGTGTACAAGGATTAGAATTAAGAAAGTGTTTTACAGAGTTTAAAAATCCATTTTGAAAAAGTATAAAAGCTGTAGTGTAAAGATGCAAAACAAAGGTTATTTTTTAATTTGACTGGTCAGTCCTCCAGTATCTGAACATAATCACATTAAATAGTAAGAAGATAACATCCTGCTCATGACTGCTGTAATAGCAGACACGTGCATGTTCCTGCGCATTTCAGTAGAAAACAATTAATCTAAACTATAACTGAAGTGACGGTATTACTTTGGAATGAAATGTGCAGTCAATTAGCAGCTAATATATAGTAGTTTGAACAGCTCAAACCTGATTACAAAAATTTGTGTCTGCACCCTAAATAAATGAATGATGGTAACATTTAAAAAAAATTGTTTCTAGGGACTAAAAAGTATAATACGTATTTCTGTGGTTTGGTGTATTAAAGCCAAAACTCTAGCATCTAGTATTTTATGTGATATTTAAAAGAGCTTAAAATAAAACTATTCCTATCCATCAAGCTAAGAAGGGGGAAAATACCATTGCCAAGCTAAGATCTTACTACATTTGGAAAAGCAACATAAAAGCAGAACTACAATATATGAGGAGGCAGATCTTAAAGACATCTTCAGAGTAAACATACAAACTTAATCCAAAATTTTCCAAAACAAGAATTTTTAATTGGTATTCCAATAAGCGTAAATATTGCTCTTACTGGGAAGTAAAGAGCACTGAGCATTTCTCATTTAATTTACTGGGGATTATTACTGCTTAAGTCTTTTTGATCATGGATCAATTCTATAAGAGCTTAGGTTTAGGTTCTGGTTTTTGAAATCTAATCTTTACTCCTCCTTTTTCCCCTCACTCCTTTAAAAACACAAAAAAATACTCGGTTGAACATGCATCATGAAATTTGGTATAGAAATCCTATAACTTCAGGAGTTGGTTTTTGTAGTTCAGCATGTACTTTAAGAATTAACTGGGTATTTCTGACAGGAGGAATCTCAACTATTTTTCCAATGCCTATGCTGCTGCAGTCAGTGCTGTGGACCCAGATGCTGGAAATGGAGAACTCTGCATTAAGGTTCCCTCGGAGCTGTGGAAACATGTTGATGGTAAAGTAAAGAGACCATACTGAAAGCTTAATTTAAGATGACATTGAGCTGTTAGCTACGAGTTTGCATAGGAAGATAGTAGATTTAAATAAATAGAAATAGCATTACATTATGAAATGGTGGTTACTGTTTCCTTTTTTCCTCACCTATATCTTTCCAGCTGAAGTCTGAAAAATACCTGCATACTTCTTGGTAATATGGAGAAGTGGTTGCAAGGTTTCTGAACAGCCTTTACAAACCAACTCTTGGGTGGTCATGAGCTCAGAAGTATACATGAGGATGTGGGTGTAATGGAGCATTCTGGGTGCTAAATTATAACTATTTGAAGCTGCTTACAATATACATGAGCCAACAAAGAAAAGGATTTACAAGGATACACCTGTATACGTGTTGTTTAAAAAGCTATATTCATTTTTTTCCCATCTCACTTTGAAGAATGGTTGGTTTAAAACTGATCCAGTAGTGAAAAGTAGACTGTTTTATAAACTGGTATACTAGATCCTGGAACAAGTAACTTCTTTAATAAATTACCCTCCAACATTGATTATTTTCTTACATGGATTTTATTAGTTTCTTGTATTGGTTTTCTTATATGGTTTTATCAGTTTTTCCTGTGGATTTGTGAGACCTGTGAGAGAAAAACCAACTATATCATGAAACTGACTCACACAGTGTTGTCAGGTACACCTCAATGGGAAAGACACTTTTGTTTATTTTAATTTTTGTTTAAGTTCCTGTTGTGGCTACTTGCAAGCCTAGAAGGGAAAATACTCAAACAGGCATAATTTTTCTTTTCAAAGTTTGAATGCCAAAATATGGTGAGACTTGTTAGGTAAATTTCATCATATGCCTGAATTTCTTTTCTTGCCAGCCTATTCATAGGTGAGATTTCTGTGAAACTAAACCAAGGCAAAGACATTTCAGTTACAGGAAAAGCTTTAACTATAATAAGAGGTTTTAAGAAACTGCAAATGACAATAACGTCTTTAAAGAATGTGCCTGTTACATGCAGTTTTTGTAGAAAATTATTTCAGCAAGGTACAAAGGAGGTCATGGTTAGGGTACAATCACTGTATAAAGATTCTTTACTATTGGGGAGTTGGAAGATGAAATGTAACTCCAATTGCAGTTTTTATTAATGAATAAAGTTTCTTATAAATTCATATCCTGTAAGTTAAGCTTAAGAGGTCTCAGTTTTGTAAGCTTTTGAGCTGTGCTTTGTAAGCGGACCTGGAGGTCCATGAGAGTGAAGTAAACGCATAATCTTGAAAGACCAAGAGTCTATTCTGAAATAACTTTCATGTAAGTTGTATATATTTACTCTAATTTTGGTCTTGGTATGGCAGAGTTGAAAGTCCTGAAGGTGCATATAAACTTTTCTCTGGACCAGCCAAAAGGAGGCCTTCATTTTGTGGTACCCAATATGGAGGGCAGCATGGCAGAAAGAGGGGCTCATGTCTTTTCATGTGGTTATCAAAATTCTACAAGGTAAGAAAACTGTCTTTGAATGTTAGACTGTATTTCCTATTTAATCTCAAAGTGTAGGAAATACAAATAATTTCTTTGAATTCTTGTAATTTTGAAAAATTCTAAAACTTATTTTGTGCTTGAATGGAGCTTGCCAATGTGAAGTAGCATCTAATGATTAGTAATTAGGATTTCTAGTCTTTATAGCTCAGCAGGAAGTAATGGCAAAGAAACTTGTAGTGCTTTATGAAATCAGTGTATAGTAGGAGTCAGTATGTCAACATGCAAAGTATTTAAGAATATAGTTTGGAACTTGAGAAAAAAATCATCTGTGAAAAAGAGAAGTATCATTGTTAACCATTTTTCCCCCAATCCTAACTTTCCTAGATTTTGGTTTCCTTGTGTTGATTCATATTCTGAGTTGTGTACCTGGAAACTTGAGTATACTGTAGATGCTGCAATGGTGGCTGTTTCAAATGGAGATTTGGTGGAAACTGTATATACCCACGATATGAGAAAGAAGACTTTTCATTATATGCTGACTATTCCAACTGCAGCTTCTAACATCTCCTTGGCGATAGGACCTTTTGAAATCCTTGTTGATCCGTACATGCATGAGGTAATAATCTTCACAGAGGCCTCCCTTTTTTTAATTTTTTTTTTTTGTAAGGAACTAGTGACTGTTTTTGTTGCAACCAGTATATATTGATCAAATATGGGTATGTCTAGATACAACCTCCGTTAGTACAGTTATATGATAAAACTTGTCTAGTAATGCCTGTATTTACAAAGCCTTTTAATGAGCAATAATTCTATTTATGCCTGAATTTATGGGGATAATTTAGTTGGAGTTGGTAGCAGGTATATTTCTCAAAATAGCTTTAAACCCATCCTGTTGCTGGTAGTAGATGAAAATTATTGCTACACAGTTGAGTAGTCTTCTGAACTAAATTTGACATTGAGTTTTCATTCTTAACGGATTGTTGCCATAATGTTGAAGTCCACCAGTTTATATTTACATCTGTAGTTTCAGATTGGGTAAGGATGGATTTGGCAGGCAGATTAAGTTACCAGTTCAGCATAAAGACTGGCCTGTATATTCTTCTTTTGAAAGCATGATAGGAAAATACTGGGAAATAGCTATGTTTTACTTGATCCAAAGGCAAACATGAGATTTTAGTCCTCAGCGATGGTATTCTGTTGACTTTTACTGGTGGGACATACTCACTTGTGAAAGATAAGTTGTTAAAAAAAAAAATCAGTTGTTGATATTTGAAAAGCCCAAACTGATAAAGTTCTGTAGAGTTCGACTTGTGTAGAGCTGACTTGAAGTTATATATCATTCTCAACTTGGTTCCTGTGTCACTGCTGAAGTCGGTGTTGTTGGCAGCATCATAAGTTTGTGGAAAAAACAGTAACATTAAAGGTTACTTGTAGTTTTAGCTGTAACGAGTCTTCTGAACAGTAGCACTGCTTGACTGATTTGAAAATAGTTAATTCTTTACTGCATAAAAGAAAAATGTTATCTCCAAAAGACATTGGATTGCAAAATCAAAGAAAAATGTCATGTGTTTTTAAATGATAGATATCACTAGGTAGACATTGTTATTGTGCATTGTCTGCTAAAAATTATTTTCCTGTTGTTGCTCTCACAATTAAGATGGACATCCTTGCACTTTTCTGCCATGATAGTCATTATCACAACTTGAAAATGCTTTTTTCTGTTAAATTTACAGCAGCTATATTTCTGTTGTGTTGTGGGTTTTTTCGGTTATGTAATATACTTGATATTTATGGATTTAAATATATTCGTTAGTCTTGTACTAAATTTTCCTTTGTTTGCAGGTGACTCACTTTTGCTTACCACAACTTCTCCCATTGCTCAAACATACCACATCATACCTTCATGAGGTGTTTGAATTTTATGAGGAGATTCTTACCTGCCGCTATCCGTACTCCTGTTTTAAGACTGTTTTTATAGATGAAGCTTATGTTGAAGTAGCTGCTTATGCATCCATGAGTATTTTCAGGTTAGTATTTGAGAAAATTACACCTTCTCAATCCACAGGCTTAGAAGCTCTAGATCCAAGACTACTGAGAAATATGTGAAGCTCTTACTATTTTTATAGCCTGAGTTTTGGGCACTCTAGTTTGAGAAGGCTGGCTTTTGTTGACATTACAGGCTTTTAACACCATTTCCAATTTTATCTGTTACAAAGATGTTGGATTTGTATCTTCTTTAAGAAAAAATTGGCAGTGGTTTTCTTTCTGAATTAGAAACACCATGTTTAAATATTTAAGATCAAATTAAGTGCAGAAGTTTGATTATGTTTTATTTTTCTTCAGCTGGGATTGGGTAGCAGGAATCCAAAAGAGTTTCAGCAATCCAAAAGAGTTTCAGCAGTTAAAACGAACTACTTTGGCTCTACACAGAGGGTTGCATATAGATGATAATAGCAAGAGATATGCCTGGATTAAGGGTATTTAAAAAAAATGTTACTATCACATTGGAAAACCAGTGAAGGAATTATTTTATTGTATTTGTTTTGGCTTTTAAAGCAAGGTGTCTATTTTGTTTCTTTGGAGCTTGTGCTCATATTGTGTTATTTTCTTTTTATGGGGGTCCAGCACAAATCTCTTACACAGCGCAATGATTATAGATGAAACTCCACTGACAAGGAGGTGCTTAGCACAGGCCCTGGCCCAGCAGTTCTTTGGATGTTTTATATCCAGAATGTCCTGGTAAGTATTTTACCATTGTACTCTCTAGAAAATGGGGAAAATCTAGGAAACTAAAATTTTAATTTGCATGTTGCATTTTATCAGAAGAATAAGTGAAACAGTAACAGTAGAAGAATGAGAAGAAAAAAAAAAGGTAGAATAGTAAAACCAGCTCAATAAATGAAAATCCATGAGATTTTTTTGTTTGTTTGAGAGGGGAATGTGAGATATCACAGTTCCAAAGACTGTAGAGATTGAACATGTCTTCTCTCAAAAATTGTTGCTACTGAATGTTGTAGTGTGCTTTGGCACCTGGAAATTTAGAGGGGAGACTCTTTTGTATCATTAGTAAATTCCTGTCAGATATTTTGGATGAAGAAGTGTAGCCTGCATAGAATCATAGAATAGTTTGGGTTGGAAGGGACCTCTAAAGGTCATCTAGTCCAACCCCCCTGCCATGACCCGGGACATCTTCAACTAGATCAGGTTGCTCAGAGCCCCGTCCAACCTGACCTTGAATGTTTCCAGGGATGGGGCATGGGAATTACTTGTGGAGCACAGAACTAATAAATTACGAAGAAAGTTCAGGGAGGGGAATGCAGAAATTAGTGTCAAATGGGCAACTTCATTGGGGTGGTAAGCTGCCTATAACTCCACCCCTCAGAAAATGTCCCCCAGCTGGCTCTTGCAATTCTGATCAATGTTTATTGTAAAGCCTTTTGCATACACTTTATATATCAGGGACAAGGAGCCCATTACTTTTTTCATGGCAAAAGTGTATGTCCCAGAGTATCCTTGGCTTAAAAAAAAAGAAACCAGCATGTTTTTAAATTGATGTTTGTACTATTATAATTTCTCTTGCTCTCTTCCTTCTTTCTAGTCTACGCCCATTGTGAAGACAATTTTTTCCACCCTCGTAACGACTCCCTTTGTTTCTGTCTTTATTTTATTCACTTTATCATACTCTGTATGTCATTCTTATGTTTAGAATTCTATTTCATGATAATTTTGTAGGTTTTGTCCATACTTTTCTCTCTTAGAACACAGCTCTCAAAAAAGGTGTTTAAATGGGTGTCCACCAAATTGTGAGATAGGTATTTTGTCTACCTGCTGTCCAAATCTTTTGCATTGCATTGAGATGTTTATCAAGAAATTAAGATCATACAGATTAGCAGTTGTTTTAACTTTAGTGTCCATTTCCTCTGTTTTATTGTTACTGTTTCAGCTAAAATAGTTTGGTTTTATATTTTAATCTGGACTTCTGTGGTAAAAGTTCAGTTTTCACTAGCTTTTCAGTTTCATCAGTCCTGTCCAGGTGCCAAGTTACATAAATTGGTTCACAGCTCATCAGACTCCTATTGACTTAGAGAAGTTATATAACCTGCTGAAATTTGTGGCTATTTTGAGCTGGTCAAAAATACCACTCCTTACAAAATACCTTCTGAAGTGCTATAATTCATGCTTCTTTCTTATTACAGGTCAGATGAATGGGTGCTAAAGGGAATCTCTGGTTATATTTATGGCCTTTGGATGAAAAAAACCTTTGGTGTTAATGAGTATCGCCACTGGATTAAACAGGTAACAACATAGTAATAGTATTTTCTATATCTTTCAGACATTTTACATCAAAGAAGATTCAATACAAAACCAGAATATAATATGGTTTTGCACTGCAATCTAAACAAATGTTTAGTAGTGACAAAACTTAGAGCTAAAATATTTTTACCACTTGCTGCAAGGAAAAACACCAAACATAGTAACCAAAATACATTTCCGTGACTGCCTTATGAATAATAACTGTCTCTCTGTGCAATTAGTTTTCCTCTTTTTGTTTGGGCTTTTGCACAAAAACAGAAAGAAAAAGTAAAAAAAGATTGTACTTTTTTAAACACTTAGAATAGAGTGTTTAAAGAGATATGTGGTGAATTTGTTATACTGTGATGGCCATCCATATAGCTTAGAAGGGCTCTAGTGTTAGCTTGGATCAGTAGTGGATCAGGTATCTTTTAGTATCATTAAGTACTAAATGAAATAATGAAACAATAAAAAATCCCTGTTGAAGGGATTTTCTTTCTTGGAAAATAAATTTCTGTCTATATGTTACATTGCCAAATGTAATGCTCTAAGGCAGGTACTTGCTAGTGATAGCAGCAGTGACTCTTCATTCTTTGCCAGTAACAGTCATTCACAGAAAGATGTATGTCTTCTTCCTCTTCCTCTCGTCACATTGTTTTACCCTTCCTCTTCCAAAAACTAGATTACTAACCCCATGGGCTCCATTTATATCCCTTACTCTCATGGGGACCCAATACCATATCCTTACCTGCCTAATGTACATTGAGCTCATCAGTCGTGTGCTGTCTGTGCTAAAGGTGTGGGTGCTATAGAGAACTGGATGGTGCTATAGCAGAACTGGATGAAGGTCCACCTGAGAGTTCACTGATGCGTGCAGCAGAAGTTGCTTCTGGATACTAGTTGCTGATGTTCTTCCCTATGAGTTAGTTAAGTGCTTCCACATAGAACTAAGAGGTGCTGCTGTCATAGCCTCCAGTTCTGCCCTTACTGCTTTGAGTGTATTATCAATGTATGAAAGCGTGTAAGTTGATATGAATCAATAAATATCAATACATATCAACATCTGGAAATTCCTTGACTAACATTGGGTTGCAGACAGATATCAATTCACTCTCCCTATGCTCAAGCTGACCCGATTTGATTGAAAAGCCATGTTGACTGTTGGGTGACAGTAAGCCCGTGCAAACATCCTGCCTTGAAGTGTGCTTGTTAACATGGGCACAGCACCACACAAATTCAAACTCATGTTCCAGTTCAGAGCTGCTTCTGTATGGCTTGGGCATGGGTCAAGGTGAGCTTCTATATGTTGCAGTCTACTGTGTAGGTATACCCAGTATTACTTTCCACTGCAAGGAAATGGTGATCACCTTTATTTCTTTTGGTCAGAGGCCACTTATTTATTGAACAATAATACTCTTTAGATATATTGTAGTTAAATATTGTTGTGGGTTACCCACAATCCAGACCCAGAACAAGTATTAACTGCTTATTTCTACTGTTTTATTGTTGTTTGCTATGCTGAGGAACATCCCTGATTTCAAAATGCTCTGTGTTTGTAAACCACTTTATTAGGAGGTATGCCTTGAACAATGATATGAAAAGCTTTCCTGTCATCTTCAAATAATTTCTCTGCTTTTCAAAATGATGCTTGCTTACGTATGTTGTATTTTTTAGGAGTTAGATCAAATAGTGGCATATGAACTGAAGACTGGTGGAGTTTTACTGCATCCAATATTCGGAGGAGGAAAAGAGAAAGACAAGTATGTTTATTTAAGCCGCAAGTCATTACAGGGTATGTTTTTATGGGGCCATTAATATATGCCTTGGGTGTGTTGTGTAGCACAAGGCCAAAGGCTGAAGAACTTCAGCTATCCAAGGCATGTATTATCAGTCTCATAAAGTACATCTTGACTATATTGTATCACTGTTGTTTTATTTTTCTTTCACTTTAAGTCTCAAGGAATTAAATATAATGAATGTTTTTAATGCTGTTATGAAACTACTTTTTAGTAAGAGGATGAGGGAGAATATGGAGCCAGAATTTTGACCTGAGCTATTTCTGGAGTGGTTAGTAATCTTTAGGCTTTTTACAGTATCATCGGTTTTCTTTCTCTTTGCTCTTTTTCTTTCCACTCTCAGTTACCACCTTGCAATCTTATACTGAGATTTCTTATCAATTGGAAAAAAAGTATTAGATCAGTCATCTGTGAAGTAACATTGGTAACTGTGAACTGGCTGGGTTTGTATTTTCCCAGTAACTGTAGCTTCAGTATTGCCAGCTTAGGAATTTTCCCTTTACCTCTTTCATGATACTCCTGTACCCACTGAGTAGTGCTAACCACTGGAGGTAGAAAAGTATTACTAGAAGCCAGATCAGCAAGTTGATCCAGGTTTCAATGACAGCCTTTTGCCGGATTTTTCTTTTCTTGGATAAATTAATCTAGTTATGACACAGCCTTACAAAGAGTTGCTCTTTGGAAGCTCATGAGCAGCACGTGCAAAACTGTGAGGTTGAACATGTGCAGGTGGAGTGGGAGACTGTGTGAATTTCTTAAGTCTTTACTGCAGCAGAAGCCCCTGCATTATGAAAATACAACCTAAATTGTCTGCAGCAGTGGTTCTCTTGCTTTTGAGTGTGTGC
The DNA here is from genome assembly GCF_000699145.1 of Aptenodytes forsteri. Lineage (NCBI taxonomy): Eukaryota > Metazoa > Chordata > Aves > Sphenisciformes > Spheniscidae > Aptenodytes > Aptenodytes forsteri. The sequence goes on along the minus strand of NW_008795125.1, from coordinate 4,028,905 downwards.
AAATCCAGGTTTTGTTCATCTAAAATTAAAACTCTGGATTTAGAACTGCATGAAGTATACGAAATACCCATTTAAAATTTGAATAGTGGTCTTTTTTGAGAGATGAAAAAAGAAGAAAGTGTTTTCTGAAATCGGGAATAGGACATATTGCCTAGTTTCCCAGCCAGGTGAATCCTCAACAACTACCATGTTTTCTGGATGTTGACAATCACAGATGTAGCTTGTGTATGTGTATGCATGCCAAGCCATTACTCAGTTTTGCTTGCCTGCTCATGATGGATTTTGATTTAGTTCACTGTCCTGTTCTTTCAAGTAGTGAAGCAGACCGAGTACCTAGATGTTTTTGTTACATCTACCTCTGAAAAGCAAGTTACAGCTAGCTGCAGTCATTTTAGGCATCCTGTTGGTGATGATGTCTTCTTTTTTTTTTAAGGAAAATTTGGGGTACTGAATTAGGTCTTGGCAGACTTTTTAATTGGCAGCGTTACAATTTGGCAACATGCTCTCCTATACAGAGAAACTAAATTCATATTAATAGGATCAGATGAAACTAGAGAAAAAGGGCACATTTTTAAAAGAGGCAATTCACTAAAACAAAAGTGTCTTTGTAACTGTTAATTTTATTAGTTTTAATTGTATTTATTGTAGGTTTGGACACAAATAATTGACAAAATCCTGTTCTAATGCTCTTAAGTGTAGTTTTCCTCTATGTGATGTATCACTGTTAGCTGTAGAAACATAGAGTGTCTATTTCACTACTTCATTGTATTACAGCTTGTTAATAATAATCATAACATCACTTAAATATAAATTACAACTTGCTGTTTCTTGTAGATTGCAAAGTTCCCTTGTATGTAAATTAAGTATGTGCTCCTGAATCTGGGAAATTATTTGTATTTAGGGAGGTATTTTCATAATGATGTCTAGGACATTTCTTTCCAATGTATTTTTTTGCATTTCTTTGTTCTGGTTGTTACGATATGGTTTCCTGCCAAGCATATTTGCATTACAGCAGTCCCAATTAGTAATAATAATATGAAAAAACCACTAGGTTAATTAACAATCTCATTTTTCAACTAAATTAACAGCAGAATATGGAAATAAATCGTTGGAAAAAAACCCCACTTCTTTCAGAAACATGAATTAATTTCTGTGCAAAACACAGGTCTCACAGATTCTTCCTGTTTATGTCTGGTGAAACACAAACACTGCTCTCCAGAGCAGTTATTTAAAAAAAACCCAAAAACTCCCAGAGCTTGGGAAAATGAAAGAAAGGAAACTGCAGGTTAACTGCTGTATGTATGAAAGCTTCAAAACAAAGCTGTGTGTGTTACCTTTTCATTTTTTGTTCTCCCCTCTCAGATTTTGGTTCTCTTCAGTCTTTGAATGTGCTGGTACCACCCTGTTGTAAAAGTTAAAAAACTCAAGAAGTTTTTATAGATATATTTTGAATGGAAGAAGCACATTGACAGGTTTATGTTGAATGACCGGAGTGTGTTCGAGAGCACGAGCATTACAAATTTCCATGGAAGACCTAGTTCAATTTTCACTTTGACAAAGGTTCTAGGTCCATATTGCTAATTTTAATTCTAATTTGGTACCAATTTAGTAAAAGTTTTAGAAATACAATGATTGAAGAAAAATATAATTGGAAGAAATGTTTTAATATTGAATGAACTACAAAACGTAACTGTCAAATGCAAACTTGTCTCGGTTTTGATTTGCAGTTAAATAATGTAACCAATACCAAAATCAATCAACAGTAAATTTAAGAAGGTCAAGATTGTGGGTCCTGGCCTGGTTGTAATTTTCAAGAAAATAATTTTACCAAAGTCAGTCAACTGTATAATTTGAAGCTGGATAAATAGTTTTATACTGAGACCAAATTATTGTATAATGTTTGAGCCACAACCTCAGTTTCCTCCTTGCATTTCAATTCTTTCATGGTTGCTAACCCTTCCCTACCTCAGAATAGAGAAGTATCCAAAATAACAGGACAATTTTGATAAGGAGAACTTTAGCAATGGCCTATCAACTAGAAACAGCAAGTAGTAAACCTAAGTACCTTCTTATTCATATACTCAGTATACCTAAGAAGGGTAGTACTTGCTTAAATTTAGAAATACTTTTCTTTTTGTATCTTCTTAAGATGTTTAAACAGACATTCACGAGTAAAGTCAAGGGAGTCTCCCAGTAAATAGAAGGATGGAAAAAAAATATTAAGGTGTTGCAGCTACCTTGGTTCTTGCCATCTCCTGGAATCTTAAGAGCTGCAGATAAGGAGCTAAGTGCTGGTCCTGTCCCAGCAGAACGCTTTTTGCTGGCACACGTCTTTCAACTGCATGGAAAGATTGGTCAAAGTTAAAATGGTTTGTTTAATAGGTCTTTGAAGGTTCTGGAAGACCAGTCTTTTCCTGAGGTAGCTGGCATGAAAGATCAGGCTTACAGCACTTCTCTTTGATCGTTACAATTCATGAATTATTTCATTCTGTCTTGCAGTGTTTCCTTCTAAAGTCTTTGGACAAATCAGGTGCCTGGTCCATCTGGAAATGGTTTAGTTAGATTATCTATAAGTGAGAATCACAAGGGAAGAATTTTGAGCCCAGAAATTTTAAGTAGCTGGCATTTTCTATGTCACAATGGCCAATTTGTGATTCTCCACCAACCGGCATAAAATAAGTCTGGATTCCCACTTCTTAAGAAGTTGGCCTGACATGGTGTGGGTCCAGTTTCTTAAGATGTTTGTTATTCATTCATGGAAAACACAAATGTCCTGTGAAAAGAACTGAAAGAAAAAACATAGCACAACAAAATACAGTTGCTACAGACTTAGTTCATCAATAAAATAAAGTCAGACTTCTTATTATCTCCACTTCTCAAACATTTTCAAATGTTTGAGGGGGCAAAAAGGTCCTATTTTTCTCAAGAATTACAGTCCTACAGCTACTTTTCTACTTTAAAACTGGGCTACAGGTCAGAATGTTTGTGTTCTGAAATGTAAAACTTGGTGGAGAAAATTAATTTTAAAGCTCATCAAAATTAAATCTTTTGGTGTTTTATTGCTGTTCAGCCATGAAGGCTATCCAGAAATCAGTTCTGTTTTTAAAAGTTTCAGGGTTTCACCATTTGTTTGTCTTCTGATATGGAATGAAATTAAACCATTTAAAATATTTTGCTTATAGACATGAAGGGCATGTGTGAAGGAGCACCACAGATAGTTCAAGTTATGGAAACAGTGTGGCAGCTGTAACGTGATGCTCTGCCTAGTCTTCCTTGGCATGTTATCTGATTTAGAAGACATCAGTTTGCCAAAGTATTGAAAGCATAAAGTTGCTAACTAAAATAAAAACAAGCAATTCCTTTGGCTCATCACATGAAAGCCTGCTGTGAATTTTAAAACTCTTACTTTTCTTTAATTGCAAGAATTGTTTATTTAAATACAAAATATTCACTATGTACAATCACTTTGAAATGGAAGTGGAGCGCGGGGAATGTCAATTCATGACTAATTTCCAGACTCAAGTCACAGATTCCTTGCTCTGGTTGCTACTGCTACCACTGTCTTTACAGTAATACATAGCATGTATTACCTGTCATTATTCTCTATACAGTACTTGCTGTATGCCAGGTACATACACCCATGTCACCTTTCTGTACAAGTGTGCGGTCATTTTAAGTATGTCATAATATATAACTTTAAAGCAGTAGAAGAGATCCTAAATAATTGTTGGTGCAGCTATAATCTTGGTTGCTAAGGTATATTTTAAGTTTCATTCCATAAAATGCAAAATAGACAGCTGGGGTTTTTTTATTTTTATTTTTCAGCCCTGCATCACATTTACATTTTTCTATCAAACACCCTCATACGCTCTCCTGGGAATATTACACTATGTTCCAGTGTAAAGCACATCTTGTTATGAGACTGATTGAGAACAGAATTAGCATGGAATTCATGTTACAGGTAGGTATTTAAATGATTATGTGGAATGTAGACAACTTTTTGTCTTTAGTTGCATTTCTATTCATTAAATGGCATTTAATAAAGAACAAAACAGGTCATCATAGGATTCCATTTGTATTTTCAGTTTTAGCAGGATAGAACAAACATAAAATGTAGGTCATTTGTGTTAGGATAAGGTTAGCTATTATTCTTATGCATAACTTGTAATACTTTTTATATATTGCATATTCTCTTTAATGTTAAGCTATTTCATTGCTTTGGGTTATTGTGATTGGTTGTTAACACTGAGGACCTGTTTTGCTTCCCCTGACTGGTGTTGCTGTGAGCTAATCTAATCAAATGATAAATAATGAAAGTAATGAGAATCCAGCTTCTGCTCCTCTCCACTGTATAAAATTTTCAGTGCTAGAGGGAGCATAGATATTTATATTAGAAGAAGCAGTTGAAGGGAAGGTGGTCATTTTATTCTGAAGTGCTAAACTTCTGCAGAGTTGTAGTTTTTCTTCTTTAATAAATATGTTTTGTGACATGCTTTAAAAAAGATAGGGTGCTATAAACACCCAGTTAGAAACTGAGCGATACCTTTTCCTGTCAACTTCAGGTTTTGGGATGTTTTTTTTGTTTGTTTGTTTTGTTTTTTGAAGGATAACATGTATGTGCTTGTGCTAGAGCTATTATAAGCAGTTGTCAGGTTGAAAATACAGCAGATGCACCTTTTTTAAAGCTTTCATTACATAAATTTTAATTATTCTTTGCCATTTTTAGAAAGGAATAGCAAAGCAGAGAACTCAATGACTGTTTTATTTCTAAAACGCAGATATAGTCAGTGATGTGTTTTACTGTAGATAATTTTAGAAAGCTGATAGTCTTTTAACGGATTTTGTGTATGTATATGTAACTTTGAGGAAATTGGTTCTTTGAAAAAGCTCAGGTGGAAAGAATCAATTGAAAACAGGCCCCTTACCCTCTGCATTATAATTTGGTAAATAAAGGCCACACCTGCTTGCAGTGACAAGGCGAGCAGCTCCAGTGCTGGCATGATCAGGGGGGTTTCCCAAACCGGGGGAACCCCTGGGGGAGCCAAGAGACCTGATAGGAGCCTGCAGCTCGTGCCACAGCGGCTGATGGGACCTGGGCGGGGCCAGGAGCAATGGCGGGCAAGCCCCCCACATGTATAAAAGAAGCCCCTGGTGAGCACTAGCACCAGGAGAGCCGCCAACAGGGCATGGCATGTCAGCAAGGGCATGGCGCGGCAGTTCACGTGGAAGGGCACGCAGGAAGGACGCTGAAGCTCTGCCAGCTTGACCAGGGAGCAATGGTATGCACCTGGCAGAAAGCCATGGTTTCTCTAAGCTCTGAACCCACCATGACTAATGCAGCTTCCCAGACAGAGCTCTGGTGGGAACATGCTGCCACCCAGGTGTCAGGCTGCAGGCTGTGCCCTGCTCTTATGCCAGTACCGGACAGCAGCAGTGAGCACACCTGTGGGAGGTGCACCCAGGTAGAGGAACTCCTCTGCTTAGTGGCAGAGCTCCAGGAGGAGTTGAGTAGCTTGAGGAGTATCAGGGAGAGTGAGAGAGAGAGAGACTACGGGAATTGCACCCTACCTTCCCTGAGACAGGCCCAACAGGCAGACAGGACGCATGATATGGAGGATTCCCTATCCTCTCTCTGCCTGGCTGAACACAACGACTTAAGGGATGGGGGGCAATGGCAACAAGTTCCTGCCAAGTTCCTGCCTGGCGCAGCAGGCACGTCTCCTCTGTGACTACCCCACCTTCCCAGTTGCCCTTGCATAATAGGTACGAGGCTCTGCAAGTGGAACCGAACAAT
>NW_008795125.1:3980068-4019021 GCF_000699145.1 Aptenodytes forsteri | reverse complement strand
GCTAGGTTAACAGTTGGACTCGATGATCTTAAAGGTCTTTTCCAACCTAAACGATTCTATGACTAACCTCGCAAATTACATGGTTTTGAAGTATAGAGGTGCTTAGAACTAGAAAATGGATGCCAAAAAGTGTGTCTGTATTGCACTTTGAATTGAACTGTTTGTTAAAAAGCTGCATTATAAGTTGTACCTGTAGCAGTGATGAGCAAAGACGACATTTTTAGTTTCATTTTGTTTAAACATTTTTTACTTTAATTTTGTTAAACATTTCTCATGTTAAGAAGTTGGGGGTTCAGAGCTTTTTTCAGCATTGTGGATGGTTTGCCTTAAGTAAAAATACGTTTGTGTCTACATATCACAATTACTGATCTAGACAAGCAAATAATTTTCTGAGATGTCTTTGTTTTGAAAAACTTCTTTTGAGGCCAGTTATCAGAGAATGGTTTTATTGGCCTTTAGTTGCAATTCAACTGCAACTAAACAGAAAAGCTTATTTTATATATTTTCGTATTTAGTGAAAGTAATAACTTTTTATCATTTTAGGTTTTCAACAAGTTGTTGAGTCTGGCCAGCACTGCTTCATCTCAGAAGTTCCAGTCACACATGTGGAGTCAGATGTTGGTTTCCACATCTGGGTTTTTGAAATCTATCTCAAATGTCTCTGGCAAAGACATCCAACCTTTAATAAAGCAGTGGGTGTATCCTTTTTATTCTTGGTCTGGATTGTTAATATGGCGAATGAATTTGTTTTTTAATTGGCACTATTAAAGGAATGTGAAGAAAGGTATGAAATATCTTTTCGTAAAACAGTTAAGTACATTATTCTTTAAATTGGAAATAGATGTGAGCCACAGGTTCACACTCCTTTCATAGTCATTTAGAGTATGCTAGCTTTTTTGGGTGTTCTTTACTAGAAGGGATTTCATGATTTTAAGTTTTACTTTGAAAGAAGCACAAGAGCTCTGCTGGAATTTAAGGCCAAATTATACTAAAGGGATTCCAGAGGACACTGCCCATAGAAATATGCTGAAGTCTGACATGGAAAATGCTATAGTCTGGTGCATTTTAAGATGTGATTTCCAGTAAATCACCATGAAGTAAGTAACCTAAAGCGCAGGTTGATAGTTTAAAATACACTAACATTTAATAGCTTGGTAGCTTGTGTTAATATTACAATTTCAGGTGAAATAAACCTCTGTGTGTTGCTTATTCAAATTTCAGTGATATTAGTCAAGAAATAAGATTTCTTATTTTGGATTGATATGAGGGTAGATTCGAATTTGCTCCATTTAACAGCTTTAATTGGTAGTTTTAATTAACATGACTTCAGGCTAAAATCATACATGACTGCAGCAAAACCATACCTTACTGTTACAACAGAAAACAAAAGTAGATATCTATATTTTGACATTATTTATTTGAGCTGACTTAATAATGTACATGCATCTCAATATCTAACTAAAAAACACTGTATAAATAATATTTATAGAGTAATATGAGAAGTTAGTATTTTATCTGCATCAAAAGTATTTATAAAGTATAAAATACACATTATTCTAATTTCCATACTTAGCTGTGCCAAGCACTTGAGGAAAATAGGGGTTCTGTATGTACATATATTCATACTGCAGCTATACCTAAATGTCAGCATTACTATCTGAGCTGGGTGAATATTAACTATGTCTATTCTGTAAGCAAGGAAGAATTGGAACTCTTAGATTTGGAGATTTTTCAGCTTCTCTGGAATTTGGCGCTAAGGCTGATACTGTTGACTGTAACTTGTGTTTAATCCTATGGTTGCAACCTCCCTACCATGCTTCAAACACTGTTGCACCTGCGATAGTAGATTTTCCACCTTGTAAGACCATAGCAGATCCTTGTACTGTTTGGGGGGATATCTTACTACTATTAACTAGCACTATCTGATGCTATTAATGAGTGCAGTGGTGAAGCTGAGTTTAAACCTTGTGCTGAAGAAACCACTAAAAATGCCTTAAGCTGTACCTGATGACAAAGTCACAGACCTTTATGAAGGCAGCCACCATGAACAGAACCAGTCTGAGGTATCTAGCCAAATGACCATATTTTGGGAGAAAAGTTAATAATGCATGTACGTTAAGAAGTCTCTTTGAATCTGGCAGCTCCTCCTTTAAATGTCAGGACATGAAAGAACAGGTTTTCCTTCCCTGCTTTTGTCTTACATTGTCAGAGACTTGTTGGGAGCATGAACTAGACTAAAATACTTCATTCTAGTGTTCTAGTTTTACTAGAAATAAAGTGTAGTAATGGCTGTCATACAAATAATGAATGATGAAGTTATTCACGGGAACAGTTGACTTGAAGAAATCGTTGCCTGGGATAAAAATGCAGGGTGAGATCATTACTTGTATACTCTCATATATATGTGAACTCACACACACACACACAAGTGCTCACAATGACCCAGTTTTGAAAATTGCAATAAAATAATTGACTTAAATGTAGCGTGGGTACAAAACAGAAGCTAATGTCTACATCTTCCCTTGAGTTTTACTTATCTGAAATATATAGCAAAGCAAATCATACTGAAATTACTGAAGTCTTACTCAATTACTTTCTCTGAGAGCATGCCAAGGACAGTGGATGTGGTGGGGCCCAATATAGTTTTTTGTAATGACTTTTTTCTTACTAGGTAATTTTCATTGTACTTCAGGTTTTTTCCATAAGGTACATGATTGTACATGAAAGAACTGTTTAAAGAAAAAAAAAAAAATTTTAAAAAGTTCATGAACAAACACAAGTGTTTTCATTTCCTGATTTTCTTGGGATAGGAAATTCTAGGAATAAAGAAGCATAAAGCAAGTGTAAAGAGTGGAAAACATTGAGAATTATGTTTGTTTATGACTACTGCATTGTGCACTAGAATTCCTATACTGCTTATTAGGGATCAGAGCGGAGTGGTAAAATTTTATGGTAGCTTTGCATTTAATAGAAAACGGAATGTATTGGAATTGGAAATAAAACAAGACTACACGTCTCCTGGGACTCAGAAATACGTGGTAATGTCAATTTTCCATATTTTACATACATGTACAAGTATGATGTGTACAATAATAAGCATAATTTTAATGTTAATAACAAAATCTTGTGAACTTGAAGGGTCCTCTTAAAGTGACAGTGCAAGAACTTGATGGATCATTCAACCATACATTGCAGATTGAAGAAAACAGTCTTAAACATGATATACCTTGCCATTCTAAAAGCAGAAGGTAAGAATTAAAATACAAACTGAAAGTATTTTTGGTATGGATATATGAAAACATATAGTGCATTGATCATAAATATATGCTTTTTAAATTTTGTTTTTATATTAATGTTATGTTTATATAATAAGATTTACCTGTGATATAAGGGGAGAAAATAGAATTTACTACTGTTTATGGACAGCAAGAAACCTTACATTTTATATGCAGATCTTATTTATAAGTAAAGATCTTAAATTTTATAAAAGTTTTATAAAGAGCTTATTTATAGCAAACGAGTTGAATGAAGACTCTAATTAATCAAATTATTTAAAATGCCTTTGAATGGGAAAGACAAATTAGAGGGAAGACAAACGTAGGCCAGAGGAGTACCTCAAGTGACGCTGTATGAATGAAGCACTTGCATAGTTTTCCTTTTCTGTTAAGAGTGTCAGGGCTGTTCACTAAACCTAATGAGCAAGAAAAGTAACATACTTCCCGAATAGATTCTCTTAGTTTCCTAAAGCATTTTAATAACTACTTTGACCTCTACTTCTCAAAGTTGTATACTTATGTGTAATTGTAAAAATGGTGGGAGTCAAGTTTAAACCAATGTAAAATATTGGTGATCATTATTTGAACAAAACTGATGCACAGCTCGACTTTGTGAATATTTTTTGCTGGAGAGAGCATTATTTTTCAGTGTGGTGAAATACAGAGTACTTTTGCAGGCTTAAGCTCCATTTATAAACATATCTTTGCTAGTATGGTAATTTTTTAAATACCTATTTTTTTCTATTTTCTCTTTTTTAATAGAAATAAGAAGAAAAAGATTCCACTGATGAATGGAGAAGAGGTGGATATGGACCTTTCTGCTATGGAGTAAGTTAGCTTGTTGGAGTTTCTCAGTGTGAGACTGAGCCATGTTCCCCTTGTCTGAAGCATGCTATTTTGAAGGATTTGATAGTAATGTTGTACTTCATTATATGACTGGAAGATTTCAAGACTATACCACATTTCTTTGCCTTCTTTGAGACTTTCCTTTTCTAGCTGGGAAAATGCTGATGAGGTGTAAAATGTATGGGTTAACTACTATAATCAGTTTAAAAAAAAAAAAATCTTAGGCATGATAAGGTGATAGAATAAATTACTTGGTTCTTTCTTACACATTTCTAATGATCTCACCTGAGTTTATAGGTAAAATGTAAACAAGAATTTACTTGAAACAAAGTAAGAGCAATTTTTGTTGGATCTTGATGAAGACCATTTAACTAGCACCAAGATAGAGAAATTCCTGAAATGTTTAAAAAAAAAAAAATCTTAGGCATGATAAGGTGATAGAATAAATTACTTGGTTCTTTCTTACACATTTCTAATGATCTCACCTGAGTTTATAGGTAAAATGTAAACAAGAATTTACTTGAAACAAAGTAAGAGCAATTTTTGTTGGATCTTGATGAAGACCATTTAACTAGCACCAAGATAGAGAAATTCCTGAAATCGGTGGTTAATTCTGAAAGAATCCTTTTAGATTGAAAATAAGTGATGAAATGCTTCATACTGAAATTCATACTGGCATTAATTTCAGTTGGAACTGTTTAGCTCTTTGGAAGCAAATTCTTGCTCAATGTAAATACTCGCTTTACCCTCCTTGAGTTGGAGCCAGTGGTGCTCTCAGAAATACTGAAGGTGTTGGTACCTTGTGCTGGCTGAGGGGAGTAAATAATCTGCTCTTGAAAATTGATGGTGTCTCTTTGAAGAAGAATAGATTACTTGTCACCTTAAAAGTGTTGGAGATGCTCGTAAATTCAACCTCATCTAAAATATGATGAGAAATAATTTTATAAGAGATGTTTTCATCGAGCAAGTAATTGTTATCTCTTCTAGATGATAGTTGACATATGAATAAATAGTTTTTTAATTGTATTTAAAAGCAATTAGCATAAATATTTGTGAGTAGTTCTGATCGGTTATGTTCAGGTAGCTATTGCATTACACTGAGCTGAGACCATAATGATCTTAGAACTGCCTTTGAACTGGTATATGATTTTATGCAAGTCGCTTATGCTTGGTTTATCTGCTGACCTTTGAATCTGTGATGCTGTCATTCTTTTGTCCAGTTTGGACTCCTCTGCTTCAAGCATATTTCATAATGTTTTTTCTTTTCTATTCTTCTAAATCCTGTGTATGCACTCTTCTTTTCACTATCCTTTCTTCTCTAGCTACTATCTTGACAGTAATTCTAGATATTCTACAAATGTATATAGAAATACGCATCATATTTATAATGATGCTCTTTTCATCATTCAAAACTCTCTCCTAATTCCATGTCTGTATTTTGCTGTTATCAATTTTATGTGGAAAACTGAGTAAGAGACTTTAGCTTGTGCTTGTTGCTCCCATAAATGACTTCTGCAGTCATGGTGCTGTGTGAATACTAAAGTATAAAATGCTGCTTTGGGTGGAATAGAACTGAGTAATTTTATCTGTAGGACTAAAACTTTAATCCTGTCTGTTGATACTTTCACTTTTATCGTCATTTGACTTGGCAGTTCTGTGCATTTGCATGGTTACCCTTGTCAGCTTTCAACATCATAGCATGTTGTGTTTGTAAAGCACTTTCACATCTGTTGATAAAAAATACTATATAAAAAACCTGGGTATTCACCACCAGATTTTCTTTGTTGGATTTTTTTTTTTGGTAGTCTTAAACTATAGAAGGTGATAAAGCGCTGCTTATCTATGAAAGTTATGGTGTCTTGAGGAAGTAGAATTAAATATATTGAGATTATACAGTAGTTTACCGTGAACTCAGGTCTGTAGGTTAAAAATATTAAAACACTGTATTCACTTCGACATATTAGAGGTTTGGAGAGATTGCCCTGGGAGACTATAGAATTGCTATCCCAGAAGCAGGAGATTGAACCAGGTGACTTTCAAAAGTCCCTTCTAACTTAGATTCTTTTATGATTCTTTGACTCTAAATACTTTAAAAATAACTCATAACAAGTTAGAACATCTTTTGAATTTCTACAGTCTTGAAATGTTGTAAGCTATTAATGTTTTTCATGTCTGTCTTAGTGCTGATTCACCTTTGCTCTGGATAAGAATAGACCCTGATATGTCGGTACTGAGGAAGGTAGAATTTGAACAGTCTGATTTCATGTGGCAGTATCAGCTTCGATATGAGAGAGATGTGGTTGCACAAGAAGAAGCCATTCTGGCTTTGGAAAAGTTCCCTACTCCAGCATCACGGCTTGCACTGACTGACATTCTAGAACAAGAACAATGTTTCTACCGAGTGAGAATGCTGGCCTGCTTCTGCCTTGCAAAGGTGAGGTTGTGTGGATGGGAGTAAGGGAAGAAATCCGCTAGACATTGTAAATGTTTGAAAATGGGTCAAAACTCATCACAGTTCTTAAACTGGCTTGATATTTAGCCTCTTAAAAGTGGTTGCCAAGTATTTTTAACATGACTGATTTGAAAGGAAAGCTGTATTATTTTAGTCTGTAAATGGAGACTGCAGAAGGCTTTCATAATTGTCAAAATTGAGATGTCAGACATGAAAACCACAAGGGATTTTTCCAGATTTCATTAAGTGGCAGAAATAAAAGACTTTTGTTTAATCTTTTTCAGAGCCAAAATGTATTTTTTTATTTTACTGGGAAGTTCCTTGGCCTGTCTGTTGAGAACTCTGAAGTGCTGAAATTCATCTGTATGTCTAATGTGAATTCAGATTGCTGCTCAATATTGTTTCAGGTTGAATAGGGGCACAAAATAAACATCATGTTGGTCTGCAGTTAAATATTAAAAAAACAAATAATTGCCTTGAAAAGGGAAGATCTTTTTTGTTTAGACACAAAATTAGCATTAAGAATGAAAATTAGAGAACTCTATAAAACAACTGGGTGGAAACACAGAAGAATAAGAATTTCTGAAAAGGCATGTTATTGACATACTTTTATGGACATAAAGGCACACTTATTGACAATTTGTAGAGTTCAGATTATTGGCATATAGCTTGCTTTGTGCCGTGTACCTGTTGAGAATAATTCAGTACCTGTATGGAAATAAATCCTTTGGCCATATTTTTAAAATCAAAATCCAAGAAATGTTTGTGACAAAGTATTTTAGTATTATAAACATTGATGTATGGAAATAAATCCTTTGGCCATATTTTTAAAATCAAAATCCAAGAAATGTTTGTGACAAAGTATTTTAATATTATGAAACATTGATGTAATACTGCCAGTGTATGTGCTAGTATTGGTACTGCCAGTATCTGACTTAAAATATGCACATTTCATAATGAATTCACTTGGAATATTTAAAAGCGTATATTCCACAGGTAAATATTAAAAAGGCAGTTGTTACAATGTTTAAATGCAATAGTTTTTTCTGTCTTTACTTTGAATTCTCAGTCAATTGGGCTGCAGATAATCATAACCAGTTTTGCTCAGTTGTAATCTTGAGTCTACAGATAAGGTGGTTGACTTACAGAAAAAAGATTAGAAAGCTAAACAAAAAGTATGTCTGTGACATTGAATGAAGGTGAAGGAGCATGGCAGGACAGAGTTGTGAATATGTTTATGTAAGTTACCTAGGAGGAAAGTGTAATATATTCTATTACTAGTTCCAACATCAGGGTGTTAGTAAGAATCACTTCCTGTTGTCATTAACTCATTTTAATTTTCACAGCTTGTAAATATTCAGGATTTGTATTCTTTATTGAAAAAAAGCCAAGTCCCTCATGTTTATTAGAGGGAGGATTCTTCTTTGTTGATTTGCAACTTCTAGCTGGAGTGCGGTTGCTATTGTAAAACAGTCTTGGTGTATTCGTGTTGATACAGAGAAATGATAGGTCATAATGCAATTATAAACGTAAATTCAGTACACTTTCTAAATGTACAGTATATTTCATTGTAAAACAGCACTTCAATCTCTCAGGCATAAAGTATCCAGGTAACGTTTTAAATCCTCATTGATAAAGTAGTTAATAGATGTGTGTGTGTGTGTGTGCACTTTGCTGAGTAGTTCATGACAAATAACCCTACAGAGAAAGGAGAAAACAATGTCACAGTATTCATTCCCAGGAATATGCAGGCTGATTTTTTTCCGTTCAGATCCATTGCAGCGTTGATGATGCGCTATAAGGTTTAAAAAAGCAACACCACCACCACCACAAACTGTGCCCCCGCCCCAAACATTGAGGAGTTTCATAGCTGTGCATGACAGTTACATCTTAGGCCGGTTTTTTATGCTATACTGAATTGAAGGGTGCAGAAATAGTGTGTACCTGCTGTCTTTTTAAGTAGAAATAATGCAAGACAGGCTACTTGCATTACAGTGTGGGGAATGTGCAAATGCATTTAATTCAGAGTGTATAGTGTATCAGTAGAATAAATAGAAAACTTGGATTCTGTCAGTATTTAAAGAGAAATTCAAATTACAGAATTGTATGTAACACAGAACACGTTATACTGAAAAGATGATGATTTAACTACTATTGATTTAATTTGAAAATACTGTTCATCTATAGATTTTGCAAAATGAAATGCTTAAAATAAGTAGAAGTTTAAAAATATTAAAAAATTTACACCCCAATATTAATGGAATAGTGAATATCTTGTAAATATAGTAACCTTTGATAATATTTTAGGGGTTGGGTTTTATTTTGCACTGCTACATAAATTTCACATTTGCTGTTTTAAGTTCATCATCATGTTTACTAAGCAGTCTTTGGGATTGAGCTTCCTCTGCAGGAAGAGTTGTTATGTAGCTTAAAGAAAAAGCTATACCTGCATCTTTTCTTCGAAGACTTCAGTTATTGCAAAGGGAACATCTAGTCTGACTGCAGTATTTTCTCTCTCTGACTTTCCTTTGAAGCCTGACTTAGTGGGAAGATCGTTTTCCGTAACAAAGGACCCATCTTATGTAAGAGCAATGGTGAAAAGGATTGCTACCCATCTTCAGATAGCCTCTTGCTTTTCTTTCTCTTATTGCATATGTAATACCCTTTGAAACAAGCTAAATAATTTAGAAGGAAATAATCAAATTCATTTTCTTCTGCGTGAAACCAGATTTTTCCTTAGTTTGTGGTGGGTCTCTAACAATGGAAACTCCTGCTACACTGTAGGGTGCGTTGGCCCCATTTGTTTGCGCGTGCACACACATACGCAGTCTGCTGTCAGGCTTAATCCATCATCAGGCATAGGCATAGGTGTTCTAGTCTGCAGGCTTTCATTGCTCCATACAGAAAATGTATGAAACCCAGGATGCTGGGAAGGCACAAAAGCAGGTTTTTTGGCAGTGAAAACTTAGCTAATAAGATAATACATTGATGAAAATATGTACCTATTTGAAGGACAGTATGTTCTTGGCACTTACCCTTTTTGATTATGGGAAATGTGTATTTTTCTACAGCCAAACTAAACTTGCAGTGGTGATGTTAATACAATTTTCCTTCCTCCCTAATTATGCAGATTGCAAATTCCATGGTAAGTACATGGACAGGACCACCGGCCATGAAGTCACTCTTTACCCGAATGTTTTGTTGTAAGACTTGTCCAAACATTGTGAAGACCAACAACTTCATGAACTTTCAAAGCTACTTTCTGCAAAAGGTAAAAATTTTTTTTTTCACTGAATGTTTTAAAAGAAATGTCAAAATACAAAAATGTTCCTGTGGTTGACAATTACAGAAACATGGATAGCACAGTCCTGCTTTACCCCTTCATAAAAATCCAAAATAACTAGTTCTTTCTTATATGGCATCTGTTTGTTCCATCTTAGTCAAAAATCAGTTAACAAAATTTTAGCAATTTTTTTCTGAGTGGCTGAAGTTAAATTAGCAGTTTCTTCAGAAGAATGGAGTACATGTAATAATTATTTGTAAATATTCTCAAATAGAATTTATTGCACAGTAACAAAGCTACTCATTTTATCTTTTAGGTAAATTAAGCAGCTGTCTTTATTCATTAATGGCAATGATATACTGCAAATAAAATCTCATAAATATTATCTTTAATTGGTGGGCTTTTTAGTTCAAGGCACTGCATAATCCTTCTTGCCCTCTCCTTTCTATTAGTTATCAACATCATGTATTGATGCAGCTTATTTTGATGTTAAAGCAGGTTTTTTTACTGGGATCTATAGTTGTTAGTTGTACAGTGGATAACAAAATGGATGACAATTGTTTTCTCTCAAGGTTCACTTTATAATTGTTGAATGACTGAGTTTTTATTTCACAGGTTTCATATTCCTGATTATGGAGAAAACTCAAATTTTGGTTTTTTTACTCTGTCCAAAACTGCTTCATCCTTGTCCCCACCAGTCTCTTTCTTGGACCTTCTTTTGTATTTTTTTGCTCTTTTTGTCATGTTCATTCTTTCCCACTAAATCTTACGCTTTTGTCCCTTTTAGTCCCATATCCCAAGTTTATAGATCTAGAGTGAGATTCCTAAATCTATGAGTGGAGCCTAAGAGAACTGCTCATTCTAAAATAAATACCTAATCAGGCTAATACCTGTCTGGCTAATAATTCTTTAGGCTTCACTGACTGTATTGGATCTATAGCTTTCAATGGTAGTGGAAGCATAGACATCATGTTCATATGAAAACACCCAAATTCAGTGTCTGTCTCAGAATTAGTTCAATCATCATTGTCCTGTTTTCTGTGTTCCATTATTTTTCATTTGTTATCTTTTTGATAATGCCTTGTCTTTAGAGCCTTTTCTTGGATATACAGTTTTTTCAAATGTCTGCACTATGACTAATTGTTGAGCAATAATTACATAGTTTATTTGATCTGAAAATTATATAGCATATGGTATGACTTTCAAAAAGCATTTAAATACAACTTTTCAGAGATTTGCTATTGTAAAATTGTTAATTGCTCATTTTCAGGATGTAGCTCTTTTCAGGGTGTAACTATGATTTCAGTAATGTAAGAATGATGTTAGTATTAATTTTATTACACAGACTATGCCTGTTGCCATGGCCCTTCTGAGAGATGTTCACAACCTCTGTCCTAAGGAGGTTTTAATGTTTATTTTGGACTTGATCAAGTATAACGATAACAGGAAGAATAAGGTAAAGAATGTGTTTATTTTCATCTCTCGCTTTTTTGTTGAAAAAAGTCTTAGTTAATATACTGCATGATGTTTTATGCCACTAATGTAAATATCTGGCTAGGAGAGTTGATGAAAAGGTGATATACTAAACTAAACAGTAAATGTTACAGAGTGTTCTGTAGCTGACATTTCTATGGCAGCATTTCTTGGATGTTTCAAAGCGCTCTGTGCTTGGTGACTTACTAAGTACCTGCCTGTCTTCATTTGCATGCATACTTTTCTTGCTTTACTTGTTTTCATTCAAAAGATCCATGTGTTTTGAGAAAATGTGTATGAGGCTAACATGTAACATGCAAAGTTAAACTGGTTTGTTGGGGGTTTTTTCACCTTGAGAAGAGTATTTGAAAGAGCAAGGAAAGGAAATAATCTTTTTTTTAACGACATACAGGACTCTGGGATTCTGGGTTCTGAATGTCAGCTCTAGCTCACAGAACTGGATTCATCTAGTTAAATAACAGCTGAAACCCAGGTTAATATTGTTCTATCACTAAATTGAAGCATCTGAGTTGGAAGTGTTGTCATATAAAGTTCCTTCCCACACAGACCACCTCTGAAGGATGATTAGAGGACCTTTAAGATCCTGAGATCATACAAAATTCCATCTCCCTAGCTACAGAGGAAGTCTACAACTGCTAGGAGCCTAGCATAATCTTCCCAATTAAGTATCCGTCTGCAAGTGGAACAAATCTGAAGCCTCTGAAGCCTCACTTTCTTGTGTATAGAAACACATACTGTAACAAGACACTTGTTGCAAGATTACTGAAATAAGAGGATGATAGAGGGCGGAGAGGTAGAGAATTAGAGACATGAATGCAAGCACCAGTAGTCACAGAATGTGGTGAGTTGTGCTAACATCTCCCCACCACCAAAGGAGAGATCTTGCCTCACTTTTCCACATGTCCCTTCTACGCGTGTATTTGGCATCTTCTGCTGGGTCTGACACATACTGGGTTTGTTTAGATTAAATTAACTAATATGCGAATCTGGTACTTTTTTCCACTTTTTAAATTTTATCTTCATACTTTTTGCTGCTCACTAAATTAACACAACCAACAAATGCAACAGCCAGCACACTGGAAAGGGTGAAACTGTGAGCACAGGTAAAAGGAGCAAATGAAGAAGCAAGATTTTCCTCACTAAGCAGCAGTGAGCCCATTAGTTCACCTCAGAAGCTTGTGAAGTTGCTATCTCGATAAACTGTCTGATTTGACTAAGCACCCATTAACCTTGGTAACGTTGGTACTGAATATAGAAACAGACAGGTAGTTTTAGATGCTCATATTTAGAAATAATGGCTTTTATTTTCCATGTCTGGAAAATTTTCGATGCCTGATTTTTCCATCAATGTATTACTATTAATGTGCTTGTATTACTATTAATATGCTCTTATTACAGAGTGAAGATTAATGATTGATAGTATGTCTGCTTGCTCAATCACTCTCAAATCCATTTTCAGAACAAATTTACTCGTTTTCCTTTCTCATGCAGTTTCTCACATGTTTTTTTTTTTTAAGATCTTGTTCTGTAACAGTACTTCAACATTTCTTAGCTTTTAAAGTATATATATTGTTATATTTGCTTGTGTTTAAATGCTGTTTTTATCTAGTTTTCAGACAACTACTATCGTGCTGAGCTGATTGATGCCCTAGCCAACTCTGTAACTCCTGCAGTCAGTGTGAACAATGAAGTTCGAACATTGGATAACTTAAATCCTGATGTTCGACTTATTCTTGAGGAAATTACCCGTTTCCTAAATATGGAGAAGCTTCTTCCCAGTTACAGGCATACCATTACAGTCAGGTGTGGTTTAATAATTGTTGTACACATGAAGAGAGCAGACACATTAATGATACTTTTTTGGGTTTTGTGTACCCTTCTGTAGTTAGTATTTGAGATTTTAGCTTGCGTGTCTTAAATGTCAAATTCCTTCCAATTTCCTAAAGCTGATGGTGTAATTTTCTTGATTGCTTTATTTTTCAACATTAATTTCTATCAGTGTAGACTTTTAATAGCAGGTGTAAGCTGACATGCTTGTGCCTCTTTAAGAAGAGCATTTATCAAAGTTTTGCAAAAGGTAGCCTTGTAACAATATCTGTAGAGTACACAACATAATCTGAGCTGTGTTTCCTCTGTAAGTTAGTACAGTTCTACTGAAACCAAACAATGGATTTGACACGGTGGGAAATTTTCTTTGTGTTTCTGCCTAATTCAGAGTTAATGAGAGCTATGTGTTAATGCTATGAAATTAATTGTAACATGTTAATTTGGATAATATAATTCTAAAAAAATCGCAGTACTTGATTTTGAAGAAAGTAATTTTATTCTTCTTGGCTGGCACTCCAGAAACCTAACGTAAATTTTCTCTTTCGACCACATCTAGCTGTTTAAAAGCTATTCGAGTCCTTCAGAAGAATGGTCATGTCCCAAGTGATCCTGCTCTCTTCAAGTCATATGCAGAATATGGGCACTTCGTAGATGTCCGAATAGCAGCATTGGAGGCTGTCGTTGACTACACAAAAGGTAGTTTTTTAAAGTATTTTGACACTTTGTAATACTTTTGATATAGTAGAAAAGTGTAATACTTACCTCATTAATATTAGGTTGAAATACTGTCCACCAGAAGAGCTTGCTTGATGATAGATTGATAAGAAGCTGAGATTGCTGTTAATGCTTTGTCCTAGAGAATGCAGGTTTTATGAAGATGTGGTGAGCATTGTTTCTCAGTGTCTTGCAAATTGAATCAGATACCTAGGTTTTGGAATAATGAGTAGACAGCACAATGAGTAGTGGTAAGGGATTTTGGTAACTTCTTTTAACACTTCATTTTCAGTGATTTTGATTCAGTTGAGTTCAGCCATAATTGCTAGTCAAAGTTCTTGGTTTTGCTTTACCTTCTTGCTAATCTCTTTATTTTTCTTTTTGCATGCATCTTGTGGTTATAAATTTTGGAAACTTAGATTATTTTAATGGTTATTGGTTGATTCTACTTTAAAATTCCTTATAGACAGCCTATGTTTGTGAGATGTTTCCATTCTTTTAATACTGGCTTTATTTTAGTTGACTGTTGCAGGTCCTTTCTTAAATGCCATTTGAAGTTGAAATTCAATCCTGACAGATTTTCTAGAGGCAGTTAGAAATTACCGCTTTAATGATTTGAATTTTATAAAATGAATTTAGTACTACATAGGCCTGTTCATTTATTTGGGTTAGTCTTTCTCTGTTCAGCAGATCTGTGACAGTTCTTGTGTTTGAAGGGTTATCCCTATCAAAGTGGCCAAATCCTTCAGTTCTTCCTCTGGTGAGCTGAAGAGCAGACTGGTGATTCTAGCCTTCTAATTATTTTGCCTCAAATTTCATGTTTTCATTTTCAGGGTAATGGAGTTTCCTTTATTTTTTGCATGAATAATTGTTTTCTCTTTTTTGTAAGGATTTTATTACTTTTATCTTACTGCTCTCATTCTGTCCAAAGACTTCTCAAACTAGATAGGCAATGGGAGGTTTTAAGGCAATTGGAGTCTTTGAGTGGATGCATCTGGCAGAATTTGGATGTACGCTTACAGACTGAAACCAGACTGTCATACAGAAAAACTAGTAACTTCAAGGGAGGCTGTGCACTGAGCGTTACTCTCAGGCTCAGTCCTCAGTCTTGTCATTCACCAGGCATTCTGGATCCATAACCCACTGCACATGTACCATTTGGTGACCCTGTGAGTGATATCCAGCTAGAATTCAGGACTCTGCTGGTGCTCTGCATCTCTCTCTCTGTTAGGCTGCTCGCTTTGTTCCTCCTTTCATAGAGTGTTAGTGGAAAGATTTGTTGGAGAATGGAAAGCTTACTCATCAGCCTGCTTCCTTTAGAATAATCTCCTCACTAATTCATCCCACCCTTTGGAAAGACAAACTGATAGAAATAATGTTTTCTCATTAAATTCTTGACCTTTTATGGATGGTGTTTGTAGTCAATAACTGACTTGGATAAGAAAGTGTTTGTATTGCAAAGTAATATAGTACATCTTTAAAACAGGTGATCAAATGGGTTGCTGTATAAGCAAGATAGGGTAAGTTGCTCGAAATACTCTACAGGAAGGTAAAACTTGAATGTAAAAAGTAGAAAGATTGCTTGAAGAAATCAGTGATTGAGCTGAACGTAATTTTTGACTGAGCTCACTGCGAGATCTGGAAATGAGGGATTAGAGTATTACTGTACCTAACTGCCTTGCCCCTTGCCAACGACTTTTTCTCTGGTGCAGAGGTAGCAGATGCAAATATCTATCTGCTATAAAGTCACTACAGTTCACAACATAGCCTACTGTCTAACTGGTCATCAGTATCATTTCTCAAATACAACCTTCCAGCACTGAACACATTAGCTTCTGCTCCTGCTGTAAAACTGCTAAGTTTTTGGTGGAGGGGTAAAGCCAGAAGCTCAGTGTGCTAACTGACTTCTTCAGCTACCCATATAGAAGTTAGCAGTGCTTGTCTCCCAGAGCCCTAAACCTGGCTTTGGAAGGAGAAATGATTGGCCTTCTATTGCCAAGAGGTCTGATTCTCGTTGTTCCTGGTTACCTGGTTTCCAGTTCATACTGGATGTAAACCAGCAGCTATCAAATGCCTGTTGCTTGTGCCAAAACTGGCTTTTTAACAGTTCTTGTAAAGGAAGCTGACAGATTTTGTAATTTCCATAAAAAGGAAAGTCTGTATTTTCTGGGGCAGTGTGGAACTCCCATGTTTTTCTATCAACTCTCAGGGTAGGAATAGCACTGCCTTTTTTTAAAAGAAACCATTTCTCCATGGAACTGAATAAGTTGTTTTCTTTGCTGTTAATAGTAAGGATTTTTTTGAGACACAGTAGCTCTGTAAAGTGCTTGAGACAGCATATAAGGACTTGAACAGTTGATCTAAACTGGCTTGAAGTGAACAGAGTTTATTAACTTTTTAAAGTTAGCTTCTGATAGTTATATGACTATTTGTAGTTATATGTATACAACAAAGCAGTTGCATATTTGTAAGAGGTAACAACAAACCATTCTAAATAAATATCCATGATTATCTAATCTCAAGAATGTTAAAGTTTAGGGTCTCGGAGATGCTCTGCTGTAATTGAGAACTGATACACCATCTCTTGTAATTTGAAAAAATCTCAAGAGGATTTTTACTTCAGAAAGCAATCACTTGTTTTTATGTCTACCAGAAGTATGAAAAACTACACATCTTTCTTTTCCCACAGCCGCCTTCTAGACAAACTGACAAGATACAGACAGGATGGGTGGTCTGTGAGATGGGTAGGAAGTTAGGTCATGGGCCGCACTCAGAGGATGGCGATCAATGGTTTTTACTCAGCCTGGCAGCCTATCACAAGTGGGGTCCCCCAGGGAACATCTTCATAAATTAGCTGGACAACAGCATTGAAAGCAGCCTCACCAAGTTTGCTAGTGACACTAAACTGGGTGGTGAGGTGGGACACATCAGAAGAGAGAGCCATCTTACAGAGAGACCCAGACAGGCTGGAAGAGTGGGCTGGCAAGAACTGTATGAAGTTCAACAAAGACAAGTGCAAGGTCCTGCACCTGGGACAACGTAACCAAAGAGTCCAGTACTAGGATCTGTGTGGCTGGGGAGCAGCATCGCTGAAAGGGACCTGGGGGTCCTGGTGGACAACAAGCTGACCATGAGTCAGCAGTGCGCTGCTGAAGCAACGAAGGCAAATTGGATCCTGGGCTGCATCTGCAGGGGCATTACTAGCAGAGATAGAGATGTGATCATCCCACTCTACTCAGCGCCTGTCAGGTCACACCTGGAGCACTGTGTCCAGTTCTGGCCCCCACAATTCAAGAAAGATGCGGGCAGACTGGAGAGGGTCCAAAGGAGGGCCACAAAGATGATCAGAGGGCTGGAGAATCTGTCCTGTGAGGGAAGACTGAAGGAGTTAGGTCTTTTCACCCTGGAGAAGAGAAGGCTCAAGAGGACCTCATCACAGTACTCCAGTACTTAAAGGGAAGCTACAAAGAGGACGGAGGCTCTCTCTTCACAAGTAGCCACATGAAGAAGATAAGGGGCAACAGGTACAGTTGCACCAAGGAGGCTCCGGGAGAGGTTTTATCTCTATATAAGAAATTATTTTTTTATGGTAAGAACAATCATTCAGTGGAACAACCTCCCCAGGGACGTGGTGGAGTCCCCATCACTGGAGGTTTTCAAGATGTGATTGAACAGGGTGCTAGATAATCTCATCTAGGCTCCCTTTCCCATGAAAGGTTGGACCAGATGATCTTTTGAGGTTCCTTCCAAACTGGGCTGTTGTATGATTCTGTGATTCTTCTGGTTAATAAGATTTGTTCTGCCCAAGGTCAGGTTTAATTTGTCATTGCTCCCCAGAATGTTTCATAGTTGCTACATAAATTTGAAGAGCAGGTTAAATGCATTAGTAGCAAAGCTTTGGAAGTCTAGCAGGCCTAGTTTACACTATAAAGCAAATAGCAGGGAAGACTTACTTTATTTCAAGCACAAATAAGTTTAAGAACCAAAAAAGACTTCTTTTTTTTAAACCACAAAAGTATGGCATTTCTTGGTTCTGTTATCCAGTACCGTCAGCCTAAGGGATTCATCTCCTAGACTTCTCATTTTCTAATCAAAAACCATTTTAAAATCCCTTTTGTTAGTAGTCGAAATAATTGCAGCTTGCTTATGATTGTGACTTAATGTGTTCGCCATTTTGTGAGTCTTTGCCGCACGGTTATACGATATTATTTTTCTTCCATGCAAAACAACTTTTGTATGCAGTGTTCTTGCTGCCTTCTGTCCCAAGCAAGGTAGCTGCCAGGAAAAGCAGCTGTGCATGGAGTTGAGCACAGGCAGTCACTAATCCCTTAAAAGTATATCTTAGGCATAGCTTTTCAAAGTTTTCTCTGATTTTTAAAGTAAATCTGAGATTTCAATTCTGGTCTGTATGGATACAAATTTGCTCTGGCATCATCCAGAACTGCGTAGCTCTGGTCTAAATAGCGCAGAACATGAGCTAATACATTCTGCCTCTAAACAGGGCTTATCAGCCCAGTTCAGTGCCTCACCAGTATAATCAGTTCTGTTGTGGTTGGATTGTAGGAAGAGCAGAGCTGACTTGCAAGTGGCCTGCAAAAGACTATTCAGCCATCTTGTAAGCAATATTATAATGTAGTTTTTAATTGCTTGGCTGCCTCCTCCCAACCCAAGAAGAGATCTTACGTTCTAGTTGTCCAAAGTACTTAAAGAATTTCTAATAGAACTGAAGTGCTGATTCTCATAATATAATTCAAATAATTGCCTCTTCCTTTAAAAGCAACTCAGTCTAGTGAAATAACAGGGGAATAATAGGTATTAGAATTGGTTGGACTAGAAAAATTTTATTTAAAAATTGTTGACTAAAAACTGACTGAGATCAGGAAGGAAACTTCAGCTGAGGTATTTAGAACTGAAAATACAGTAGGCTTGAGGAAGAAAGACCACAAAATGGAAAGCAACAGAAATGTTTTTGGAGCTGTCTGTACAGGAATGATTAATACACCCCAAATTCTGAAGTAAAGCAAAGCCTAAGCAAGCTCTTCATTGTTTTGAGGAAATGAGAAGAGAATACTGCTGTAAAATCTCACAATTATGCACCTGAGAAAAAGATTACATAAAAATTCTTTCATTTTTTGTGTAATCGGTGATGATGATATCCTGTGTTGTTTCCTATTTTGCAATGTTACTCTGACAATCAAAGAAATTTTCTAATGTAATTTAAATTTTAAACTAACAAGCTGATTTTGTTTCCAACAATGTCAGGCAGCAACTTTCTAGAAGCATGTGCTGATGAGTTTCAAAATACATTCTAATTGCAAAGTATACTGGTTTAAAAAACTAAGGAAGGCTACTGAGAGGAGTATGCTCGCAGTTTTTTATAAGCCCTTTCTATCCTATTTATAGATAATAATCTTTCACAGATTTCTGTGTATGAGAATTCTATATTCTCTGTTCCCTATAGAAAATATTATGCTTCTGATTGTTGAAAGGATATTTGAATGTGTTCGTTTTAGGAACCACACAATATTAAGATGATGATTTACTCTGTGATCTTCCCAATCAATGCTCATGAGTGACAGTTATCTGCTATTAGTCAATTGGCAGTTATTGAACAATTGAGGCATGAAGGAGTTTCGTGCACATTTCTATTTCAGTGTAAAATAAACCACCTTTTACTTTGAATTTGCGCTATAATTAATGAAATTCCTCTTTAGTTGCAGTGATTCAAGCTCTTTGTGTGCTAATTCAGGAACTTGTGATTGTCTTGATCAAAATCCTCCCACTTCATGTATTTTAACAGGCATTTTATTTTATTTTATTTTTCTTTGCAGTTGATAGGAGCTATGAAGAACTACAGTGGCTGCTTACTATGGTTCAGAATGATCCTGTACCCTACATAAGGTTAGTGAATTAATAAAGAGCCAGTATTTTTACTAATGCTGGAACTACTGAGAAAATTCTTGGCCTGGAATCACTAGAATAGATCAAATGCTTAACTGCTTAATACCTGTTCACAAAATTGTTTTTTCTTCTTGTTATTTTATATAAAATGAAAAGTGTTTTGATGTTTCAACAGTGTACATCTCAAAAATTAATATACTCTGTTTGTATTCTCCATTATATTATTTTTGTCTTTTATGTTCTGCCCCTGTGGTGGAAGTCTGAAGTTAGAGGTTGTTTCCTGATCATAAATAAAGTATATAAATCTGATGTTGCATATGGCAAAAAGACTTTGTGATATGTAGTAAAGACAAAGCTTGAGACAGTGCACACAATGTTTTGCCAGCAAGGAGTGTAAAGCAATTGTTAGACTGTAGATGGGGTGAAAGGATAACATGTGAAAATATGGTGTAATTTCTAGTATGGCCTGTTTCAACTTTGTTTTCACCAATGAATGATTGGATATTTTAGCACATTCATTATAAACCCTTGAACACCGAGGTTCATAATCATTATTTTTCCCCAACGTGTTGTTCTTATGGCCACCATTAAAATACTGAGCTTCAAAGATTAATAATATCACTTTTACTCTTTCTATAGGTGATTTCTTACAAAAATAATAGCTGCAGGATTGTTCTCTCTTATTTCTATCATTCTTGTTAATGAAGGTAGATACAGTTAGACTCACTAGAGGAGGTTTAGCTTCAGTCTAGGAAGGAGATTTCATTTGATTTGTATCTTTTTAAAGAGGAGTTTAAATTTTTAATTAAGTGCTATACGTAAGCCTCTTCTTAAAGAAAAGGAAAAAAAAAAATCTGTAAGAGTTTTCTTGTCCCAAATGTGTAAGACAGCAAGGAGAAAGCTGGCTATACAGGGAAAATAGTTAAAATAGTAAGTAATGGAACAAATATTCTCATTCATAAAATGTTTTCAAGGCCAAGTTTAAAGAAAGTGGGGACAAATGTATCTACTTTCAGCTCAGTGTGTAAATTGTAAGCAAACATGGTAAGTGCAGAATTTTTATACACCAGTGTAACTTAAGAGGTGACAGTGTTCCTTTCCAGAAGGATGTGCAAGTCCTGTCATTTTGTATCAGTCATAAACATTTAAAGTTATTTAAAAACTCTTTGGTGTCAGTATGTAAGGAGTTTATCAGCCAATGTTGCTCCTTCTTTGTAATTATCAAGTCAGTGTGCAATAAAGATTGGTACTAAACAGAAGAGCATAATGTAGCCTACAATTTTGTACCTAACTGTTAAAAATTATGTCTAATAACATCCTGCTGCTTTGCACCTTACTTCTTAACTTTAAATTATATTGCTGATGGTAAATCCATGTCTATGCATATTGTGGACAGACGGAAGAGCTAAAAGCATAAAACATCGGAAGAAATCCTGTATTTGAATAAGTTTGTAAGAATGTCGCAAACTGAACAGACTTTGTATTCTTAGTGTATTCATTTGGACTTAATAAAGGTGGTTTTTTTCTATTTCTTTTTCAGGCATAAGATTCTGGATATGCTGACTAAGAATCCACCTTTTACCAAGAACATGGAGTCCCCTTTGTGTAACGAAGCTTTGGTAGATCAACTTTGGAAACTGATGAATTCAGGTTGGTTTTTGGTTTGTTTGGTTGGTTGTTTTGGGTTTTTTTAAATAAGTGTTAAAGACTTGCTTCAGAATATCCAAGCGGTCTCTTAGTTTTGATAATTAGAAATTGAAAATTCAGTCTCAGAAATTCAATGTCACATACGTACCTCCAGAACTCGCTCAGTGACACAGGGTACCAAGCCTCCTTGGTTTTCATTATTTTGTCTACTACTGTAGTGTGCTTTGATGTACTTTGGCACAGAATGATTCTTTGACCCAGACGTTCAAAGCAAATGTTTCCTCAAATGATGGTGTCTGTGTTACCTTTTTCTTTATAGTTTGCTTTAGATTAGGTAGTCTCTCTTTGTCCTCTTTTACTAAACTGTGAGAGAATATGAGAGGATAACATTTGTATAGATAATTTAAACGAGATTTCTAGAAGTGTATTATAAACCTAAGACTCAATTTGCCTTGTGTGATTAGGAAGGATCCTAATGAGAGAAGGGCTTGCATCTTTACCATTGACCTGTTTTTCATTACTGAAGCAGTTTTATCCAGTCCTGAGAAACTGCCCTTTAACATCTGGCACATTACTACATAGATTACATATAAACGTTTATATAGCTTTTTTAGGTCATTGAAGGCTGTCTGTTCTCTGTGTATCATTATTTTTAGTGTTTAAAAGTTTACAGCTACACTCCAGGGGTTGAAGTGGGGAGACTACTAGTAGTTCGGTTTTGTAGGATTTGCCAAGTGTCAGGCACAGAAAATAAACAATTTTGATGTTCCTATCAGAGAGTTTGTTTTTCTTTTTTCTTGAGAGAAGAATGTGTGCAGTGTTACTTACAACCATTACCTCTTTTTGCAAGTAAGAAATAGGGTATACATTCTTATTATGATTCATGGGGCTTTAAGTACTTAAATTTCTATGCATCAAGATGACATAATGTTTCAATTTATTTTCTGTAAGGGATAACTGTAGCATTCCAGGGTGCTTTGAAAAAATGTTTGTTAATGTGAGACAAGTTAGTAGCCAGGTTTAAAGCTGCATGATTCTAGAATCATGAGTTGCTTTCATTTAACATAAGCACATGCAATAGAAAACAGACTCTTGATTGATACATGTAATCTTTTTTTTTTCTTCTGTGTTAATCTGCATTAAATTGATAATGCTCACAAGTTCCAAAGTTTGCAGAGAAATTCAGCAACCAATTGTATTGAAGCTTAGCTGTTCCGCTGGAAAAGGGGAGAGATACTGAATGGGAATTCATCGTATCATTTCAAGATGTACTAGTTTAAGAAGTTGAGTAAACTATTTACTGTTAAAATATTAGAATAGTTTTAATATCTGTGAATGTGTCATTCTCTGGAGAGTATTTTGATGTTAGAAACGTCCAGATTAATACTCATATCGCTTTCTCCTTACCCAGCTGTTCATGAAAC
Organism: Aptenodytes forsteri; assembly: GCF_000699145.1. NCBI lineage: Eukaryota > Metazoa > Chordata > Aves > Sphenisciformes > Spheniscidae > Aptenodytes > Aptenodytes forsteri. The sequence continues at coordinate 3,996,158 of NW_008795125.1, read as the reverse complement.
TCATCAGAGTTACTTGTAACTGGGTAAGTGTATGTACAGCTAAGCTTACTCAAAACACTCTTTAGCCCCATGAAACTTAGTATTTACAGGGATAGATCTTGTAATTTTATTTTGTGCTGTCTTGCACAGCCACATTAACATGGCAATTGGCACATCTGTGTCTTGTTTACCAGATATAGTTCTATTCCTGCTGTGGAACAATATGTTCAATAAACTTGCAATCAGTCAAGAGCTGGGCTGAGTTAACACCAGAATCACTGTATCTGCAGCATTGCACCAGATGTTAGATGTCTTTCTGTTGTGATTGGTGCCAAACGTGCTTTGACCATTTGTGTATGAAGATACAAAAGCAGTACACAGTTTGCAGTGAAAAATAAAATCAATGAAGCATTGCTTTGTGCAGTAAGAATAGATATCTCCAGTATGAGTACAAATTAAAGTATTGAGTATCCAGTGAAGTATGTGACATAGTAGTGACATCAAAAAGTATGTTTATGTATTGCTGGTTTGTGTTCTCTATCAGTGTGGTTTCCAGAGGGTACAGATCTCAGTCATGCTTAAGGCTGCTACTACATTTCATGGAATACATAGGCAAGTGCAACCAAATCCACTGATACAGGAAGCCAGTTTGGTAACAAAATGTTCTACTTAGTTGTCCGATAGTAAAACCTAAAGTGAAACTTTAAAAATAAAAGCATATGGGTGTGATTATTTTCCTTTTATTTTTCATTGTGTTATTATAGCACTTGGTTTCCCAGTCTTGTTCTACTAAACGTGTCCAGCTTACAACCCAAACGGCTCAAAGCCTTCCTTTTAAACAGGATGTGGCGGGTGAGTTTGAGTCAATAAGAGGCAGGAATAATGAGGGAAGTGTATCTTAAGCACAGAAAATGCCATACTCTGGTGGATCCAGATCACTTAAACTGTCTTATTTGTTGGGGAGGAGAAGATTGTATCTCTGTATTAACAATAATATCTTTTGGATTTTAGGAACTTCACATGACTGGAGATTACGATGTGGTGCTGTGGACCTCTATTTCACACTTTTTGGCCTCAGCAGACCTTCTTGTTTACCATTACCAGAGCTTGGACTTGTTCTTAATCTGAAAGAAAAGAAGGCTGTACTTAATCCAACGATTATCCCCGAATCAGTTGCAAATAATCAGGAACCTGTGAATAGTACTAACAATCACGGACAGTCAGTAGGATTTCAGAACACCGTAAGCACAAACCATCTGCATACATCCCATTCAGCTGGCTCTGAGTCCTTGCGTGGGTTGCTGATTTAATTTTGTATTGTGTTCAAGCTTCTCATGCTTTACCTAAGCTACCTTTATACCTTGTTACTCTTTATTCCTTCCACTGGAAAAGCTGGCATATACCATAACTTTTTTGCCTTTTTTTAACTTTGTATAGCGTATGCAAGCTTTTTACTTGTTTTTTCTAGTCTCATCATTTCTGTTCTTTATAAAACTTTCCTTTTTCTATATTGCTTATGAGACATGATGTGATTCACAGAAATGTTTGATGCTGTGATGAAAACTTTTTTTTTATTAGACTAAGAATATTGCTTATAGGCCAGTTATGCAGTTTTCCAAAACAAAACCTTTTATCAGTAAATTTGTTACATCTTAAAATACATAGATATACCTCTTTTTAAACAACTTTAAGAGATGTGAAAGTTGGAACTTTAACACACCTTCATTGAACACTTGAATCTGACTACTTAGTGCTGTGCTCTGAAGGATTTGTAACACCTGAAAAATCGCATACATTAAGTTTGATATCTTTCTGGCTTCGGAGGCTTCAGTCCTAACATAATCCATTGTGTAGTTAGAAAATGGATCTTGCAAACTGTTCAAGTCGTACTTTTCTTAAGAGTACCTGCCACTGCTGCAAGACTAAATCTTTTTGTTGGACAAATTTAATTATGAGGGGAAAAAAAACTCAACAGACATGGAGATAATGAGTAATTTTCTAAACAGTTTCAAAAATTACATTTGATTGAAACTGCTTAGGAGTAAATCCTGAAAGAGAATGTGAACATGTAGTTAGCATGTTTGAAACTCTTTCCACCCTTTTGAATGGGATGGTTTACTGTTACTTTATCAGTCCCATAGTTAATTTCTAAATCGTTTTTATTGAGAAGTATACTGAGAGTGCAAATTATCACAGTACCTTGCAGGCTGTTTCCAGTAGGGGGAGAAAATGATGATGGAGTCAAATACCCTTAGAGCTATCCTACATATTTACAGAATGTGTAATAAGTCCTAATTTGCTGCGCACAAACATCAAAATTAAATAGCAGGAGACATTTTGTTTGCAGATTTTTAGGCTGCAGTTCAGTGAACATACGAACTTTTTTTAGCAGTCAGACTATCTCAATCAAAAAATTTCCTCTTAACTCTTCTTTTTCCTATGCTGTCCTCTCCCTTGTGCTAGCACAGTTGTTGTTGCTGCATAGTGAGTTGGATCAGGGGAGGATCTGGTTGAAAAAAAAACATTTTTATGAACAGATACTTCCTGCTGGGTCAGCTTCCTGGTCCAGTTCATCATGTAGTTATACAAATGCTTGTGGCGGCCCAAGACAGAAATGTGTGAGGAAGGGGAAGAGGCTGCTTCTTTTAGCAGCAGTCCTGGCTTACACTAGTCTGAAAATAACAGCATTAGTATAAGCCTCAATTCATACTTCATCCCTCGTATCTTCTCCTACCCCTTTTGTTAAGGTTACCATTTTCACTGTAACTCCCCCAAAATTCAGGGAACTGATTTTCCTTGTAAAAAAAACCAAACCAGTAATATAAGACAAAGGCTGCCTCTCACATCAGCCAAAGTTTATCCAAAAGCGTTTCACAACAGCAGTGTGTTGGGTTAAATAATAGGGATGAAAAAAGGGAAATGTATATTTGAGGGGAAAAAAGAATCAGCAGGTGATAGAATACATCAGATTAACTAGATTCTTTAAAGCAGACTGTATATTCTGAAAGCATAAACATGTTAAAATCAGTACCGATAGACTTGTGACACTGAATTTGCTGAGGATGGTAAAAGTTACCCACTTCACAAAATTGAATTTGAATTGTTCAGGGCAAGAGTTTGTGGGGCCGGAGTGCCCTTTGTAGGATAGAGGAAGAGCAGTTCAGTGGAGCAGCATATGCTCTTGACAGTCTATGATATGGCTTAAATCTAGTTTCTAGTGGGTTTTTAATTATGTTTGCTTCTGTGGGTGCTTTATCTTTCCTTCTGTATTTTGTGTATTGGACTTGTTGGAACACCTGTCTCCTGTTTTGATGACTATATGTGTAACACAGTAGACTCTCCTGCTATTTTTATATTCCTTTGACCCTGGGTTTTTTATAATCTAAGCAGTAATTTACAAAACAGTTTAACTCTTTTTAATAAATATTGTTGTGAAATAAAAAAAACCCCCAAGTTATGAGTGCTCATTATGATTTGTATTCAACAAAGTAAGCATTAGCTTTTAAAGCTAACTAAAAGAAGATTTAGCTAAATCCCATGCGTAGATCAGAGGCTATCACAGTTTTTCAACTGAGATTTGGACTGAGGAGACTCTGCGAGGCACAGATTTATAGAAAGGCTATTCAGAGGCAGCAAATGTTGTTGCACACCAACAGTACCATGATTGTGAGAAGGGACAGAAAAGATGCCAATGCTAGATATGCAGAGGGAGCAGGGATAGAAGTAAAGAGAAACTATGTTTGTAGGAGAGGTTGGCACAAATCCATACAGGGTTTTAGAAAATACTTTCTGCCAGAACTACAGGGAAAACTTTGTTCAAATCACCCACTTTACTCAGAAGTGTTTTCAGCTATCAGGTCTCTTTTAGGCTGAAACATGGCTCTTGCTATCTTCTAATTTTGGTCTTTTAATGCTGCTTCAGGAGGATGATCATCTTATTAAGGAAACAGCATCCAGCATTTCTGGTCATCAGCAGGGGGTGAAGAGGAAGGCTGATATGCCACTCGGGTCTCCATTGGAGCCAGGGCAAATACTAGAGAAGAATGAAGACAGTAAAGTCAAACTCAAAATCAGAGTAAGAAATGGAAATTCAACTTGCACAATATGTAGGGTATTCAGAATAACAGCAGCAGCTTCTGCTGACTTCCCTTAAAGCTGTGTTCAAACAAAAGACATGTTGTGTATATGTGTACAGTAGTTGTTACACTTACTTTGGCAAAATCATTTCCCATCAGATTCTTTATTGGCTGGCAAGAACTAAAGTTGACAGTTAATGCTCTTGTTCACACAGCTTCATGGTAAATTAGAAAGAAGAAAAGACACTGATGCTTCTTAATTTTATTGAATTTTTTTTCCTTTGCAGTGGTAGATATCACTTCCTTTCCCTCTCACCCCCAGTTTACCTCAAAAATAAAATATTTTAAGTTCTATTTAGTGATATTCTTATGAATTATTAGCATCTGCTTATTTTTTTTCCTGATATCTTAGTTCTCAAACTCTCAAGAAGAGGAGGAAATTGATATGGACACAGTTCATGACAGCCAAGCCTTTATTTACCATCATTTGAATATGTTGGAGAGACCATCCACACCAGGTACGAGTAAATTTATTGGCAAAATGATAGTACGAATTTTTCAACTATTTCGGTTGTGGGGTTTTTTTGCTACTGCTTATTCCCATACGTACAGTGCTGGTAAGTGTTAAATGTTCACTGAATTTAAGGAAGTATGTAAAGACAGCATAAGAACACTTCTTTAGCTTCCCAGGATACTTACCAATAACTGCGTACACATGTATTTTCATACATAGATATCTAAGTAAGGCAAGTATGTATCGTGCTTATAAAAGTGAAAAGCTAAGGAATGAATAAAATAACATAAAGCTGAAATAGAACCCCATAAGCAATTAGGTAAAACTTATTTTGCCATTGTTGTCATTTAAAAAATAATAATTTTGAAGATTAACTTTTAAAAAACCAGCAAGACTATTCAGGTAAAAAAACCCTCTAATATTAATGATTTATAACTTAACATCAGTAGTTAAAAAACATGCAAGCCTCAAAGATGCTTAGAAGGGCTTTTCAAAGTTGAAAAGATTGCATCTATGAGTAAAATGGTTTCATTTCAAGCACTTCTTTTCTTTTACTACTTTTCTTAGAATCTTTTTCATAAACTATTTGGCTAAATTACTTCTCAAAGAATAGTGTTTCTTAAAACCTTAAAGGAGGCTGAACTTCATTGATGAACTTCCACCTTCTTTGCTTATCTGTCACTAGCAAAGAAATTCTGTGTTTAGTCTCATTTTCTCAAAATATTTTAACCACATTTCTTAAGTTTAGTTCCAGAATGTGCCAGTGGAGCTAAGCTGAGGTAGTGTGACTACGTAACAAGCATTTTGAGAGATCTTCGGTACACATCCAAAACAAGGTTTTAAGGTTGCAGTACTGCAATGTGTAAAAGTGAAGTATTTGGCCTTAGAAGTAGGATTCAGAGTAATTACCCTCTTGCTTGTTTTTCTGTGTTTATCCAGTGGTTGCCTAATGTAAAACACAAGTAGACTTTAGCAGCAGGATCTGGAATGTTGGTTCCGTCTTGAGTGCCCTAGGTCCTGAGCTACACTGACAGGCGACCTCATCGCTTTCCCTGTGACCTGGCAATTTAGCAGCCCCGTTTAAGAGAAGGGCTGGTGGATGTTCCTGCTCTGAGTATCCTGCTGAGGCCGGTGCCTTGGTGCTGGCCGAGGGCGTGGAAGCTGTAGGCTCATACTCCCTTAGGGCCTAGGACTTATGTTTTTACTTCCTTGGCAGATGCTCTAGCCACTAGGGGGTTTTGGTTTTTTTTATAAAAGGTAACTGCTGTCATTGCTCAGCTAACAAATTAAGTTCATATGGGGACATAAAACACAGGGAGGTCTAGTTTCTGGATTCCAGATGGCCTTTGGTTAATGACATGTGCCTGTAACAGCCAGCTCTGCCAGGATGGATTTGCTGTTAGATATGTAGAGTAGCAAAACTCACAACTTTTTGCCTAAATCATAGGCATTTCAGCAGAGTAAAGGGGAAGGCTGCATATAGGTTGCTCTCGTGAACTTAGGAGCCTAATTCCGCACAACCTTTACTTTAAACCTCTCAGCTGCTTTGAATTTTGTCCTCAGTGTTATGGTCAACCATCACATTTTCTGTTACGGCAGAGAATGACACATCCAGGGCACGCGAGTGCAAAGCTGATCCGCTGAGGATTAGTATTTATAACTCGTACATGATATTTTGCAACAATTTTTTTTACTAGATTTACACACTCTACGGAATATAAAGTCATAAACAAAACTCTGCCAAATACTTCACAAATAGGACTTACGGGACCCTTTGTACGCCAGCTCTGTGCTCCAGGACTGTTGCATATTAAGTTTGCACTAGAGTTCAGAAAGGGTAAGGTCTGATCAGGAATGGAGTAATGGCTAGTTGACTGCTGCTTTTGTAGACCTACAGCAGACAAAAGCTACTTCGAGTTTCACTTGTGTGCTGAATGACCTTCTCACCTCTGCCGTTTAGGCATTCAGCACACTGAAATACATTTTCTTTCCTAGGTAATAAATGAGACAAATGCTGGGGTTTTGCCACAGAATTCATTTTAAATAATAAGCCTTTGAAAAGCATTATTTTCAAACACTTCAGATTAATTTCATTTTCTTTGGTTTATGCGGTTAGAAACAGTTCCACTTCAGATATCCTTTGCTTCTAAAATTTCACCTGTTTCATATTCATAGCATTTTTCTTAGAAGCAGAGATGTATGAATTTCAGACTGAGTAAATAAAGACAGTTCAATCTTTAGGAAATGGCATACTTCTGAGAAGAAATGCCAAACAGATGGGGAAAAATAAAAGCATACGTAAATAAAATGGTTCACACATAGGAGTGTTCTGTTTTACAAAGGAATCACAGATAATATTTCCTGAGGGCCTTTGAGTTTTTGCAGCAATGCCGGAGGATGGGTGCACTTCAGTGAGTGATTACTGTGAAACAGATTGACAACAGGTTCTGAAATGGTCTCAGTATCTTGTTAGTAAATCTGCAAGATCTCGTATCTGCCTCAGTTCTGTGACTCTTACTTAGAAGGCAGCGAGCTCTTAGTCCATACTCAGTTTTCCTCTCACAGCTGTGGGTTATGTCCCCACATGTCACATGAAGTGTTAGGTCATCAGCCAAACACAGCCTGCGAACAGCAGCTGCCAGGAGGAAGTTCATGTTGGGTCTAAATCCTGCCATATCTGTGTATTTTTTTTTTTTTTTTTTTACACTCCCCACACCACCCTGAATGATAATTTGGATTTGTTCAAGTTGATGTAACCCCCATAAAGCCAGGAAAATATTATTTTCCTTTAAAAGATTTTTTCTGTATGCTTCTGCTCATGTGTGAAAGGTTAGGGTTGAGACACGCTGCAAGGGCAATAAAAGAAGTCTTGTACTACAACTCATGCAGGATTACAGGTTTCAGTACTACAATTACAGCACCTTTCGTAGTTGTTCATAGACAAGATGTTTTAAATCCTGCTAAAGCATCCTGTCTATGATAATAGAACTGTGGACTCTGGTAGTTATAAGGGGTTCTGAGCATTTTTCAGGAAGTTATTAAAGCAAACAAAACATCAGTTGTGAACTGTCTGAAGAATGCTGTTGTGTTGATTATTCATCTGCCCTAAGGACTAGAAACATGGTAGCCTCCTTTGAGCCTCTAAAGCTGTGCAAGGTCACGTTTCGAATGCGAGAACAGATTTTTATTTGCTACTAAATCATCAAGAAAGTAGTAATGCTCCTTACTCTTATCTTACAATCAAAAGAATTTCAAGATCAGATTTTGTGTAAGCAGTAGATTTAAACTCTCATTTCAGACTGTAAGGTGACTTGTCATGCATTGTTGACTTCAGTGAAATTGGATTAAGATACGCTTCTTTATTTACTTTAATATTTCACTCATCTGAAAGTACAATACTTCAAAATTAATCTTGAAGAAGTTCTGCTGTACGTGTCAGTAGTTATTGATTGGCCTGTTCTTTTCTGCTTCCAAGATAAATGCCTGGCTGTAGCCTGCGTGATCTACCAGTGAAGTTGCACATCATTATGGCTCAACAGGTCATCACTGATAAACATTTAGTTAGAATTTTCCCAGCTATTTTTGGTAGTTTGACAGTTGATACAAAGCCGTATCCAATTCTCTCTTTTCTTTATTTCTACAAAAGAAAAAAACTAAATACAGCGATGTTCTCTTTGTGCACTGGCAATCCTTTTTCTGATAACATTCGGGAGCAGTGGGCTTTGAGGACACATCCTGAGCATTCGAACTCAGATCAGAAAAATCCTTTGGCCATTCTATTAATCCTTTTGCTGTTTTCCAGGATAACCAAACTGGACATTTCCACCGCTGACCTTGTAGATCACTGTCTACCATGTAGATGTACATGAAACTTTGAAGGTCTAGGCCACACTCATACGTGTTGATTGGATCGCGGTCTTATTTATCACAGTTACTGTCTGCAGCTTCAGGAAATAATGATTTAGCTGGATTGAATTGTTTCTGGAACGATTTTAAGCTGGATACAGCACATACTGCAGTAAACTGTAGAGGGAAACTACTGTAGTCATTATGTTTAAACAGTACATTTACAACAGTAGATTTGAGCTTGTGGTGCAAATCACCGCATTTCAAGTGCGGATACAGTAGTTAATAGGAACGCAGTCTGAACGGTATAAAAAGCCCGGTCCTCTGCAGCTCAGCAGAGTTACCTGAGTTATCTATAAGAGCACCAGTACCTCAAAGTTCAGCCATTAGTTAGTGGCTCCTTGCCAAAAAGGGTTACCAAAACATCAGCACACAGACAAACATAAATGAGCACTTCTTGGATGTGAGGACACCACTGACAATGATGGATTTTTGCTTTACTTTTTAAGGAGGGAAAAGCTGTTACAACTGTTCTGTTAGACTACCCTTTAATAACATATAATATTAATATAGTATCTGTTTGACAGTATCCGTTACACATATGTTGACTTTATTACCTAAAATATAACTGTTTCCAAACTGGTAACTCATAGGCTTTCAGGTTCCGTAGATAATTTTGCCTCACTGAAATAGTATGTGGTTAATTGTACACTTCACAAGGCAGGGTATTTTCAAGTGCTTTATCCTAAAGTACATGAAAGCAGCTTTAATAAAAGCATAAGCCCTGCAGATATAGTGACAACATAAATGAGAATTGTTGCAGTGTGTCAACTACATGATTTAATAAAACCAACATAATATTGTAGCTGTGATTGTCTCTGAGAAAACAACTGATCACTCTCAGACTTAGAAGATGGATGAGGCTAGCAACGAGATTTTCAAGTGAACTACCTGAAACTGTTAGAGGCACAAAGTATTCTGAATTGACTTACTGATTTAAATGTTCTTTTTCTCTAGAGTAGGGAATACTCTAGAATTTTCTAGAATATTAAAGTAAATGTAGTAAAACTAACACCATAGTTAAGCTATTATTTTAATGTAAGGACAAAGCTTATAGCTGTTAAATGAAAGTCAAATGAGGAAATTAATAAAACGGTTACCAGTTAAAAGCATACTGTAGTTTAGTCACCAGCTCGTCTATGCAATACTTTAGCAGAGGCTATCCTTTGGTATAGGTATAAGGAATTATCTATCTGGATATAAATCCCACTAAAAATACGAAGTCAAATGAATCTGTAAATTGGAACTAGTTAATATTTTTATGTTGGAGCCAAATTAAATGATTTGTTTAGCACACCCTCAGAAAACTTTTGAGTGTTTTGTTGTTTTTTTTTTTTAACTAGATCTTTACTTCTAACTCTCAAACTTTAAATTTTGTCATGTGGTCCTTAAAAGAACACTCAACTAGACAGAAAATTGGTAACTTTTTTTCAGAGATACGTAATTTGAAAATTCTGCTTCTTAAGACAAATGGCAAGACACTCTTGCGTTCTGGGAGCTTGGAATTATTTACGCTTGGTAACTTTCTGTATGTGCCTTGTTGATGGTTCAACAGATGCATAAACACAGCATTAAATTAAAAAATAGTGTGTCTTGAATGTTTCCAGGGTAATACTAAAAAAGAAAAGTAGAAATAAGGAAAAACAGGATAATTGTTAAAACAGTTTTTAAGATCTTTTCAGAATTTTTAGTGTTCTCTCTTTAGAGAAAATGCTAGCCAGAGCTGCAGTTCAACTGCTAGGCAAAGAAAGTGCATTATTTTTCTCATTAGCAAGCTTTCTTTGGCTTCTGGGAGAGACATACTAAATGCTTGTGTGCTTGTGTTGATGTCCCCTTCTTCCCAGAGGTGGTCGGTGTCACGTTCTGGAGCACCAGCCTGTCCTCAGCCGAAACACTGGACCCACGGGCCTTATCCTTTGCTGTGATATGTCAAGTTGGTTTCTCCCTCTCTGACGTTTGCATAAATCAGGGTGCAAATGGGGTCATTTTTAACAAGTGTCAATTTGGAAAAGTCCTACATAAGCCAGCTGTTTTAAATAGATTGTACATGCAAAGAAGCAGAGACTGTAAGTCTGTGGTGTCCCACACTCTTCACACAAAATCAGAAATACAGGAGAGACCATATGGAAGACCTTATGAAAGCTTGTTGGCATGTTAAAGTCTCAGGTTACATGTTCCCAAATTATAAAGGTTCAATAACAAAATCAGAGTAAAATAGGTAAAACACTGTACCCAACAACATTGTTCAACGTTCATGCACCAATGATGCTTAAAAAGAAAAAAACTTACCCTAGATAATTGATGAACAGGATGTTATAATTATCTGACAGCGATTTTTATTATGACAGAAAACGTTACTTTAAAGCTTATCAAGATCTAAACCCCTTTCATTCTAAAATTAAACTACGAGACCTGTGTTTTCATATTTTATTCTCTCTCACAATATCTACAGCATTTGTATTGGTCCCTGTGACAAGGTGTGCACAAAGTTTCTGATCTTTCTCCCATGGGATAGTCATCCTGTCTTAATTTTAAACACCTATCCAGCTAGCTGGAACACCGCAAAGCTAATAATTACATTGGAATCTCCACATCCCAAACAGAAGGAGATCCAAGTGGATAGACACAACGTATGTGCATTTTCTTCCAAGGAATGCTACTAACCACTTCAGAAATGAGCTCCTGGGCTCACCCTCCACTTACTGTGTGTTTCTGTGATTTGAGAAACCTGGGTTCCAGTCCTGTTCCCTTTGCCAGGAGGAAGTGGGTTCCCTGCAGGAAGAGGGAGTGCTTTGTGCCTCCTTGCAGCAGTCCTGCTACCCCTGTTGATATGAGGATGATATTAATGCCCTGTAAAGCAATTCCTATTTAGCCTTGCTTTCCTAGTTTGGCAGGTTCCTGGCACGGGCTTTAAGTAGATATTAATTAAAAAGAAATTAAAATGAAGAAAAAGCATTCTGCAAGTTTAACAGTGAATTTTACAGGTACAAATCTGTAAAATTTTTTATAGAGCTTTTACAGGTCTGTCCATTTTACAGACAACTGAGTTCGGTAGTCTGCATACATCCTTTCTGAGCCATCGTCCAGGATCAATATATTTGATTCCTGATTTCAAAGCACTCTTTAACAGCTGGAGGAAATTTTCTGGATAGTTGTTATTTTTGTATTTAAAAGATGAGCAGATTATAGCTATCATTGACCTCTGTGAAGAAAGTGTATGTGTACTCTTAGTACTGGCTCAGTAAAAGTAGATTTTTGTAATGACATTCTTTGATTTTTTTTTTTTTTTTCTTTTTAATTGACATTTGTCCCATATTACCAATGTTGACTGTCTCCTTAAGCATCAGTAGCCCCTGAGTTGCAGTTGGATCCCATTTCTCCCCTTCCTGGAGATCTTCTGCCTTTTTCAGTTTCCAGGTGCTCATCACCACCCCTTCAGTCCTGTTGGCTTAAGCTACTGTTGTATTTGCTCCCTAACTTGCTCCAGTCAATGGTGTTTAACTGCTTTAAATAATAGATTTTTTTAATAATCTACCTGAAATAAGTAAAGAAGTGATAATGCAGATTGTTGCGTTAGCAGAGCTGGTAGTTCAGTAAACGGCAGGGAATTTGCACAAGTGGCAGGTAGCGCAACAGAGTCAAGAGTGTCTGTTTGATTGCATCCTTGGTCTTGACTGGCACTTGGCACTACTCCTACATCATCCCTGCAGACTTGAGCCCGTGTTCTTATAGCAGTTATACTGCGTTTTTAAAGTTTTTAAAGCTCAGAGGCTTAGCTTTGGTTTGAGGTTGTTACAAATGTAGTGTCTAGACTTACAGGTTCAGTTTCCATATAAAAATACCTTCACAATTTGGAACTAATGGAGCTGTGAAGGTTTAAGGGGTTTTGTCGTGTGTGGTTTTTTTGCTTTCTTTTAAGTTGACTTTAGTTTGCCTTGTATATTTTAATGCATCATGTGCCGATAGCTTGAGAACATGTGAGAATGTGTTCCATACCTTGGATAATCTTTTGTACGTCTTTTATGGACAAACAATGATGGGTCTTCTTCAGGCTTTTTGTCACGACCTTTATTTCTGTGTTACTAGAAGCTGTGTTTGTGTCCCTGCAACGGTACACCTTTAACTACTGTAGCCTGTTTTAATGGGGTCAAATACTGTGTGCTTTGGTTTTCTGAGGTACAACCGCCAACCATTCCTTTTCTAGTGGCCTGAGTCAGATATGCTCCTTTTTCCACTGTTCTGTCTTCTCTTTCATGGCTGGTTTTGCATGCTTGCAGCTGCTAAGGAAAATTTTCTTACTTGTTTAAAAGCTGTATGCTTTATAGGAATGAGCTCAGTTTACAGGGATAGGTTTAGGTACACGTAGGAGTTCCTTAAGAGGAATATAATTAAAATTGTTAAATTGTGAAGCAATCTTGTATCTTTTTGCATCAAATACAGTATACTTACATGCTGTCTGCATTGTCGAGAACTGCTCCAGGTAACAGTGTAAAAAAGTTGCAGTAACTGTGCATTGAAGTCAGCAAGTGGAAGTTTGAATTTGTGTGCATATCTTCTATCTGCCATAATATACATGAAAAAGTAAAGTCATTGTGAGTTCTAACAATAAGTCTTTGCACTGATAACATGAGCTTACTACTGCATAGTTCTGATGAAATAAAAATTAAAGTTTTTTAAAATACTTGCATATTAGAGATTTTAAGTCTATTGGAAACTATTGTACTCTAGTCTAGCCTCCTTTGTAACATCAGCAGAATTTTATATTGCACCATATTCACATCTTGCGGTCGAGCCCAAACATACTTCTAGAAAGACGTCACTTCTGCTGTTTAAGACTTTAAGCAGTAGAGATTCCACCATGTCCCGTAGTTAGTCATTGATTATTCTCACTGTAAAAATGTTTTGTATTCCTAGTCTTACTTCTGAACACTGCTTACAGATGTAGATTTTGTTTTTTTCCAGCCATATTTAAAAACAAACAAACAAAAAACAGAACAGCTGTGCTGTCTAGAAACTTTCCTATATGTGTGCTTGACTGAATCAGTTCTTAATCTTTTGGATAAGGCTAGAAAGATTGCGTGGAAATCTTTCTCAATGCTTGTTTGTCATACCACAGGGAGCTGCCTCTTCAGACTTCCAGGAATCATTACCATAGACGAATCATTCTTGCCCTTAAAGATACAAAACCAACCAACCAAAAAGATGTACTGGAAAAAAAAAATCCATTTTCAAATATATAGAAAAAGATAATTACAAAGTTTATAACATCATTCCCTGTTATTTAACAGGGATATTTTCACCAAAAACTGGAGGGGGGAGGAAAAACCCCAACATTTAAAGCAGCTGTGAAGAAAATCCATTTTACGTAAAAATTAACAGAGTAGTTGCCTTCAAAAATCTGATGGTGCTTCTCTACCTTTGTCTAGTAGTTAAAGCACGTTCTTGCAATGTGAGTGATTTGATTCAATTTCTGCCTAAAGGAATTCGAGCTTTCCTACCTTCCAAGTGTTTCCTCTCATTAACAATGTTATTCTTAGGTTATTGCCCTTTAATCCCTACTATTGATGCTATTGCAGTTTGTGTGAAATAATGAAATACTAAACGAGCCAAAGAAAGAATGAGAAAGTGGTTCAGGAATTGAGAGGCCATGGATCAGATTTTCTCTCCTCAGATTCAGATACCAGGCTTACTCAATATATAAGTAGTTCTAGTGTGTTTGTGAAATGCATACTAATAAAGATGGTGTAATTGTCTTTATTGGAATTTGCTTTTTGTTTAAGAACAAAACTTTGTATAATCTTTCAAATAGGCTAAATTGGTTGTAGGACGCAATTTTTGGAGAAAGCAATTTAATTCTTCTATTCAGTATCAAAAAGTTTATATGTTCTTGCAGGGAGCTTTAGCTCCTGACTAAAAGGAGTTCACATCCCAAAACTGCACTTCAACGTATGCCAGTCCTGCACTTTATATCATAGTTTACATAAGTGGTTATATTTTCATTATTCACGGTACAGTGGCCTTCCTACTCTGTTTAAAAATGAATTTCTGGAAGCTAGTATAACTTGCAGTTTCTTAGCTGTTTACAATTCCTAGTTGTCTGGGATACATTTATATTTTTGAGGGAGGAAGGGGGGGTCCTCTGTAAAAATTGTCAGTAGTATGGGAGCATTAATGGCCCGTTCAGAGCCTTTTCTGAAAAAACCAAAAAGCTAATAGTACAAGTATAGTAACAGATTCTGTGTTTGCATGTTTAAATGATAATGTAGGTTTGATCTAATACTTCAGAATTTCTTATGTTTGAAGACAGTGCAAGTTAAACATTTATTAATCCCACTGTGTCCATTTTTTTTAGGTAAAGAACAATCTTCGGGAGAGATGAACATGCACCCTGTCTCAGCAGCTCCACTGTCTGTGTTTAGTAAAGAATCAAACTCCTCAAAACATAGTGATCACCATCACCATCACCACCATGAGCACAAGAAAAAGAAGAAGAAACACAAGCATAAGCATAAGCATAAACATAAACATGATAATAAAGAAAAGGAAAAGGATCCCTTTGCTTTCTCTAACAGTCCAGCCAGTGCACGATCAATCCGTTCCCCCTCACTTTCGGACTGATATCGATGGCTTCTCTGGAGTTCAACTTGCAATATTCTCTGAATACTTAGAAGGATGTGTATAACTATAGCGTCTATCTTTTTTTTTTTAATGGAAATAAGAATATGTGAATTGCCTTAGCAATTCAGAAGCTCTGCCACCGTCTTCGTTTGAAGCCTTCTATTTGCATATGCGGTTGTTGAAATAATCTGATTCAAAAAATATGTTTTATGATTCTGAGTCATTTTGTATTTCACTGTTCTCCACACCTCCCACTCTTTTTTCCATTTTAAACAAAGAAAACAGCCCTTTATGTAAGGGCCCCATGTCCACTGGCAACCCTCTGCACATCATGCTGACCATGTGTACTGCCAGAATCAATTATGTTTTAATCCTTTGAAGAATGTTACGAGGCAGAGTATGTTTTAAGCAGAAGCCAATTGCCAGACCTTTGGTGAAGTGCTGTTTCCAGAGTAGTATTGTATAACCCAGTGTAGACCTCCTGAGAAGACAGGGATTTTCTGTAGTCTTCGGTTGAGCTGTTCCTTGCTTTAACCATTGCAATGTAATGTCACAATTTTAAGAACAGTTTATAGAACATTTGCCTTTTTCAGATGCTAAAACTCTTAAAAAATTCCAAGCTGCTTTCAAGCTGCAGGTATTTATTATGGACGTGACCCTTTGAATATAATGACATTCTGCAATTATGTTTTTGGAATTTTAGCAAAATGCTTAATGCATGTTTTGTCCTGTAATCAGGCTTTTAAATATCCAATAAAGTTTGCAAATTATTTTGACAGAGGCAGAATTTTTTCTTCAAGCTTGACATTGGAATATGCTCTTGAAAGATGGCTTTGCTAAAATTAAAAAAATATTTTAGAAAAGCTTAAAAATTGAAAAATATATATTTTCTCCTGCTGAAGGGTGGCTTTTTTGGAAGCGTTCTATACGATCAGCTCATGAATCCACAGGAGAAATACATTAGTAGATTAAGCGAGGGCTGGGACTTTAAATGATG
>NW_008795125.1:3959005-3979926 GCF_000699145.1 Aptenodytes forsteri | reverse complement strand
TTTATTTCCATGCACTGGTTGACTTCTGTTGCCCAGAGTTCACGTCACATTTGGCTTTCTAGAAGATGGTTGTATTTGGGTTAAATATTTAAAAAAAAAAAAAAAAAAAAATCCCAAATTCCTGTGAGAGACTGATTCTCCTTCTTAGGGCAAAGAGAGAAAGTTCAACAGGGACCCAAGAAGACTTTTTTAAAGCCATATTCTGTTTCATGAAAGTTAATAAATACTTTTATATTATATACCTGCTGTTGAATCCTGTAGTTTTTCTAATACCAAATTATCTGTAGCATGGAAAGATGATAGAGTCAGGTGTTTTGTAATACACATACACTTATTTTGTTACTCAAACACCATACCCCTTTAATACTGCGTGGATGGTTGTGCTAATCATTGTACTCGGAACAGGTTAAGCTGCATTTGGGCTGGATTCGGAAGCGATGGACCTGGGCAGCATCGCAGCCTCTCTCCTTGTGGGATGTTGGTGCCCGTCTGCTACCACGCCAGCAGCTCTTTGCCTTGGGTGAAGCCCACCTTGGTGTGATTTGTTTCCTCTCTAGCAACGACTGCAAGCTCTTACAGCTTAGATGAGCTAAAGGTGCAACAGGAACAGGAGAACACCTAAGTGTGGGTAGAATGAGGTACTGAGCGCGTTTTGGGTAGAGTAGCCATGTGTACAGCTCAGCTTACCACCTCTCTTGAGCCAGCAAGCTGTTATGTTAGCGTCATGAACTGTGAATCACAGGGAGAGGTTGGGAGGCTATAGCAATAGCTCGACGGAAATATTTTTAGGTGTTTTTCCTTTGGCTAAGGAGTGAGGTAACAGTGCCAAAGGTGTTTGTGGGAGACCTGGGCTAATGAGCAATGAAAGCTGGCATTGTTTGGGAGAGCGAAGGCAGATGCATTTATGTTTTAAAAATGAGGTCATGGATAATTTAGGCTGGTGTAGTTTCTACTTTTGGAGGCATGGATTTACACTCTCATGCTGAGGGGAAACGTATTGTTTAGTGATACGAGCACAGAACTGAGGCAGAGCTGTGACACGGTAATTCTAGTGTCATATTTGGCCCTATGACTTTAAGTGAATTATTGAATATATGCTAAGGAAATACGGCAAAGACAGCATTACTAGAAAATCGGAGGGGAAAAAATTCTAAATAGACTTTTCCAGTGCAATTTCTGAGGTTATGTCACGGGCCTGGTTCAGAAGATCCGTTAACGTGTTTGGTGGAATACAAAGTAAGTTCGAGGTCTGCGGGGGTTACTCCATGGACAGGCGGTGCTCGGTGCTCACGAACTGGTAGGTGTGCTCAGCAGTCAGAATAATTAGGCAGGTTGCACAGGTGGTCCAAAAGCAGCAAGCTAAAATTCAGTAGGAATGAGTGTGAAATACTGAACCTGAGGGAAAATGAAGTGCATGAAAGCAAGCCGTTCCCCCCATCTTGCAAGATGCAGTGAGGGAAAAAAAAGCATCTGGTTGCACAGAGGTGAGCAACTTGATGCTATTGCAAAAAGCAGAACTCACTTCAGGGTAAGCAAGAATTTTTTATGTAAGATGTGAAAGTAATTATTCTATCAAGTGCCAGTGATTTTGGGCAACGCATTTTAAAAAAATAGGTGGGCAAATTCCCCTAAAGGGAAACGGT
Organism: Aptenodytes forsteri; assembly: GCF_000699145.1. Lineage (NCBI taxonomy): Eukaryota > Metazoa > Chordata > Aves > Sphenisciformes > Spheniscidae > Aptenodytes > Aptenodytes forsteri. The sequence continues at coordinate 3,978,283 of NW_008795125.1, read as the reverse complement.
AGATGACATTGCATGTAAGAAAAAAAATTAAGGGAACGGAGTATTCCCAGTGTAGAATAAAAGAAGTCTGAGGAAGGAACTCTCCCTTCTAATACCTAAAATATTGCTACGATAAAAAATGTTTATCAGTTGTTCTTGCTATTTCCTATGGGAAGGAAAGGATTAGCTTTATTTGCAAGAAAAAATATTTTTCTTGAATGTTAAGATGGAAAATAGTCTTACAGGCACCTAATGATGATGTGAAAGCTCTCTTCTACGTTTTTAAGCAGCAGATCGGCAAACATCTGCAGGGGATGTTTATGGGATGCTTTGCCCTGCCACAGTGTGGGGCCCTTGCTGCTATAGTTCGTTTTCATGGATTCTTTGATCTCCCATTTTTGTTGGTGAAATTAGTGTGGCGGCTCCCTGGATGTGATGGGCACTTGTGGGAGGCTGCAGAAACAGAGGTCCTTGCCTGCCAAAGATCTTACCGATTGCAGTTTAGCTTGGGTTTTTCTTCTACTGAAAAATCAACGTCTGTTTCAAAGTTATAACCTGACATCAGTTCAGGTTAAAACTCTGTATTTGGACGGTGGACTAAGCTCTTTATCCTCGCCACCTTCAAACTCATCGGCTGGCTGCAACCTATGCAGTTGATTTTGGTCTGGGTTCTGATTTTCAGTTAAAACTTCTGGTTTGTAGTGCACCCTCCTTGAAACAAAAGGAGAAATACTTGATTTAGGTGGGGTAGTATCCAAATACTGGAAGAATATGCACCACGCATATAAAGTAGAAACACATATGTTCCTGAAAATGCACAAAGAGGTCAAAGTCTGGAGAATTTATTTTGAGATCTGAGTTTTTAACATGAATTCATTTGTTTTGTTCATTATAAACATTATTATGCACGTAAGTGTAGGGAAAATATGTAATATTAAAAGACCTATATGCATTTTTAATGCAGACTTTTCATCTATATTGTTTTTTTATTTCTCAGCATAATGATAGAATAAAATGTCCGCGAAGCAACTGCTGCGTCTCTCGGATTTGTAGACATGCTCAAGTCTCTAATTAGGCTATAGCTTCTTTCCTTAGGTGTCCAAGTAAGCCTGCGTTTCAGCTTTGATGGGTTCGCTACCAGGCCCTGTCAGTCTGTCCTGGTGCTGCGGAGGAAGGACAGGAGGATGCAACTTCTTTGAGTTCTTGGGCGAGCGGGTACCGTCTTTCTGTCATAAACTGTGCAGCCCCATGAAGTACTCCAGCTGGCACTGGCGTTCGTATCAATGATCACAAGGTATCCTTACACTGGTTAGCTTTTTAGGATATAAAAACTGTTTAGTTTTAGTTGATTTCATATACACAGAAATCTGATAATTTATGTAAATTTTCCTACAAGGAATTTTTAGTCATGTCAATATTTTTAGTTCCTTAAGACAGTTATGTCACAGAAAATTAGGAACCTGATTTTTAATGCAGCATCGGTGTTGCACGGGGGCCCTTAAAATACACAGGGTAAATATAGAAGTTTTGCATGAGATTTAATTACTTTTATATATTTATATACACGTATAAAAATATGTATTATTCATAAAATATGTATTTGTTTCCTGCTTTTATAATTTAAATGGCAATAATAATATATGAGTGTTTGCATACACATCAAGCCACGGCAGCTAATATAGAGTCTGTGTTACTCTATAGTCATCTGATATCCTAAATACAGTTTTGCTAAGCGCATTTCCAAGGTTTTCTTTTATTATTACTTTTGGTCCAGATAAATCTGCAAGGTTAGTGACCTTTCTTGATGTAGGTAAGTCATGATCTCATTAGAAGGACTTTGTATTTTATTGAAGCATGCTTCACCTCTTATGGTGCTTAGGAAGAAAAGCGTGAATATTTTTGTGGTAAACATCATAAGGTGACAGCAGAAATTGAAAGCGTATTTAGCTAGATTTTTTTCATTTCTGAGTAAAAGTGAAACTGCATGGGTACGCTTTGGGCTGATCCGACAGCTTGCCACCGCTGCGGCAAGGAGCTATTTCTCCCCCCCAGCTCCCGACCCCGCAGTCCCACGTTGGCTTTTCTGGGTGCTAACCGGGCTCTTCTGGGGCCCGATACAACGCTCTAACCTGCGAATAAAATCGGGCGCATTCTTGCTGCGTTAGCGAGCTGAAACTTTTGGGCAGAGGCTGAGTAGGCAGCGAGGTTGATGCAGGGCTTGTGGAGCCGAGGGTGGAGTGGGGAGAGGGAGGGAGGGAGGCGCGAGCAGGCACAAAACCCTCTTTGGCAGCAGCAGCCAGTTCGTTTGGCTCCGCGGCTCCTTGCGACTTCACTCGGAGAAAACAATACGACAGGGTGAATTCAAGTTTCTACATCTGCGCCTCTTTGGGAGTCTTAATTTTGTTGTGAATTGGTTGAGTGAATGTTTTGAATCGGATTCATTTTGGAAATTTTGGAAGGCTGGAGTGAGATGAGTTTATGTGACTGGCAGGTTTTTTTTTTCTTTGCTGTGTTAAAAATAAAAAAGGAACGGTCTCAACAATAAATGGCAAAAGAAAGTCTCTTCAAAAATTGCTCCAAAGGTCATTTCCAGTCAAATAGGGTTTTTAATTTTTTTTTTAAATTTATTATCATTGTCTTTTATTCTATTCTATTTTACTTTTATCCACAGAATTGAATTTCAGAAGAGTGTTAATATGAAGCATTTCATTCTGAAAATGCACTTTTCGTTTTCTAATTTTTTCTATATTTTATAAATAAATCATACTGTAAGTATGTAAGTAACTGATACAACTTCTAAATGAAAATATGCCCTAAAAAGAAGGAAAAAGTTTGAAAGCACATCAGGAATGAAAGCACATTTCAAGACCTGATTGACTCTTCCCCTTTTCAAAAACTTACTTCAGGAAAAAAAGCCTCTTCTGGAAGTTATCTGTTCCTCACCTTTCCAGGAAAAGGAGGGATGACTCAAACTCGCTCATGATTTAAAAGCTGTTTGAATTCGTGTGAGTAACCCTCTGTTTCTCGTGGGTGCTGGAATGGCTTGTGCCAAGCCTTGCTGTGTCTGCCTGGGTGTGGGTTTCAACGCGGGACCCAAGGGGACAGCGTGAGAGCTACGGAAAGGTGCCCCCAGTCTTCCTTCAGCGCCCAGCTACAGCATATGTAGAAGCAGTCCTGGGCCTGTTTTACCTTACACTACTGGTTCTGCTGAGCTTCTGGTCACTTATTTTGCTAAATCTTTCAAGTTTTTTAATGCCTTAAACTTTGGCATTATAGAAAAAACTTTGGTCTTTTGGTAGCTCACCTCCCACCCAGGAGTTGAATTGAAGTATATGTGGGAAGAAGGTTTTTTAGCAGTTTTGGAAATATTTGAGTACAGCTTTTCAAGTTGATATGAAAGTTATTGATAGTGCATCATTGTTTTGCTGGTTTTAGTCACTCAGTTCCTAATTTTTCTGTACACTGAAAAACTGGAGGTAGGGAAGAAGGAAGAGGAGGGACTGAGATGATCTGTCACCACAGCAAAGAGAGACCTGGAGAGATTAAAGGTGTTGCATCAGTTCTGTCAGTCACCTTCCTACAGCAGTTTCTACTGCTTTTAGGTATTTTGGACTCACCTGTGGAGCTGCTGCTATCTTCACTTGTTTTCCTCCATTATTTCTTTGCCTTCAATTCTTATTCCAGCTTGTTGATGTAATAGTCCTCTGAAAGAAAGTCCAAGCTTCAAGAAAGGCAGATCACTCAAAGACATCCACCAAAGCGGAGGGTTTAAGCTGCTTTGGAGCAGGATGATGCCCTGCACTGGGGGTTTGAGTCTCTTGTCTTGGTTTTTCATGGTCTGTTCCCAGCTCTGTGGCCAGCAGGCAACTACAGCTTATTTCTCCTCCAGGCATAGATGTTCCTTGTCCCTTACAGACATCTTAACAGTTCCAGAGTCTGTACAAGCATCTTTCATTTTCTTGTGTTTGGAGGAGTATGCATAGAAAATGTTTATCTATCTATCTCAAATGCTTTTATCAAAGGATGCAGTCATTTTAAAGTGTTGGATTTCATATGTTTGTTATTGACTAATTTCATATTATTGTTACTTGACCGATTTCAAAATACTGAATGCTTTCAATTGCTTTAAGACTCAGATTTTTAAAAATAGACGTTTGGTTTTACAGCACTGAAAATCTTCTGGGTACTTAATAAAGCACTCAGCACTTACAAGCTAGGACAAGACACAGAGGAGGAGAGAGAACAAAGCTCTTTTGTATGTCTCTTCATGGAAGAGAGAAGTGCAATTATGTTATAAGAGAATTGATGAAGGACTTCAAAGAATTGGTTGTTGACTACTGCTGTAATGTAGGAGATATGAAAATCTAAATAAAATAGTATGGAGAGGGCAGTTGAATACAGTACTTTTTTTTTCAATAGAAGTTCAACAATTTGATTGGAGAAAAATGCATTTATAAAATGAAAACAAGACACTGAAGGTGTATAAAGATTTTTAAAAATAGACGTTTGGTTTTACAGCACTGAAAATCTTCTGGGTACTTAATAAAGCACTCAGCACTTACAAGCTAGGACAAGACACAGAGGAGGAGAGAGAACAAAGCTCTTTTGTATGTCTCTTCATGGAAGAGAGAAGTGCAATTATGTTATAAGAGAATTGATGAAGGACTTCAAAGAATTGGTTGTTGACTACTGCTGTAATGTAGGAGATATGAAAATCTAAATAAAATAGTATGGAGAGGGCAGTTGAATACAGTACTCTTTTTTTCAATAGAAGTTCAACAATTTGATTGGAGAAAAATGCATTTATAAAATGAAAACAAGACACTGATAAGGTGTATAACACATAACGGCTGCTGAATTTTTGACTGTTGCCCTTGAGTGCTGTATTCCTTAGTGTTAATTGACGACCCAGCAAGAGCTCCATTTCTTTTCCAGAGTCAAGCAATTTATCGTGACTGAATACCTGTCATCTACCTGAAACTAAGAGCTTGGATTTTCTCTTTTGATTTTCCTCTAATGATTTATGCTATTAAGAATAGGGAAAGCTTCTAAATACGTGATTTACAGTTGTTTTACAAAAATCAAATATACTTTGAACCTGATTTACCTGTTCTATAATTACGTATGTAATGTGTACTTGGGCTGCACAGAAATACAATTGGGAATCGGCCTTTGTGCACAGAGGAGCTATGTTTTTATCAATATGTATTTCTGTTGTGGTTCTGGGTCGAGTCTACCTGTCCCTAGAGTCTGGGCCAATTTTGGGTAATCAGTGTCACCAGTTGGAGCAGATATTACCAGGCCATTGAGAGCCCTTCCAGCTTCCCCAGTTTGAGTGCTGGTTTTTCTCATTTATCTACCTTTCTTGTACTTAAATATGATGGAAGCTTCACCTGAGGATGACGGGAAGATTCAGTCTGGGCAGACTTTCAGACTGGGACGATCCTGCTCCATACACTGGGCTCCTGAAGCATCTCCTGACAGTTACCTGTCTACTACGGAAAAACAGGGAAGCTGTGGATCTTAGGGCATTTTTTTGAAACTCTTATTTAAAGTAAAAATGAATTAGTATAAGGCATCCATAATGCCTTATACTGTTAAAAGAAGCTCCAGGTGGTGAGTTGTTGCATGTCTAGTTCCTAATATTCTTGGGGCTTTGACATTCATTGGAGCGACATGACCCAGCTTTTTGGATCCCGGTGTCATTCAGGCTGGGGTTTGGGTTTTTTTGCATCTGCAGAGTTCCTCTCTGTCAAAGCAACATCCCTCTCTTCTTTCAAATTACAGCTCAAGTCCTCTATTTGCATGCAAATGACTTCTCTGCCCTTTCGGGGAGGCAGGATAAAATAGACCAGAAATACTTGAGCTCACCCGAGCTGCAGCCGTAACCACCAGGACTTTTTCTCCAACCCTTCCTTCTGCATGATGACCAATCTGTTCATTGGCCACATCTGCTGTTTAGCTGAGTTGTTCAGAACATTTTGTGCGCCTGCTCATGCTGTACCAGCACCTTGCCAGGCTGGGGAAAGGGGAGAGACTGGAAGGTGAACTGTTGTGTAGCTCTCACAAGCTGAATTTGCTGCACGGACAAGGGCCACCTCACACCTCATGAGTTCTCAGGCTCCTTCTCTTCTCCGCACCCCCCTCTCCTTGCTCTTGTGTCTCCCCTCTTCCTTTCCCCCATTTTCTTTTCCTCTACTATTTTTTTTTTCTTTTCTACAGCCTCAGACATGAGCTGCTCAGGATGTCGAGGTTTCAAACCCCATCGGGATGAGGAGCAGTACCAGGAGATGGAAGTATATTCATGCAGAAGGTATCAGTACATGCCACCAAATAGTCTTTCATGCCCTTGAGACAATTACAGAGGTGGTTTAAACTGTATGCGCATGTGTGCGGGTGAGGGCAGTCTGCTAATTAGCTGCTGCTTACTCCCATAACATGTCGGTTTATTTTTTCAGAGGTTTTGACTTTCTCCTGTGTGTTTTCTACTGCTCGGATGGATAGCGTTCTGCCCTTGGCTGCCCGGCACAGCTCCGGCATGGTGGAGACAATCGGGAAGAGGGGGCAGCACCGCTGCCTGGCACGGCTCTGCTTGCTGGGCTGAGGGTCACGCTGGCACTCCAGCAGCAATAACCAACTTGTCTGATCAAAACGTAAGCAGCGATTCACCTCCACACACAGCTCGCGTCCAGCACCGTGTTTACAGGCCAGCCTGTAAACAGGCAGCTGAGGAGCTTTTTCAACTTAGAGGAAAATAGGTGGTTTTGTTTAGGATTGGGTATTTTTCTTCTTTTTCTTTTTAAAAGGCTAGCCTTCTGTTAAATATATTAAGCATGTGAAGTTGAGCTAATCATGTACTATGTCCTTTCCCTTCAGAGGCTGTAGATTTTTTTATATAAAATTTGTTTTGAATGATTGAAGGATTTTTATATAAATTGACTTTATATGGCACCGATCATGTCCTTTGCAGTTAATAATGCTCATATTAAGGTTTGATTCTGAAATATAGCAAAACCTCAGTAGGGCATATGGAAATGAGAGGCCCCGTTGTGAGCTAATGACCTCTGTGAATGAACGAACATGTCAGCACCGTAAAATGAGATACACTTAATAGCTTTTTACAATGGATGCTTGTATACGATACACATCAGCGTACTGTGAAGTGGCTTGTTATGATAAGACCATAATATAGAACTTTTCTGTTGAAATGGTTCTCTCTCCTTACTTCTTGGGAAATATTTGTTCAAATAAATATGTGGGTTAGTGAGGCAACAGATAGTTATTTGTCTCTCAAGTGTGAGTAATGTAATATGAACAAGCATTAATGACCTAACTCCTTAATTCAACAGGAGATCCTTATTTTTCTTACACGCTAGCTTATTTCTTAATATTTTGGAATCCATTGCTCAGTGTGTGTTGTGTGTTCCCAGGGGAGCTGAGCGCAAGCTACAAGCTTTGGATAACTCTCAGTTCTGCTCAACTTTATCATCTCTTGGACTCTCTCTTGGACTTCTTCAGCTCAGTGGCTGGCAAGTATGTGTTTCTGCTCCCTGAATCATCCACTAACATCTGCCTGAAATAATGAAAAGACTCGCAGTTTTCAGTAGACATGAGAGGTAGAATTGGCCAAACCATCCACGTGATTTAGAAGTCTTTGCCCGATTTCCAGAAGACACTCCAGCATGGCGAAATCGAAGCCCTGTGAATTTCTGTGACATATCACTTTGATACACGGCTGAAGCAGTTCACAAATTGCTGCCCCCAGGGCAGAGGCAGCATCAGGAAATGGGCACTTCGGGCTCAGCCATTCCAGAGTGAAGTCTGGTGGTTTAGACTGACCCCCAATGAAGGTGAGTCAAATGTGAAATGGAAAGTTAAGCTAGCCCAGGGAGTGAGGGAACTAAGCGAATGGATCAAGAACTGGAACAAGGAACCAGTGACAGAAAATAAAGTCAAAGGAAGATCTGAGTGGGAGCAGCAACAAGCACGAGAAGCTGGGCATCGAGGGACAATAGACAAAATCCCTTTGAACCACAATTCCCTCCAGAAGTTGGGTTGTAACCAGAGGCTCAGGAGTGTCAGTGCTCCAGGGCAACAGGTTTCATAGCCGTTTGCTAAAATGCACGCTTTATTCCTCTGTAGGTATCAGTTCCCAAAAGGATGGCAATCTGCAACAGCTCTTAGTTGCCAGCCTCTTACCTTGTGCGAGCTCAATGTTTTCCAGTGCTGCTGTTGAACCACAAAAGAGTCAACATGCATCACATCGTCAACACACTAGAAATTGCTCTTCTTCAAATTCAATCTTTTTTAAAAAAAAACACACAAAGTATTCTCTTTGGAGAATATGATTAAGGTTGCAATTCAAGTGGACGTAAGACCATCTGGGCAACTTTACTCAGCTCCTTGGCATCAAAGTGTGATGAGACGATCTCAAAGCAGTGTCTTGAGTGGGGAATGAGGCTGCAGGAGGAATCAGGTCATGTTCAGATCAGCTCAGTCTTGTTCTGGAGGGCTGAATCCTATTTCTGTGTCTCCATAGACAGAATATTATGGGATGCTGCCAGGTCATTTCAGCTATAATTTTCAGAAAAGGTAATTTTTAACTTCTCTGTTCAGTACTCAGATTTAGATGCACAGCTCTGATTAGGAAAACTGCTGAGTCTTGATGGCTTCAGCTGGAGATAACAGGGGTCTTGCTGCACACATCCAGTACAGCAAGTCTCTGGTAGTGCCTATTACAGACTGTAGTAGTAGTAGTAGTAGTGCTATATAATGCTATGAATTCTAGAAACTGGGATTCTTGAAGTCTTAAAGCTGGCTCTTAAAATTAGTCAAAATAGTTTGTTAATGTCTCACCTGAAAATAGTGATAATGCTGCCTTTACCTCAAAGGAGAGCTGTCACAATATTTTGGAAACTGCTTGGACACTACCGCAAGGACATCTCTTGATCATCTTGTCCAGAGAACAGTTTTGAATGGCGGTCCATAAATAAAAAAGTCAGGAATTCATATGCAGCGACCGTGCTGGGCTGCTCTATGTTGCTGTTGGTATCACTGGCAGCACCTGGAAGACTCAGCTGGTCCTGCAGCCCCAGTGTGCAGCTATGCAGCGTACAAACAGCAAGGGTGTGGTACTGTGCCCCTTTCTTCTTGGCAGCATTTAGCATTGCAAAATGGATCTGACTGAGAGCAAGCTGGCTCAAAATTTCTGATCTGGAACAGCTCCCTGACTTGTTTTGCAGTGTGGTGTTGATGTGGGGAAGCAGATGGAGCAAGGGTGCTGTAAGACCATCTGCTTGTTGCTGTGGATGATGTAGTTTGAAACAAGGGTCTACAGCACCAGGACCTGTGCAGAAAGCACCTGAATAAACAGGACACACTGGAGTCAGAGCAGCAGAGCCATGAATCAGTGTCTTGCCAGAGGACATACTCCAGTGGGAGTGGGAATGTACCCTTATTTGAGTGACTTGGAGTTCATTTTAGGTGATGTATTTTGCATTTAGGTGACTGTGCTGATACCTCTAAAAGCATGCTAAAGCTGGTTGTTGCAGAGGTATGAATATACTAAAAAGTGCAGGAGAAATGTTGGCCTATGCTGGTGTCTTCTGCAACACAAAATTGGTCGCTGTCTTGATCAGTTCCTCAGTAGCAGAGAAACACACAACCAGCTGGGAGCTCCTTCTGTAGAAGGCAGGAGGCTGTCCCTCAGCCATACTGCAAGCTCCCTTCAGCCTTGTGCTGCATGTTGAACACCATGTGTCTTCTCAGTATTTGATCACAGTATTTGACAGGCGACCTTGGAGCTGGGATGAAATATAATTCACGTCAGTGGCTACTTGCCATCCCTTGTTGTATATGCCTGCTTTAAGGTCATTGCAAAACATTAGATGGACTTCTGGTGAAAATAATTGGTTTTCTCTTTGGACAACGTTCCTAATTTAGCACATCCTCTCTGAAGCTTAGCACAGCACTTTCCTGGAGCTGCTTCAAACCCCAATGTTCAGTGTTTAAAGCTTAGTGTTAATGTCTGTTGGAGACGATGTTGTAACAGTTAGAAACCCCTGTCACACTTTGAGTGATGGTCTTGTTTTCTGGAAAGCTCTCTAGCATCTTGGAGATGTCAAATTTTGGAATCAAACGGTGACTTTAATGCAGGAATGTTCCCCACGGGCCCTGATGTTTTATCCAAAAGTCCAAACCTTTGTATACAATTATTGCTGTTGATTTCCAGTCTAGGGGATTGTCTCAAATTGCCCCCAAGTTCAGTGTCACCAAAAAAGCTCACATCTCTTTGCAGCTAATCAGAGAGAAGGGCTGGACATTAGGAGATCATCTGGGTTTGAAGACATTGAAGGAAGCCTGGTTTAGTAGCTCTGGAGCTGAAGATTTATAAAGTGATTTTATGTATTATATTCCTTCTCCTGGAGGGACCGAACCCGTCTCTTGACAAAATGAGACATCCCTTTTCTGCTTCTCTCCATTCTGCACAGTTCATGCTCCTCAGGGATGGGAGGAGTTCCTTCAATGAAATATAAACAAAAAAATCAAGATTCAGTTGCTACATGGAGAATAGCAATTAGCATTTTCACTGTGAATGTTTAAAACCCTTTACAGGTTTTAACCCTCTTATTCTTGTTTTCCAGGTGAGGAAATCTATTTGGCTTAAAACTCCCCAGAAAGGCCTAAAATTCCCCAGAAAGGCCTGGGTAATCCTGTCACTGAAACACAGAATTTCTTTGCATAATGGATAGAGCATGAGATTGGGAGCCAGAAAGTGCCAGCTCCCAGATTGTTTCCTCAAACATTCATAATGGATATGAATTCATTCAGGCAACCTCTCAGTTTTGTCATGAAGTGTGAACTCCGCCATAACATTGTTGCACCTCCAGCTCAAAAGTATTTTGATGGAAGTGAACCCCACATAAAGTTCATATCCAAGTTGCTTTGTGGTACCATGCGGAGGGTAAGATTTAGTGTCAGGTAGAGCAAGGAATCCCTTCTCTCAATGAATGGCCCAGCTGTGCGTTACTGCTGTGCCTGTTGCTAATGTTATTTCTGATGAGGCGTGTTTACTTACTTTCGCCATAACTGTCCGGAAATCCCATGGCAAGGAGCGTCAGAACATTTGCCAAATCACTACTTCACCCGTCAAGCTGATTGTTTCATGTTATTCAGTCTGGTTTACATTAAGGGTTTGCTCCACCGCTGCCTTTGCTCTTTTGGGGTATATTGATTACTTGTGGTGGGTTTTATAACAAACAGCCCTTTTTGAGGGATTTCTCCCCACTTCTCTCACTGAGCCTGTGGCGTGTTAGTAAATATAGTACTAATCTCTTCTACTTCAGACACAGTTTCTCTAAGGCAATTCATCCAAAGGAACCAAAAGCAAACTCTTTCCACTGGTTAATTATTATTATAATGTCTTTTGCAAAGCAAACGAGAAAGAAACAGCCTACCTATAAAATGGAAGGAATGTAATAAAACTGAAAAGGGCTTAATTTCTTCTCCTGACAGGTATCTTATTTTTCCATACATCAAAACTGGTGTAAGAAAGAGAAGTCCTGCAAGCAGAGGGAGGCCGGTGCTGCTTGAGAGCCAACTGGCTGCGTGAAGGGAAAGTCTGGCAGCCTGGAGGTCCGGCTGGCTGGGGGTGTGCACTGCCGAGCCCCCGAGCGCCAGCACAACCAGGGGGGCTGAAGCCTCTCCAGGGGGCTCCTCCGGAGGGCAAGAGGAGATTTGACTGATAAAGACAGGCCTGAAAGGCTGTCTCAAATCTGCTGTCTGCAGTCCCCGTAAAACTCTGCAATGGACAGAGGGGGCCTTTCACAGCCCGGGCTTGGAAGCCTGGCGTACTCCCCAGCCTCTGATTTAACAATTTCGTCTTACTTCCAACCTTAGATGAATGGCGAAAGCATAAGGGATCAGAGAGAGAAGACTGTTGCTTTGCAAGAGGCGCGCAACACCTTCTTGGAACCCTTTGCAAGTTATATTATTGCTGCTCTTATTTATTTGCACAGTTCCACATTTATCCTGCTGGTTTTACCTATTGGTAAAGAATGAGCTGAATTAATAGAGGGGTGAAACTCTGCTGGAGAGTACGTGCAACAATAATAAGTTTTAAAAATAGATTACTTGTTTTATTTCTTCTATGCATGTGTTGTGTTTATACATAAGTTGGCTTTTTGTTGTGCTTCAAGAATTCCTGAGTGTCTTGCAGATAACTTGAGAAGGAAACAAGATGGCATTGTGCTCTCAAATCATTTAAGGTGTAGGAAGGCACCTTGAAAAGTTGTCTTTTAAAATATATTTTTGGTTTCATTTTACTTTTTAAATTCATATGGATCCCCTGGAAGATGTGTGAGGACTGGTAGTTCAAACGGCAAAATTCTACTTCTGTAGTGATTAAATATTTTCTGAAGGTGCTGTGAGGACTTTGTAAAAGGCAAAATGTGATTTTTGCACCCAGGTGTTTATATGCTAAACATTACAACACTAATGGAAATGACTGTCAGTGGGGCAAGAAGAGAAAGTGGAAGAAGGACTGGTGCTGTCACCTGTTAATTTGGGTCAGGCTTCCCTAGGCTTGTTCTATTAAATGCTTCTCTCTCTCTGAAGTAATGCATTTACGGGTGGGATGATAATAAGAGGCATAGCAGGCTGAGCCTGGAGGTGTTTTCACCCTTTCAGCCAAAAGAGGTGATAAAAACATCAACATTTTTACCAAGAAGAATGGACCTGGAGGAATGGAGTTACTGAATTTTAGAGATGAACCAAAGAAATCTAACCTGAAATTAGGCTGTGATGGAGAGCTTTTTGGAGTTTTCTGAGGCAGCTCAACAGCTCTTAATTAATGAAGTCTGACATATGCTTATTTCAATATTGTAATCCATAACAGCAAACTCCAAATGGAAGTGAGAAACTCAGCTGAACACAACTTGGCAAGTTGCTGTGGTGTCTGAGATGTATATGCCCTTTTGGCTACGTGGATATGTTGCAGAAGAGGTTACAACAATTTAAACTGGAAATGCTCAAAGCCCTGATGAAAGCTTTGAGATTTGAAACATGGAGGAAGATTATGCTCTGGGCACATGCCAAAAAAATGAGAAGGAGGAGTTGACACCACCTTAGCTGGATTTGAGCTTTCATCAGCTGAGAAGAAAACAGCTGGGAGAAGACCTGACAAAAAAATGCATCTCTGGTAACAGGAAACTGTATTCCGTAGACCTACTGCAGGGACTCCTTGCCAAGCTGTCCCATTCCCCAGCGTGCCTGTCGTGAAAGCGGCTAAGAGCTGTCAAGAAGCACAGTGTCAAGAGACATCACGTAAAGAAAACATGGGTGTTCAGCTCTCACCTGTCCCAGGCATCTTCCTTGACGTCCTCTCACAAGCCCATTGCCTCACTCTGTTCCAGCCTCACAAAGCCCCGTCCTGTGCATGTGGACTGAAAAAAAAAAAAAAAAAAAAAAGCCTGGAGAAATGGCTTTCAAACCCTTTGTTTAGTAAAAGATGGCTAAACAACTCAACGTGATCACCAGCTTAAATTCACTGTATAGGTCCTTGTCTCTGCTGGCAAGGTTGCGAGTCCAGTTGAAAACGAATTGACAGAAGTAGCATTGATGGTAAGAGATCCTGCAAGAACTAAAGCAAAACCTCAGGACATGCCAATAAACATCCATTTCTTGGTATTCCTATACACTTACTTGCTGCTGCTTGTGAGGAGCATGGTGCAGCTAAGAAATCTGATCTCATTCCTCAGGTCCTGCTTACTCTTCACCCTCCTGGGAAGGAATACGGTGCCATTGACTTGCCTCCTTCATTCAGGCCACCGTTCTGTAGTATTTCATCTCATCGTAACAGCTAATTAAGTATGCAAGCACTTATAAATTATGGCCTATCAGTGGGAAAATTCTGTCACAGATAAGTCTCCGAATTCGCTGCAGTAAATCTTGAATGGCTCATTGGTGTGTGGTTAAAACACAGCTGTAAATCTCTTTGTGAGACATGCGGTGAGGAAGGAAACACATGAGGGTTTTTCATGACAGCAGTTACAAGGAAAAGGCTCAGAGTTCCTTGTTGCTGCCAATTCGACCCCATTGGTGTCCAAAGTAATTAACGGATTCCTGTTTTTGTACCACAGCTGGAAAGTGATAAAAAGAAACAATCAAGATGCTTTTACCTTGATTCCTGTCACTGAGAAATACAAACACCCATAAAAGCCTTCAGATGTTTTCACTTGAGTTCAAGTCAAACATTGCAAAGTTTACGGTACCCACCCCCCACTTTTTGATCTGGAGTATGATGTAATCAAACTGTTTGCATCTTTAACTTAAAAGTAGGTGAATAGCTAACATAGACCAGCTTTGAAATATGTTTAGATGCTGATAAAAATCTGTCCAGGTGCAAAAATTGCCATTGTTTTCGGGAAATCTACACTACAATATTTTCTTATATTTTTGTATTGTAAAATGCAGACAAAAAGGAGAAGGTGCATGAAGATACACTGCGGGAAGGATATATGGAGCTGCCGCTGTGTTTTCCTAATTAGGGTATGATTCTACAATTAGTTAATCCAGTACTGCTGAACGCGGTGGTCCTGTCCTCCTCCCACTCCACTTCTGGGGATTCCTGTGCATCAGCCCAGAGCCTCATCTTGATGGGGTGAGTCAGCTTGCTAAATAGCCAGAAACCAAATCCAACCAGAATCGGGGGAAAAAGGTGTTTTGTGCCTTTTGGGGACCTAAATTAAATCCCCTGGGGGCTAAGTGAGGGCCAGAGGTGGTACAAGGAGGGGGCAGCGGTGCCAGCTGGGGGCTGCCAGCCCCCAGACCTGTTGGGCTGCGGGTAAGACCCCGCTCCTGGGAACCAGTGGGGACCGAACCCATGGGAATTTAAGCACTTGGTGGTGTCGAGCACTCAATGGTACTTAGCAAAAAGCGCCTCTGTTGTGTAAAGGACAACGGCGCAAAGCTGCGAGCTGGAGGCAGCCGGGATGCAGTGGATTTTGCGAGCGGGTTTGGACGAGAAAGTCAGTGTGTTTGGGAACTACAAGTGGGAGGCTGTTCCCTGCATGTGAAAGTCAGTGTGTTTGGGAACTACAAGTGGGAGGCTGTTCCCTGCCTGCAGTGCAGGGACACAGCTATATGAAAGGAGGCATTAATCGGGAGTGTGGCTGCAGCGCCGGTCCAGGAAAGCTGTTTGGTGCTCGCTTACATCCCTTCCATTCCATCAAAGCTCGAGCACTTCGCTGAATAAAGGCATATGGGACCAATAAAGCAGATTTAAGGAGATGGAGTCCAGGTAGCAAAAGGGTATAATGGGAAGTGACTTATGGGAAAATGTTGCATTCAAAACTCTTCTGTTGGTTTAGGTGACCCTGTAAATCCAGGCCCTGCTTTTAGTCAATGGGACTACTCATGAGAGCTAAATTGCTTATGTTGCAGGATTGAGCCTACTGAAAGGAAGACTTTTCAAGGAGGTCCAAATAAATGTTGTAACTCATGCTTATAGTGCTCTTGGTTTTTAGCACTAACCCAGTTGTGAACACAGCCAACCAATTTGCCATAATTTGTATATTTGGTTGGCATGTATTTACAGAGGGGAGATCTGGATTTATTTTAAAGAACTACTTTGCCCCTGGTTTCCGTATCCTTACCTTAATCCCTCTCCACAAAAGAAGCTCAAACAAAACCTCTAAAACCTCCCTCCCCCCACTTAACTGAAAACTTGAAAGCAAACCCTGCACAGTGTACCTTTCATATGCACATAGGTACCTTGCAGCAAAATGAAAAACAGCAGAAGAGCTTTGCAATAACCATGACGGAGTGGGCAAGGAAAAAACAAAAAGCCTTCAGTAAAATACTGCTTTGTTGGATCTTAATAACAGAAAAAGTCCCTCTAGAAATAAATCCTCAACATGATTCTCATATGAAAGAGAATCCTTCCACGTTGAAACCAAATGTTCAAAAGCTCTGTACTTTGTTTTATTAATGCCCATAATTTATTCTTTTTAGAAAACACCCCTCGCAGGCTGCCAGAGCACTCAGTGTGGTGTACACCATAATAAAAACAACTTAGAAGGCAAAAACGTTAGAACAAAAACAAAACTCTGAAAGCTTTAGTGAATAAAACCATGCAGGGGGGTCTGGAAAAAGGACACAGATGTTGTGAGGAATCAAAAGCAGAAGATAAATTATAAGCAGGAATATAAACCAAGCTTTGCGAACAAACTGGAGTCATTTTAGAAGTCTCAAATAGTTATATGTAAATTTCAAGTCGGAGATCATTTGTGTAGCCCCAAAACCTTCACTGCACAACGGCTCCTCTCCGCAGCATCCAAAACCGAACAGGCCAGTTTGCTCTCAGTTTTTTTCCCCAGAGTTGAGTGCATTTTGATGCAAGAACAGCTGTCACCATGATGGATACCTGCTCAGTCTAGCGCTCAGAAGGCCCTAATCCACGTTGCAGTTGCGATTGTAGCTTCATTTCACAGTGGATTTTCTCTGGTCTTCAGTCAAAACGCTTGGAAATGCAAGGATGAGTTGTTCATTCACTGGAATTAGCTTTTATACCCCAATTGTAGGTGATGAGAATTGAGAAATTTTTTTTTCTTAGAAAAAAATCAACCAATTTCCCCAACCCCCCAAAGACTGAAATCTCCCCAGATTATAACTTTCTTTTCAGGAAGATGAAAATCCAGGGCTTTATGAAAGTCAGATGCTATAGTAATGGTGGCCAACCTGCTGCTCTTGAATTACAAATACTGCATGAACAACCCAAGTCATGCCACAGCTGTTGGACCAACAGCTTCTTGCTGGTGGGTGGTTGCCATGCGTCAAAGGCTGGTATTGTCGTGTAACCTGCAAATCCAGCTGTGCATCCGAACCCTGTCCTGCAGCAGGACCCTTGGAAGTCATCACCACCCCGTCCCCTGTGAGCCTTTTCTGGAGTTTCCTGACTTCTCAGTTCTCTAGGGTATTTTGGTTGTATTTGTGGCTGCGTTTGTTACTCTCACCTATGGATCAGTGTTATCTGGTGCATTGCTCTTTGGTGAAAAGGCTACAGTTCGTGGGGATTTAGTAGCTATCGTATTGGTTCATCAGTTTTTTTTTAATTTTATCTATATATCCCTTATTCCTAGTAATATATCTCTTCAAACCTTTACAGCTGGCTTTCGACACTGGATTTTCTGTAGCAGGTAAGAGCAGCCTTGAAATTTGTAGTGTTCCCTTTTGGGGCATATGTATGCCAAATTTCTTGAAGGATTTTATTAACTTGGTCCCTAGTCGCAGTTTGTGAGTTACTGTTTCATTTAAGAAATTTGTACATTTTGTTCAGAACGTGGAATCTGACATACTGTACAAGACCAGGAACTTCAAAATGAGGTAGAGCTGTATCTGTGTTAAATACAGAGATGTTGTTTGGGATAGGGCACAGGGATTGGCTTAAGACAAGAAAACCAGTAGGAGAAGAGAAGGATGGGAGGTGTAGAAAGCAGTGTTTTAGTGATATGGAAAGTAGATAAAAGAGTCATGGTGTCAGCCCTCAAGTGAAGGAGCAGAACCTTGTCTGATGCTGGCAATACGCTGCTCTCCCCTATGGCCCTTTTCTGGCCTTATCCAGGATCTGGCACGCCCTGTGTGATGGCCTGGGTGATAAAACTTTAAGCTATCTGACCAAGTTCATGCTCTCAGAGGAAACCTTCAGCCCATGCAGAGCCTTTTCATGCTGATCAGGGAGAACTGAACTTTAGTTTACGATCTTTACAATTCTTCGCGTAGCCACGCTTCATCTCCCCGCGCACGTTTACCCACAGCTCCAGTTTATGGCCATTTCTCTTCCATCCCAAGCTCCCTGTGGCAGACACCCTGGAGGAGGTGGATACTGCTGGTGCAGTTTGTAAAGCTGTGCTATCTTATAGCTGCTTATAGCCTGGTATACTGTTGTTAACAGAGCTCAAGAAGGGAGGATTAATCTTTTGACAGGATCTTTAGAAACTCTGGGTCTGATGACTTTTCAAAGTGAAGATAACGTTTTTGCATAAACTGAGGATAAAGGATACCGTAACATCCCGGCTGGTGGGCAAAGTCTAGTGGAAATAAAACAACATTTCATGGCAGGAAAAATGTTGTTGAACAGGAGAAGTGGTAAACCTTTGGAGTTTGAGCAAAACTGTTATCCAGGCCAAATACTGTAAACTAAGGGTTAAGAAAAGGAAAATGTGTCAAAGCAAAACCAGAGATACAAGACCACATCATCCACTCAGATTGCAGAAGGGGTAACTCCAGCCGTGCCTAGAAGGTAGCCGGACAAAGTATGTTTTTTCCATTAGCTCAGCTTGTGCAATTATGCTTGTGCAGAATTACATATTTCTGCACGGTTCTGGCCACAGAAGCCGTTTCTTCATGCTCAGACCTGTTTGCAGGAGGTGAAACTGAGCTGGGACATTGGAGCTGCAGAGAAACTCCTAATGAAGCAAAACTGCATGAGGTTGTACTTTGCAGGGGGTGGATGGTTGGATTAGGCGGTATGTTAAGTAATCCCCTGGGATATTTTTCAACTGTAATTCACGCTCAGTCATCAAATATGGAACAGATTAACAGGAGGAGGGGTTGTATATTTCTTGTAAGTCACAATCTTCTTTTATTCGTGACTATCTACAGTGCGATTTTTTTTTTGAAGCACTCTTTTTTATGGTTGATTTTAGTGCTGTACTACCCATGGCATATTTAACTGCCAGTATAATTTTCTGATGAATTTATTTGCAACAATACTGTTTAAAAATGAATGCAGAAAATGAAGGGATTAAAAGGAGTAATGTTGAAAACGTCTTTATTTCTAGCAGGCTGGGGCATAGGTGCTGGAGCGTGTCCAGAGAAGGGCAACAAGGCTGGTGAAGGGTCTGGAGAACAAGTCTTCTGAGGAGCGGCTGAGGGAACTGGGGTTGTTCAGCCTGGAGAAAAGGAGGCTGAGGGGAGACCTCATTGCTCTCTACAACTACCTGAAAGGAGGTTGTAGCGAGGTGGGTGTCGGTCTCTTCTCCCAAGTAACTAGTGACAGGACGAGAGGAAATGGCCTCAAGTTGCGCCAGGGGAGGTTTAGATTGGATGTAAGGAAAAATGTCTTTACTGAAAGAGTGGTTAAACATGGGAACAGGCTGCCCAGGGAAGTGGTCGAGTCCCCATCCCTGGAGGTATTTAAAAGACGAGTAGATGAGGCGCTTAGGGACATGGTTTAGTGGGCATGGTGGTGTTGGGTTGACGGTTGGACTCGATGATCTTAGAGGTCTTTTCCAACCTCAA
>NW_008795125.1:3946148-3958986 GCF_000699145.1 Aptenodytes forsteri | reverse complement strand
ATGGTGGTGTTGGGTCGATGGTTGGACTCGATGATCTTAGAGGTCTTTTCCAACCTCAATGATTCTATGATTCTATGATCTGTAAACACAGCTTTTAAAAACAGGATCTTAATGTTATCTCCGGAAATCCATATATAGGTGCTCGATGTGTGGCCTGCTTTAAGTATATAGCTACTCCCTCTGATTGCACAAGATCAAGAGATGTTCAGATTTCTGATTCTGATGAGGAGAACAGCTGCTTTAAAGCTGAGCCTGTATAATCTTTTCTCCTATGTGGCTGCAGAGGTTAGGTGTTACCCACTATCATCTCCTTAAATTCTAAATATTGAAAAAGAAAGAATTTTTTTTTATTGTTTTCATTAACCTTCCAGTACAGCCTGGCCTGTGCTACATATGAAAGCATGAAACTATGCCCCTCAGTAAGTCTTCTCTTCAATGCATTTGTAAAATCAAATTCCTGGATACTAATTTCTGAACCTAGCGAATCTGGAAACTTGTCGTTTTGGTTTTCATTAGGCTGGATGTTTTGCATGGTCAAAATAGGACTTTGGTGGATTTTTAATTCCTTATCCAAGACTTGCAATCCACTGTCTGTCCAGTTGACCTGCTCCTTCAAATGGGAAGTAGCTGTCTGCCACACCTGGAAATTTCCTAAGTGCAGCAGCTATATTCCTGTGCGTGTCCAGCCCTGCCCTGATCTGAGCAGCTTGTGCCTCGCTGCTGCCTAAAGCCAAGTCCAGAAAGCAGATCCAACAGCTCACCGGGGTCATAGCTCACCGGGGATACACCGCAGGGACAGGATGTTTGATAAAATGCAGCGATGGTCACACCCTTCTTAGGGGTCTACCACTTCAGATGCATATGTGGAAAAAGGATTGTTTGTTTCTTCTTCTTCCATACCTTTTTGCTCCCTTGTGTTAAGATGCTCAGATATCTTGCTTCTAGACATTGCAGAATATTTTTATTTTAAAAAAATTACTTGTATTTACTATATATATAACTAACTGGATTTTTATCTAAAATTATTTGATCTGACATGCAAAAATACTGACATCATATTTTAATATTTCTAAATCAAACACTTGAAATCTGTCCACTTCTGTGGTCTCTGTGCATTATAACGTACTCTGTGCTGTCTTTCCAACAGCAGTCCTGTTTCATTTACAATACAGGACCCACCAACTATTCAGCAGCTCCTCAAAGCTTTGATTTTATCCTCCTTTTCAACGTTCCTTCTCTTGAAGGACTGATGGTAAGGGAAGGGGCTGTAGGGAGCAGGGAGGATAGACAGGGAGTCCGTGGGGAGATTTCACAGTGGGGTTTGATTTAGTCTTGATTTAGTGGGGATGGGGCAGGATTTCTTTCAGGACAAGGAATCCCCTTCCCCAGCATGCACAAGCACACACTTTTTACGGGAGAGATGTGGGCTCTGCATGCAGCTGTGCTGGGGGGCAGGGGTGCGTGTATGATGGACAGACGGACACAACCCCACTCCTGGATCCCGTTGTGACTGTGAGCACCCTTTAAAACTCCTTTCCCTTGAAATAAACCTACAGTGTGACCCATGGCCTGTAAGGGGCTCAAAGACGCCCAAAGAAGATGATCTTCAGAGAGCTCAGCTGTTAAGTGTGAGCAAGTAGCGCACAGTGCTGAGCATACACAAAGATCTCTTGAAGATTTATAACTTGGCCAAGTCTGGCTGGAATTTGGTAGGGATGGATGAACGTATTCACTAAACAAAGGCCATTCTCCCCCTGCCCCCAAAATCCAATCTGTTGCGCTAGGGTATGTATGCCTGAGATCTGTTTATAGAAAGGACAGAGAATTTTGTTTAACATCAGTATAGCAAAGTATACATCTTTTGTTTTAATCTCAAAAATGTTTGGCATATTTTGCCTTAAATTAAAAACAGATAAAAACCCCCCACTCTTTCCAGCACAAAAATTGTCAGTGCAAATGTTTGTTTATCAGAGCAATAAACAGTAAAAATCAAGATCTTACAAAGGTAAATGTTGGTTAACCTTAAAGAGGCACACTGCTATTAACCTTCCCTATAACCTAACAAAGAATCGCTCTGAGGGACCTTCCTTTGATCTGCCATAGCTGCAGTGTTTCCTATGGTATCCCAATGTAAGGATGATAAACTCCATCTTCACCCCCCCACCTCCAGCCTAGCAATAGCGATATTTGAATTTCACATGTGCTATGTATTGACAGCTTCTATTTTATATCCAGTCAAGTAGGCAGCCTTCAAAATACTTAAAAATCACAGTTACAATAAATGAATTTATAATAAATAAATAAGACACTCCAATCCATTAAAAATCCAAAAGCTCTGCTGCTCTTATCTGGATGCATAAATTTAAACCTATATGCAACTCTAGCAAAGGTGGCCTGAGCTTGGAAGCAGCTCATAGGCTGGCTCTGGACACGGGATTGGAAGTTAGGGTACTCTAGTTTTGTAGTTAAATTCCTAAAAGCAGATAAAAACACTCTAGTTAGTAAAGTCTGGTGAAGGACTTTGAAAAGTGAAGAAAATAATCCTATCCATTACTGAATAGCTCTATTAAATGATCAGAAAGAGCTCGGCACCATCTTGTTATCTGCACATGACCTCTCCTGAGGCATCTGTGGCCAAAAATATAAAAGAAAGGAAAAAAAAAAAGGACAGATTAAGCAAGCGC
This sequence comes from Aptenodytes forsteri, assembly GCF_000699145.1. Taxonomy (NCBI): domain Eukaryota; kingdom Metazoa; phylum Chordata; class Aves; order Sphenisciformes; family Spheniscidae; genus Aptenodytes; species Aptenodytes forsteri. The sequence goes on along the minus strand of NW_008795125.1, from coordinate 3,956,302 downwards.
CTCAGACCACTGCATTTGAAAGCAGATCTTCAGGACAGGGACGCTTTCCATAGAGTCATTTCAGGCAAAGGTCACATGTGTGCATATAAAATCATTCCTGAAAGCAGCGCCTTTGTCCCCCAGCTATCTCCCAATAGAACCATTGTCCCACCAGGGCAGCTGGCACCCTGACTTCAGCCACGCGGCATCGGGATCCCAGGCCCAGGGCAGCCAGGCAGCCCCCCGGGAGCCGGCCCGGGGCCAAGGCAGCCTGCAATCTCCCTGGGCAAGCGCATCTGCCGGCAGCCGCTGCTGGGGCCAGGGCGAAGCAAAGTTTCCACGTCAAACTTCAGTTATGGAGAGAAAAGACCCCCTGGTATGGTAGGAGCATCTTCCTTCCCCTTCTGCCCCGTGTATTTTTCTGGCTTGTTAAAGTAGTCTTAAATAAATATAATTACAAGCAAAGTCAGGCTATGAAGTAGCATGAATGTGTTTCTGCCAAGTGCAACTTGGATTGGGATTTGGCGAGTTGGAAGGCCTTTCAATGTGCATTCAGGGGTGATGTTGGAAGTTCTCTAATTCATAAGTAAGGTAGAAACTATTATTTAATGCACAGAGAAGAAAATGTATTTTAAAAATCATAGTAGATCTCTTATAGCTTGCTTTGCCTTCTGAAGATGTCTTCTCTCTCAACCTTTTTAATATAAACTGCCTTTCATATATATTGTTACCTTATAGCAATGTTAAAATTGGCATCAAGCACAGACACAAGCAAAATATCTTGTGTTTTGTTTGTATTTATGTCCTACATTATTAATTTTATGCAAGTACCTAATTGAGTTTAAAACTCCCAGATCACTTGGCTTCTGATTTATATTAAAATTTCCAGTGTCTGGAGCTTCACTGGCAAAGTCCTGGTCTTAAAGGCAATCTGTCTAAATAAGGTTCCTATTACAGGCACCTCTACCTAAGCCTTTTTCTCCAGAGGAAATACATGGATTTCTTTAATCAGGGCAGTAACACCTCAAGGATCTGTAATTTTTTTCATAACTCCCTATGCCACAAATGTAAAGTGCTGATTAGAGAGGCAAGTTGATAAGGAGTTAATAAAACAGTGCATGCCTTGTAGTTCCCCTCCGGATGGTTGGACTCATAATGGTTTTGATTACTCTGATTCTGAAGTATTAATCATTGGTCCCTCTTTTGAGTCTCTTTTGCTTCTGATTTGCTTAGATTTAATTGTGATTTGCTTCTAACTACTACTGATCTATGCAAGCTTCCTGTCAGCGTGCGTCAGTGCTGTGCAGGCTGCTCCTTATTGCCACCCCGTCTGTGGTGGTAATGCTGAGCTCTGCAAGTCAAAGCGGGGCTCTGACTTGTCGGATTCAAAAATAGAGAATTTCTGTTGCAAAGCAGGTATTCCTCCCTTTGTTTGAAAGACTGCATTACTGGAGCAGCGTCGAGGCTCTGTCTGCAGCTTACATGAGTGCTCTAGCCCTCCCCGCTGGATGTGCGGTGGGGTGGTGGGAAGATGGGTGGGGGGCTGGCAGAGAAGCACCGGCTGTGCCTGGTGGGTAGGGAGAGGGAGCAGGGGGCTGCCTGTACCTAAAAGAAAGAAGAGGCTGACTCTGCCCCGAACAGTGGCTGCCCACAGGTGACCTGCTGAACTGTTCAGGGATGGCTACGGACATTTTTAGATTAAGAAAGAGCTTCTCATAAAGTCCAAGTCTGTAGAAATATTTCCTCCTAGCAGGCCTGTATAGGTTGTTAAGAAAACAAAACAGCGCTCCATTTGTGTAGAAATACTTATTCTACAAAATCTTGCCTTATTTCAGAGGATGTAATATGATGGTTAAACTATGAGTTTAAAGTCACTGCAGCGGGGAGGTTTCCAATTATTCATCAAGGATGCCAGCTGAGTTTGAATGCCAGATAGCTGAAGATATGTTAGCATCATTCTTGAAAGCTGTAGCTGTTAATAACAGCACTTGCATAGCAGCCTTTACTGAAGGATGCCAAATGTAATCCTTTGACATTAGTTGAACTGGAAGTGGAGGTAACAAATATTTTTGAGGGATGAATGAAAGGTGGTGGCATGAGACTGCTCCTGGCAGTGCTGCGGCTAGCACCACCTTGTCCAAATTCCCACGCACTATTGTAAGCGCTTATTTATGGTGCTTCATCAAATTAATCGGTCACTTATGGAAACGGAGCAAAACCTGTTATTGCTGACACGCCAGTAATACAAACTGGTTTTCATGTGCTTGCAAAGCTGGAGGCATCCTTGACCTCTGCTGTACCTTGCTGGATGGGGCCTTTTGAACCTCCCAGCGCTGCTCTCCCCATGCCGCCCACGCCAGCCCAGCTGGGATGCACCCTCCCTTGGGCTCCTCACCGGGTGAAATGACGACTATGTTTGCAGGGTGTTAGACCAAATGATCTCACAGGCTTTCTTTGTCTCAAAACCCATGAAAATGTGTGCACTCCATGCATTTAGAGTAAAGGAGAACAGGGTCACTGTCACTTCGGTACACAAAGATTCATGGTAAATGGTCTTTTGTCCTAGCAGGCTTCATATTTCAAAGTATTGAAGTGAAGAATTGCTTAGAAGTTCCAGTTGTTAGTGCTGTACATGAAAAATTGGATGAAAAGAGATTAAAAATACAAAATAATAGCAGGTATGCTCAGCTCCTGTCTTCTCGCCCTGAGCCAGACAGAGCTTTTCTCCTATTGCAGATGGACCTTCCTTACATTTGTAAGTAGGAGATAAATTGTGTCCTCAGATGCCGCCTCTTCTAATACAATTCCTGTCTAGCCACTCTCTTTTCATTTCTGTGGGAGACTTCATGCCCTCCTTCCACTCTCTTTATTGTGAAGTACCTCAAAAGTTTCATCTATAAGCTTTCTCCTTTGTTTATGTAATGTCATAGTACCTTGTAGAGATTTTTAATAGGAAGCTGTGGTGGGTTGACCTTGGCTGGCTGCCAGATACAAACCCAGCTGCTCTCTCACTCCCCCTCCTCAACAAGACAGGGGAGACATAAGATGGAAAAGCTCATGGACTGAGGTAAAGACAGGGAGATCGCTTACCAATTAACGTCATGGGCAAAACAGACTCGACTTGGGGAAAATTAATTCAATTTATTGCCAATTAAAATAGATTCAGATAGTGAGAAGCACCTTTCTTTCCCCTTTTCCCAGGCTCAACTTCAGTCCTTCATTGCTGATTCCTCCACCTCCTCCCCACCACCCCAGGCGGCATGGGGGGTGGTGATGAGTCCCTCTCTGCTGCTCCTTCCTCCTCACACGTCTCCCTGCCCCACTGTGGGCCCTTTCCACGGGCCGCAGTCCTTCAGGACAAACCCACTTTACCGAGGTATTTTCCACAGGCTGACGGGGAATCTCTGCTCCGGTGCCTGGAGCACCTCCTTCCCTCCTTCTTCATGACCATGGTGTCTGCGGGGCTGTTTCTCACACTTTTTCCCTCACTCCTCACTACCTGCACAGTGTTTTTATCCTTTCTTCAATATGTTTTACCAGAGGTGCCACCATCTTGGCTGAGGGGCTCAGCTGTGCCCTGTGGTGTGTCCATTGGAGCCGGCTGGAACTGGCTGTGTCCGGCACGGGGCAGCCCTGGCCTCTCCTCACAGAGGCCGCCCTGCAGCCCCCACTGCCAGTGCCTGGGCACAGACACCCAGTACAGAAGCCTTAAATCTTGACTTCATATCTACAAAAATAATGCACAATTTTACATTTTTCTGGACTTTCACCCTCTGATTTTCTGTTTCCATGTATTTTTTTGCTATTTAAAGATTTTAACCTGAAAGCCTTCTAGTTTTGGAAGACATTTCTGGCTTTGCTATCACTCACCTCTTCATTGGCTTTCTCTCTTTTTTTTTTTTTTTTTTTTTTTTTTTTTTTTTTTTTTTTTTTTTTTTTTTTTTTTTTTTTTTTTTTTTTTTTTTTTTTTTTTTTTTTTTTTTTTTTTATTTTTAGGAGTTCTTGGGAACTCATCCTTGAACGTAACCTTATTTTTTCCTCCCATGTCATCTGCACGTCATTTGTGGAACATGGCCAGAGGCGTTCTTGCCGTTCTTCTCCTGAAACCCTCCCTCCCATGGCAGCTACCTCCCATCCCCATTACTGCAGTTTCCCATTTTATTCTCTTCACAGCTCTTTATTTCTGGCTGCTTGTTGTTAAATAGCATGTTCAGCTGAGGTCCTTCCTCTCATCCCTGTGGTGCTCAAAGAACTTGGGATATATGAACTGTGCCAGGTAATACCACTTTGTTCATACAGGCTTTTTGATCTAATGCCAAATTTCAAGCTTCTGGCTTTGTATTGGCATGTGTCAAAATGCAGGCAGCTGTAGGGACAAGGCAGGGTGTGCCTCCTAGGCTGCCGGGTCACGCATGCACTTAACTAGGACTAACCCATGAGGACACGTTCCTGGACAGGTCCATACGCTTGTGTTCACACACAGACCAACCCACCAGGTCATTCTTTTGCCAGACATGAATAATTTGCAAGGGAGAAATGTGTGGACCTGAAGAAAGGATGATTTTACCGCTCTGTCTGTGCTGTAGCAAAAGTTGTCAGAGTCAGTGCGGGCAGGACACCTCCGAATGGGCTCCACAGGGAATCACTCCAGGTTTTACTGAGAGCCCTGTGCAAACCTGGGACAGGATTTGAAAACTTCCCTCAGCACTTTGCAAACAGCATAACAAAGCAGAGGGGAGGAATACAGCCTAGGGACACCCCATCCCACACCCTGTGTTTTCAATGACTTGACTCTAGCGGCTCAGCTCTGCAGAATTGCTCCAATCTGCCTTATTTAAGTGCCAGTCCTTGAGGCAGAATGAGATTTTGGTGCAGCAGGAAGCACCAGCACTCTTGACAAATAGCTGTAAAAAGGGCAAAGAGAATAAAAATAATTTAAAGATAGAAGTTACTACAGAATATCTACAGATACAGATAGCTATAGAAGTTATTTACAGAATAGTTGCTCACCTATTGCTGTATATTTCCCCTTGCAGAAAAACCTTTTCAGTCATATTAGCTGTATGTGCCTCGTTCCGTTGATGAATGTGACACCTTGAAAAAGTTTTCTGGCCATGACAGGAGAACAGGGAATGGGCCAAGGGCTGGTGGGGGTTACTGGAGCTGGGACAGGATGGGGGTGAGGAACCAGTGTTGTGGCAGGAGCAGAGGGACTGGGGGATCAGCCCTGCACCAAATTCAGTGTCAGGGCTACCAAAGCTGGGACAGAGAAACTCTAATTGCAGCTGCAGGGACTGTAACAAATTGCCACCCCTCTGGTTGCTCCAGTCCACAGTTCAGTATGTCAGCACGGCCTCAGACATGAGTGGGGTGGTGGGAAGAGGCCAAAGGCAGCCTGGTCTTCAACTATATCAGCATCAGTGAAGAATGTTGGGTGCAATACTTTCATTTCAAAGATTCCATAGGTTGTATAAAGAGAAAATATGACTTGTTTCAACCATCTGTGGAGAAAGAAGAGTATGAGCTTGTGGCTGGGGTCTGGTATGTGCAGCAGGTGACCATGGTGGGATCTAGAAGATGGGGACGATGGCTGCTCTGTGCAGCCTGAGTGCATGGCTCAGGCCAGGAGAGTCATTTCTCAAAGGCTCTCTTTGCACCCCCAAAAGGAATTTTGGCTGAGACAACCAAAAACATCCCGTGGATGAAAATATGGCCACTACGAGGGGGTGAGGAGAAATGTCCTGAAGAAACATCACTTTGTAAATAATTAAGTTGCTATCACCTGTAAATGCTTGCTCTCCTTTCTTTCCATGCTCAGGCTGCACAGCTAAGGTGGCAGTGAAGACAACAGGAAAACCGGAGACAAGGTCACCCCTTCAGGGTAGGACAGAGGGAAGGGATCACTGCTATAAAATTGGGTGAAATTCCCTTGGAGCTGATGGCCCTTCATTCAGGATAAATGTAAGAAGCCCTTAAATGCCTCTTGGATACCCAAAACAATAGGATTCCTTTCCCTGCTCAGGGAAACAGCATTTTTTTGTACATTCTTTGTAAATGACAGAATTGTACTAAAGAATAGCTTGATGCCACAATCTAAGTCCTCTCTTAAAGGAAACAACCTGAAGGGTCTCAATCTCAGCTGACTGCCGAGTCCAAAAGGATTCATTACCTTGGTTATTTGTGCTTGACCACATAAATTCAATGCATCTAAATAGGCTCTAATTTTTTAATGTCCCTTAATGTATATTGGACTTGTATGGTACAACTAAAACAGAACATTAACAATAGACTAGAGATCACAAGGATGGTTTCCTCCCCCCAAGCCCCACAACACAGAGAACAAGAAGGAAAGATTCCCTTTTGGAGTCTCCAAAGCTCTCTTCTCCCAATATATTTTGTCTGTTTTTTTCACCCCCAACACTAAGATGTCTTTTTCTGCCCTTCCATTGCTCTGCCCAGCCAGCCCAGCATTTCCCCACAGATGGCAGGAGATGGCTGTGACAGTCATGGGATATTGGGTGCCCTTCATCTACCATGCTGTCCTGGCAGTTGCTGCTCGCAGCATCGGGCCTGGTTTATTTGCTGAAGCTGCCGCCTCTCCAAAAGCCTCCCGCGCCTCTGCCCTGTGCCCTCTGTCCTGCAGTCTGACTGCACTTCCACGTGCCCTTATACAATGGGGCTTTGGGGTTGGCTTATTTGTTTTATTTATAATGCATCAGAGTAGGAAGCAACAAAAGCAGAAGCTTTCCTAGTGTTGTTTTTTTAATCCAATACCTTCCAAAACCATGCTAAATTATCTGCAGAATCAAGCAGATGTTTCAGCAGGCTCAGGCTGCCTACAAGCAGGGGTATGAACATGAGGTTATAGTCCAATACTCATTTTCAAAACAGCTGTCGTGGCTTAAGCTACCGCAGAGGAAGCTTGTATGTGCTCCTGCTCTGTCTCAGTGCAAAGTGAACCTGGTTCGCCCCAGGGGTAGGGATGCTCCTCCTCTGCTGACTTCAGCTGTCACCTGAAGATACTGCTGCTCCCTGCCTGTTTCCATCATCCATCCCAGCTTCTTTACCCAAAGTCTGTTGTTCTGTTGTTGTTTTTTTTAAAGGTGATTTAATCATAGAGTTCCTCAGCACCAGGCTGAAGGAAGATCACCCAAGCAGTGAAACTCCTGTGGTTGGTGCAGTGTGGTGCAGAGGAGGAGGAAAAGCAGCCAGGCTGGGCAACTCCTCACCCAAAAGGATGAAATGTTGAGTTTGCACACCTGAGCAGGGACAGCAGGCACTGGAGGCCTTTCCTTCAGCTGGCAAAGCTATTGCTGGAAAAGGAGGTGTCTCCACTCTCTTCACCAGAGAGGTAGTTTATTCACGTCCTCTTTACGTGGGTTGGATCAGACGTTGCCTTCAAAGGTGTTTGGTTGCAGTGTCTTGGAGAAGGGGCAGCAATGGACAGTGAAAGGATGCTAAATTAAATAGCCCCAGCTGTTTTGCAGGCTCTCTGTGGATGCCCAGAACATCTGTCTCCGCCCTGACAAACTTCAACAAATATAATTTCAAGCTGACTTTAGTCTTGTCTGCTGTCAAAAAGAGATTTACTGGCGTGGGGAGCCTTCTGTGAAGGCTGAGCAAAGCAGAGCTGCTTTTGTTTTACAGCAGTCAGCAATCATTAAGCTGAGGAATGGATTATTTCTGAAAATCTTGTATTGCTAGATGAAAAAAAAGATGAGTTAGAAAAACAAAACTTAACTCAGTAGGATTATTTGCTTTAAAATATTGAAGAAATCTATTAATATTTAAGTGGCCAGAGTTTTCCTACAGTCTACTTGTTTAATCCATTAAAAAAAAGATTCTTTATTCCTTTCCAAAGTTTTATGCTGAAAAAGTGAAAAAAATATTTACATCAAAAAAACCCTGATAATCCTTATGCAAATCCATGCTAGCACAGAGTTGCATAATTTTTGATTTCTAGCACTTTCCTTCATTTTTTTATATTGCATTTCTGCAGAGCTTGAAATTTATTCAGTAACACATTATAACATGGGTTTAAAAAAAAATCCAGCTATGGATCACATTGTTGTTGTTGAAACGTTGCTTATACTTTCTCACCTGTAGAAAACAGGGAGTACTGTTCCAACAGGAGGTTTTTCCCTTTGTACTTACATTTGTCATCTTTGCACTTGGCTGTAATCAGAAAAAAAAGCTGGCGTTCGACTAAAGTGGTGGTGACACAGTTCAACATAGGAAAATTTGTGATGCTTGGAAAGTAGCCCATCTGTCTGAAATGACCTAAAAAGTAATATGCAATTGTTTTACGCTTTTGTGCTTTGCCATTAAAACAGGCAGCAGCAGATGCACGTTAAAAAATGCGGAGAGCCGAGCGTATGCTGTGGTGACACTCCTCCCTTGGGAGCGGCAGCGAGTCGGGAGGAAGAGAAGAGCTTGTCTGTGCTCTGCCCTCCACTACCCTGGCCATGGGATGCTGCTTATTTACAGTACCCGGCTTGGGGTTCAGAAGCAGTAGCAGCTTGCAGCTCACTGTATCTCACAGACATGCTGCTTCCAGGGCTGAGGAGCAGAGCAGGGAACTCATCCAACTGCAAAACCTGTCAAAGGAAGGGAATTTTTTAACCTGTTTTGACTTGCAGTGTGACCCTAGGAATGGTTGTTTGGGGTGAGAGGGATGGAAGTGATGGCAAGGACTAGGCAGTCTGCCAGGGCTGCTGGTAGACGCTTGGTACCTGGACTCTACCTGCTGGTTTTATTTCCGTTCTGAAGGAAGAGGGCAGAAAATCCAGTTATTTCCAAGTTAAGCAAATGCCTCACCCCTCAAAAGCTGGGGATCACTTAAGCTTGTGTAAGTTATAAAGATGTGTCTTTCAACTATGAGATAAATCAGTACCCCCAAAGAGGGGTTGCAGGTGGGACTAAGTCTGTGACAATGTTAGCTGTGTCCTCTTTTTATGCATTTTTCTTTGAGCAAAAGCCTGTGCAGTTCCTATTATATCCTCCTCTACACAAGTGTTCATGGGGCCACTCAGTGATCAGATCAGGCAGTTTACCCAGCTTTTAATAACTGTTATTTTTCTTTTTCAGATGATACCTGAAAAAGATGTCCTGATTTATTCAGGATTTTTTTTTAATAGAGGATTTCCTTCTCTTTATACTGGACCGATCGCATTTAGTGGTACAGTCTTGCAGTCCCTATACAAATAAAATAGGTCCGCACTTGAATTGGACTTGTGTTCATGTGAAGTAGGTTCAAGCTCCAGAAGGCCCACAGCCTTTTTTTTTTTCTTCTCTTAACTGCAACACTGTCGCAGCCTGTCCTATGTTCATGCATTCATTTACCGTGCCAAAAAAGCTTTCATAGGTACAGACACTTATAGGTCACCACAACAGCAGCCAGTTCTTCAGTCTTGAGATGCCTCCTTGTGCATAGAAACAGGAGGAAAATGTGCCTACGTGAGGGCATGTCCCAGTTTGTTGTGGGGAAGTCCTCTGTTTCCAGCCTGATCCCACTTTGCTTTTTTCCCAGAAGAAGTATCAGTGCTGCAGAGCATGGACATCCAAAGCCTCAGCTGCAGGCAAGTTGAGAACAATATTCCTAGTGACATATCTTTTTAAAGTGAAGTCAAATAGGGTTTTGCTATTTAGAAAATAACAGTGGTTTTTTTCAGATTAACAAGAAGAAAAATATTAATTAAAATACTTCTTTTTTGATCCACGTGCCAAAAACAATTAAAAAAAGAGATTTAAAACAAACAAACAGAAACTCTTGTTTGGCAAAGAAAACAAACTCAAAGTAAACAAAACAATATTAATTATATCCACATTTTACTTGTAGGGAGGAGATTAGCACTTGGAAATTTTTTAATCATAACCAAGCCTTGAGCTTGAAAACTGTGCCAAAATAGAGTTTGGGCCGAGGGTAAATATGATTAAGTAGGAGAGAGATGTTACAGGATTATTGTAGAAGTCCCCACAAGAAGTTTTATACCGAGGAAATTCAAAGCTACTATTCTACTGAGAAAGGTTCAAACATGGTAAAGGATGTACATAAAAGTTACACAAAGAAACTAGGAACATAATTTGAAGTCTAGAAAACCTGCTTGATTGCACCTTTAAGTATCTTTCCCATCTTTGTTCTGGTTTTTGGGTCACCCCCCCCCCCCCCTCCTGCA
>NW_008795125.1:3927123-3946119 GCF_000699145.1 Aptenodytes forsteri | reverse complement strand
TCTCTTTAACTTGTTGTTTCTAAAGGGCTATGGTTTTTGTGGGACAGAATAGGTTGTATCACTTGTAAAATTCAAATAAATTAACAGTGATTGTGTGTGACACATACAAGGTACCATGCAAGGCCCTTTGAGCCCTCCAGACTACTGTCAGGGGGTAGGTGGATGATTTTCACACTGCTGAAGCCTACAGCTCTTTTAAAAAGATGGATGTAAAGCTGCTGATGGGCACCTGTGACACCCGTCACCATCTCAAACAGTGGAAAGCAAGGATGAGGACCTGAAGGCATATTTAGCCTCGCATGGGTTGCATTAAAAACATATATGGGCTTTTTGGCTCTGTGTTTCACTCATTCATCCCCTCCATGAAGAAGTGATTTTTCATCACAGAGCAGTTTTCATTCTGCAGCATGCTAGACTTTTTATGTATGATTATCTTAAGAAATACAGTTCTGAACTCAGTGCATTTTAGTGAAGTACTTGTGCTGCTTCATAATAATAATATTGTCCAGGAACTGAATTGGGAAAATGTTAGTTTCTTTGAAGATGATGAAGGTATATATGTTGGACTAGTGTTAATGCTGTTGCTGTCATGCGTTCAGTTCACAGGGAGAGGTGCAATACCCTGTATTGGAGCGGTTGGTCTATCAGCTGTAGTACTGCTGGGAGGAGAGAGACGGGCATTCAGGCACACAAAGCTTTCTTCAAATCACTGAAAACTTGTCTTCTTTTTTCAGCTAACCTAGCTGCTCTGATAAAAGACATGTCCTCGCTTATAAACCTTGCTTTGCTTGTGTGTGGGCACAAATGGTGATTGCATGTGTAGGAGGCACTTGAGCTAAGGCCCCTCTACAGGCATCAGAGGCAGCTTCAGGAGCTGCAGTGCTCCTGCCAAATCCACAGCTGTCGTTTAGCCTCCGAAGCTGCTGTATCTGACATGGGGTGTGGGAGAATTTATTCCTGTACTTGCATTATGCCCTTCTTTTTTCACCAGGTTACACACCAGGGTTTCAGTCCTTGTCCCAGTGAGTATGTGTTTTGTATGAGTAAAGCAGAGAGACTGGCACTCAGGTCCTCCTTTGGCCAGCAGTTCCTCTTCTCTCTCTGGGTAAGCAGAGCATGTAGGCTCAGTTTCAGACAGGTGTGCACCCAATACACCTGTGTTTTGTGCAGGACATGGTTTGGTAGCTGTCCTGGGAGGGCACTTATGGGAGGGTGAGATGAAGAGGAATGCAACGTGCTTTGCTGGTCGTCCTCGGTGAGATTCAGGCCGAATTCAGACGCTCAGCTCCCAGCCCTGTGAACCCTACAGGCGTTATGTAGGGTGCTCAGAAATGTTGATGGGCGTATAGGTGCCTACGGCACCTGGTGCCTCAGGGGTTGGGCTGCAACAAACTGCAGTTTTAAAGACTTTAATTTGTCCATGATCATCCCTGAGGGTCTGGCACCCTTTTATGGAGCTTTCTGGTTGAGAAAGCTGTCCTCAGGATGCTCCTCTGGTGCACCAGGCACTATAGTTTGCATACCTTTCCCCTCAGGGTGGTGATGAGCAGACAGATAATTGGTGGCTGTTCCTCAAGCTGCAAGGTGCTGTCAGGTGGTGCTCTGAGGTACTGCAGTGAAGAGGGTGTACTTTCATGAGCACAGCCTGGTCTGTGGGTCTTCCCAGTCTTATGGGGTAGCAGTGGGCATGGTGGTGCAGCTCCTCGGCAGTCAGTCCTGTGCCCTCTGCCAGGGAAATCACCTCCTCAACAAAATGCAGCTTTTACATGTGTAAGAAAAAAGATACTTGCAGAAGCTTCTGCAACTCTCACACATATCCTAAAGCCAAGGAAGGGACAGTCTGACCCGTGTCTCTGCTAATAACTTCTTTTCCTCTATACCCTGCCTGCCCCCTTAACGCATCCATGTGAACATCTGGGTCCTCTCCTACCCTTTATGATCAGATTGTAATTTTTTGTTTCCAAGCTAGCTTGCCAACCATTTGAAATCTATCACTTGCTGGAGTGTTTTGCCTCTATCGGGTAAAGAGAACTTCCCAGTGACTCTATTTTTGGGGCTTCAGCGGTATTCTTACAAGCTGAGTAGATACAGGTCCCTCGTCCTTCAGCAGCTCTTGTGTATTTTTTCCTGCATACCCAGGCTGTGCAATCATGTTTCTGGGCTCCTGTGTGTGGCTGTAGCCTGGATCCTGGGCTGATCTCAGCTGAGGGACTGCTCATCGCAGGTCATCACCCTCCTGCACTGACTCTTACTCCTCTCGCCTCTTTTTGCCATCAGACTGCTGACCCTGGCTGGCTTTGCTGTCCTTTTGCTGTCCTTGCCCTCACACACTTGCCTTCCCGTCCTCCTCTGTCTTGTTTATCAGTCACTGCACTGGCTTAGTGCCAAAGATATTTGGTTTTGATCTATAAAGTTCTATAAAAATATGGTTTGAAGTCCTTTATACACAGGAATCAGCTCTTCTTGTTACGTCGCGCCTCTTTGGTTTTGCTAAAAAGCCTCAGGGTGTTTTCAGCGAGGTACCCACATGTACCCATGTTCACTTCGGCTGCTGGAAGCTTACTTGGTTTCACAGTGCTTGTATCTGAGGAGACTCAATGTGGACACTGCTTGAATTTCTATAGTTTATCAAAAGGTTTTGTTCTTTGAAATTGCTATGTCATGTATCTGACTAACTTTTTCTTGGCCACAACTATATGTGGAAGCTGTGTTTGGGGGGCTGAGAGCTCTGGGACAATTTGAAGAAGTCCTTCACCTTTCTGCCTTTCATGCTGCTGTCAAGCATACTGGAAGCTTTCACCCTGCCCCCCCAGTCACCCGATGTGGCTGCACCCAGCAGTGCAAAGTGGAGATGAGTAGCTAAAAAGGCTCATTTCTCTAGAGCCCACTCCATCCCCGACCTCTGACTCAGCGAACATACTTGATTTCTCTGCATTTTCTTTTCTCATTAAAAAAACTGCTCAAGAAAAATCAGTTTTATGTAAGACTGTAAATATTGCCTTTCTTACATGAACTCTGTGCAATAGCAGAACAAGAATGCTTATAACTGTGGAAATGTTACAATATGAACTTCTCATTTAAAGTGTCACCTAGTGGCTGGTTGGAAGTTTTGCATCCTGAGTTTAATAATAATCGGTATGATCATATAAGCCATAAAAGCCAAAGGCCAATTCTTAGGCACAATAATTGGTGAAGAGGCATTTCATATTCTGTTGATTTTGTTAGAATTCCTTTTTAAGGAATTTAAGCCCTAAAACTTGCACTGAACCACTGCATTCTTGGGCCAGGAATACATTATTTCAGCTTTAGTCTTCCCTATTCTGATGAGTAAAATGGCAATTAATTGCTAAAAAAGTTAATTGCCAGTGATCCCAGCAGTGAAATTTTGCCTGAACAAAATCATTAGACCTTGTTCATGCTAATAAGTTCCTTGTGCATCTGTAGGGTGCCTTCAGGCAGAATCCTTGTGACAAAAAGATAATTGTGCATCTGAGTACGCGGTCAGTTCAGAGCTACTGGAAAATGCGTCTTACATAACACATATGAAAAAGATTAGCAGTTTCAGAGTCGTCATCATCTATAATTCTAAAGGATATTACAAAGGAGGTTAATTAATATAATAGACTTCTAGCATGGACCAGGAAACATAAGAAGAGCTCCTCCATTTATGTGAAATTGTGCAGTTTACAAGCTCCAGAGAGGTTACATGAATGGAAAAATGAAATATGTATTTTCAGCTCAGTAGAAGTCATCCATGATGCTGTATTTTTTTGTTTTGTTTCTTGCTTTATTTTTCTGGATGGCCATTTTAAACTTATGTAGGAACTTTCTTGCAAAAGAACTGAGCACCTGTGTGTTAGGAAGATATGCAGGAACAACAAAGGCTCAGCACCTCTGAAAACGAGGCTGGATGTATTGGCTTGGGCACTCAAAATTGGCCACCAGATTTGAAAATTCAGTTGTGTTTTGCCTGGGCCACTCAGTGACCAGAGGTTCCCAAACTGGAGGAGAGCTTGGGGCTGCCGATTCCCATGTTTTGCCCATGAAATCCTGGACTTCATTAGCTGAGACAGATAGGCAACACCATTGAGTGATTTTTATTTGTGACACCTTTGGTTTCCCTCCTGGTGCTGTCAGACAACTGCTGTACTTTTACCTCGTGCTTGAGGTTGAAGTTGTTTAACCACAGGATATATCAGAGGCTAAGGGTGAAGAATTTCATAGGAACAGCTAGTAAAAATTTTGATGATTATTTTTCTCTAGACCTCTGGGTACAGGTTTTTTTGCTAGAAAAATATTGCCTATTGCAACCTATTTCATTTTCAACCCAGCTAGTGATGAAGTGAACATTAGAAAATGGGTCTTGACTTCACAGCCCTGGTCTGTGCAAGGGAGAGGAATACGATGTCCTGGTGTAGCCAAGATGTGGGTCTCCTCAGGCTAATTACATTTCCCTGAGGCTTGCAGTGCAAAGATGCAGCTGCACAATGGAGCCACTTTTGGATAAGAAACGGCACAAAAAAGGATCAGCTCCTAGTAAAGGCTAGCAGGCTGATAAGATGTGGGTAGCAGAGAGGAGGACTTTTTAGCCACTGCCCTGTAGAGCTACATGGTGGGGAAGAACAGATATTGCAGCAGGGAAAAGGTACCTCTAAACAAAGCTCAAAATTGTACGTGTTTAATATTGCAAGACAGTTTAAAGAAAATTGTACTGTGTTTCTTAATGCCAGTATAGAATATGGAACAGGTCCCAAGGGAAGCTCAGTCCATCTGAGGGCTTATGAACCTTGACTCTGTCCCTCTAAATGTAATTGTTAGTAAACACTTTAATGAAAGAAGCTTTCATCAGAGAAAAAAGTGGCAAACTACACTGGTAAATAATTTGCCTTGGCAAATAATATTTAAGCCACCGATTTGAACCGTAATTCTGCTCAGCATTATCATTTGCTTTGTAAATAGAAGCGCTTATCCAAACAGCCGAGCTTTCTGTTGTTGATGAAAATGTGAAAATGTGGGGCAGAGGGAACGTGTCACTTCCCTTCCTTTCTGGAAGTCTGTGGTTTCCAGCTATTCAGATAAAACTGCTTGCGTTTCCATCGATTTGAGCCTTGCACCGCCACAGCAGCGTGGGAGAACAGCATTGCAAAATAACCCCCCGCTCTGAAGGTGTCCCCCATTTTGGGGGGACTCTGCTCCGCGACCCAGTTAGAAACTTCAGGAGCACCCTTGGAGAATGAGACGGGCACCCAAGCTCTCAAAACCCACCCGGCCATCGCAAGGTCAGCAGCTGTGGCTGTGTGCTCGCCCCATGCGCTGAGCCCACCATGCTGCAATGCCTGCAACGTTGGGTGACATTTGAGGGTGGCATCGGGATATTTTCATTTCGCAGCCCCGAGTGAGCTCCCCCCCCTTCTTCTTCTCTGAGCCAGATGGAGACGCATTTGGTTTCTCTTTTAACCATGTTACTTTTGCGAGGAGAATAAAATGAGCAGGAACAGCTATTGGCCGCAGCAACATAAGAAAGCCCTGCTTTGCCAGAGGAAACCACATAAAAGCGTGCGTGTGTGTGTTTGGGGGGAGGGCGCAGCGAGGGATGATGCCTGGAGCTTCTTGCACTCAGAGCTGCGATTTGTGAGTGAAACATGATGAAATCACCCCCTGGACAAATCACACGAGCCTGTCAACCTCACCAGGTGGGATTACTTGTAGCTAATAGCCCGAACTCCCAGAGCAAACAGAGCTCTGCGCTCACTATAAAGAAAAGGCGACGGTGCCGCGCAGGCTTTTCAAGAATTCTCTAGTATGGCTAAGAAGGGCTGCGTCCACTCACACCAGGTAGGGGAGGAGAAGAGTGTGTTTGCTTTTAGAGGAGGAGTAGCCCGTCTCTCCTGAATAAGTTCCTACAAAAAGGAGCGTTTCAGCTTCGGAAAGAGATGTTTTATTCATAAACCCCTTCTGGTTTGTGTTACTCTCCAACGGTGACGCTGTCAGCTGCTGCTCCAGTGATGGGAACTGCAGTGCTGGGGAGCTCAAATGTACAGAGGACCATCTCTGCCCCTTTAATCGTAATGCTCTTAGCTCTAAAGTCCTGCTTTTTGCACAGTTTGCTCACTTTGCTGTTTTACTTTTGCAGGTTATATCTTTATTTGCTTTTGCCTTTGGAGTAAATGTCTGCATGGGATTTACAACAAATCGATTTAGGAGATCTGAAGAATGGGATGAGGGCCCGGTCTCAGGTACAGTAACGGACATAAATTGTACATCGCAATACCCTTATGTTATATACTGTGGTTAGAAACCACTCCTACTGCGAAACAGTAGTTTGCTTGTTCCTTTTCCCTCTAGGATATAGAGAAGAATAAATAACTTGCTGAGCCTGAGTCAGTTGACCTTTGGGACTTACCTATAGGTCTCCTATTTACTTAAACTTTTGCTCTGTGTGCATGTGACTATGGAAAATCTAGCTTATTTTAGGACTGAGCACTGTCAGTCTCACAGAGACCAGTCTCATCAGCTCCTACATAGCATTTGCCATGTTTTGTGCTCCGCACAGTTTCCTTCTAGAGCTAAGAGAAACACCCCGATGGGTTTAAGGGTACTGGTTTTGTTTTGGTAGCTATTGAAGCGGTTTCTAGAAACTTGATTAATGCTTTCAAGAGGCACTGGTGAGAAAGCTTTTGGGATTTCTGTGGCTCCTGAGGTCATGCTGGTTTGTGAACAGTAGACGGCAGACATCTGACAGTGGAGAGGGCCGGGGAGAGGAGAGCAGGTGTTTGTGTCCCGGGTGGACGCAGATGTGCTGTCACCGGCTTGTCTGTTTTTCTTTCACCTCCTACTTTTTTCTTTGGAGGAAAGCAGGAACATGCCACAGAAGGGACTGTTGTTTGTGTTCTGGGGCAGTATAGGGTTTTGTGAGCTCAGGCATAGTCCAAGTGGAAAAATATATAAAATGGAAAACTAGTCTTTTTTTCTTTAAAAAAAAAAAAAGTAGGCTTGACTTGTGCCTCTGTTCCTTCCTTTGGCAGGAGAAAGGAAACCTGTGGTCATTGACTTAGAGCTGGTTAATACAACTGAAGTGAAAGGGCTTCATTTGCAATACCCGTCTGTAATGATAGCTTGTGATTTTAATTATAAAATTTTTTACCGTGGCCTGAGTTTGTTGTGTTCCTGGTAATGAATCTGTGTCCCTCTCTCCCCCGTCTTTCACAGGAATTGGTGTCTAATCACAGCCACAATCAGGGCTGCTGATCACTGAGCAGAGGCATTTTAGGTAACCAAAAGGATAGTGGCTGTTGCTTTTGATCTTTATATAACAGTAAAAAAAAAATTGCTTGAAAAACAAATTTATTTCTATTTTTATCTTCTAGTACATTAACTGTAGAGCAGTTGTGTAGTGTGTGTAATAGTGATGTGAAGGATTTGCATTTCATGTCTTCAACACCTGACTGCAGTTGCTTTGCTTTAGCTGGTGACCATCTAGGCTTTAGGGCAGGGCTGCTCAGTTGATTTTTACTGACGTCCCAAAGGTCTGATATTGGGGACCCATTGCAACTCATCAGTGCCAACTCTGCTGAGCCAACCAGCACTGTTCAACACCACCAGGGCTGGGATTAGTAGCTGCAGGCTGTTTCCAATAGCAGGAGGTTTAGCTCAGCATTCCGGGAAAATAGGAAAGAAATACAGGATCTCTTGCAAGAGGGCAGGAGATGGGGTACTTTTGGCAGCCTACTGAGAACTTGCTTACAGGTGGGATTGGACCAGCACCTGGCATTTAAGTAGTCCAGTCCAGGGTGCAACAATGAGAGACAGAAAAGTAACAGAGGGTTTTGTCCCTTCTGTGTTTACGCAGCTTGGTTACTTTCATTGCAGTAAAAAAAAAAAGGATGTGATAGCAAAGAGTAAAGTATTATAGTCACATCTGTCTAAAGGAGAAAGTAAAAGGTTACACTGGAGAGGTGCTTTTCTTTAAATAAAGTTGAAGCACTGTGATGAAAGAACCTATTTAGGCTCTTGTAGTTGCATGACTTCCAGTTGTACTACTTCAGAAGCCCAGTGCAATGAAATATCCAGAATAAAAGATTATTATAAATTCTTTTTCAACTCCACTCTGCTTTGGCTTATATTTCCAAGTGGTTACACTGGAGAGGTGCTTTTCTTTAAATAAAGTTGAAGCACTGTGATGAAAGAACCTATTTAGGCTCTTGTAGTTGCATGACTTCCAGTTGTACTACTTCAGAAGCCCAGTGCAATGAAATATCCAGAATAAAAGATTATTATAAATTCTTTTTCAACTCCACTCTGCTTTGGCTTATTTATTTCCAAGTTTCTTGGTGTTTAGAGTTAATTATTTTGGTTTGACAAACCACTGTCTCTTTACCAGCCATTACTGTATATGACCAGTTTGTTATTTATCCAGGGGTATGCCATGATTGTAAGCAAATTTCAGTTTTCATCTAGCATTGAACTCATCTACAAGTCCAAAACAACAGCATTTTCTTTCCTAGTCCCTTATAAATGCATGTCAAAGAAGTACCATAATGCCTAACCCCCCCCGTTCTTTTTTTACAGTGTACAGATATATATGCCTTTATACATTTGAGATGTTTAATATTTGTACCCAACAAATTATTTCATTGAAATAATTTTTTGACTTAAAATTTCTAAAAGACATTAGAGAAGCAAGGCTCCCATTTTTTCATAACTTTGCCTTTGGAAGTTATTTGCTTTATGAGCTTTCTATACATCTTTGTAAGCACTTTCAGGGAAAATGGCCTTAGTCTCTTGAAGCATGTCCCTTGGTCATGATAGGATGATATCTTAAATTTTGGAAGGAGAAACACTGAAGTTTTTCTATCCCTCCTCACTGGATTTTTTTAAGCATGTCGTTAAAAATGGAGTCTCATTTTTCTTGTATTAGAACAGTTAGGAGGTATTTTTTACTTTATGTGACTTTTCATTGAGATTTTACTCATTGCAATGAATAATCATTGCATCATTCTGCAAGATGAAATGCAAGTTCATAATATGAATATTATCTAGCACAACTGCTGTTCCAGATGTTTTGTATAGGTATTTGGTTGATCCATATAGGTTCCATATAGGATCCATAGGATCCAAAATGGCAAATTCTTACCAGGTCATCTCCTCCTTGTAATGACTGTGTAAGCATGTCTATATTGTGTAGTCCTATGATTGAAATACTGCTGGAAGGAAATGGATTTGATTTATTTTAAAATACTGTAATCAGATAGAATCAGAGCAAGCAGTTTGATATGGCACTTTCCAAGGTAAATATAACACGTTTACAATGGAAATGTAATAACCTCCATGGACTGAATCAGGAAGGCACTATTGCCCTATGTAACTTCTCTCTCTAACCTATGACATAAGAGACAATCCTTAGATAGTTGTTTTGAGCTTAGTTGGCCAAAAAAAGAATGCATGGAAAAAGATGTGAAAAGCTTTATGTATTAAATAAGGAGGGGAAGATCTTTATGTTGAGGTCCCTCTGCCTGCTGTGTGGTCTGATTGCAGGAGCTATGGAGGCATGCAGGAATTTTAAAAAGGATTTTGAAATTGTGTAAGTTTGTTCTGTACAGGGGTTTCTGTTAATTTGAAAATGCTCACCAGGGATGGAGCTCCTGATGATGTATTTTCAAACTATTCTGCATGCACCAGTACCCATGCCATGGCATTGTGCACGACCTAAAAATCATGGTCTGGCTGCAAAGGCAAGGTCAAGCGTGATAAACAAAGGAACGATCTAAATGTATTCAGAGATCAGAGGAATTAAACCAAGTCCTCTTTTGTGTTGCTATATGGAAAGTGTCCTACATTGACTCAGGAGGTGTGACTTGAATTTGCTAAGTAATTTGGGATAATTTGTCACATCAGTAATAAAGCGGTTCTCAACAGATGCGAAAAAATAACAGACAAGGCAGCTGGGCTAAGCCTTTCTTACATGAAATGGAAACCCTACTTGCCGTTATAGAAGGTGGAGCTAGAGGGGATCTGGAACAGCTGTGTAGACCTTCTCTATATCCCAAGACATTGTCAGTTATTACTGAAGTGCTCCTGACAGATCTCGGTCTAACCTGTTCTTCAAAATCTCCAAGATCAGAGATTGCACAGCCTCCGTGGGCAATTTGTTCCAGTGGTTTCCTGATAAATGAGCTGCTCTTTACAAAAGCTAGACATTCCTTGAGCTGCAGTTGACTCTGTCCCTTATGTAATCCGCAGCAGATTTACACCTTCTCTTTCCTAAATGCATGTTGACATGTCTTTTTTGACCTTCTGAAATGATCTCCCTCTCATTTGTTTGAAATGAAGAGGGCAATGCCGGTGTAAGGGATATATAGTGTATGCTGGTATGTAATATCTTTGAGTCCGTAATACCTTTGATTTGCAGCTTACTGGATCCGTGATTATATATTACCTAGCTTCCAAAAAGGAAAGTAGTAGAAGAGGTTAAATAACATGGAAATATTCTTTAGTAACAGATTTTCAGAAGCATTTGGCAGGAAGCAGCTGTCATTAAGAATAAGGAACAAGACTTCATATCTCTGAAAATCTGAGTATTAGCATGCTTTGAAACAATTCTCATGTGATTAATTTATAACATAGCTTTGTGGCCTATTTATGTGAGCAAAGAAAATACTGATCTGTGTGTTGCCAGCATAGATACATGACCTTTAGCTCCTTGGAACTCCAGATGGCCAAAATATTGATGGCTCATTACGAACATGCTTGCAGGGTATGTACCTACAGAGTGAAACTTCACTGTGCGTATGATGTTACTTGCTCTGATCATTACTGACCTGATTGAAAAAAACACAAAAGCAGAGGGGAGACATAGTTGTCTACTACTACCTTTTCCAGCAGTCATATGAATGTGCCTTGCCACTGCTGTGATCCATGACTGCAACCATGGTAGGTTTGGTTTTCTTACCCATTATCTTGCTGTAGGGTTGATTTGCTGCCAGGTTTGCTCCCTGAAGTGGTTTATGCTGATGTCCAACCAGTGCCAGTGCCACTCCAAGGGAAGCCGTGCAGCAGTAGTGCTGGGGATTGGAGCTGGTGGGACATCAGCTACTACAATGTCACCTCCAAACTCCCCCTTCATCTTCTTTTCCATTCATTCTCACAGTGTTGGGATGACGCCATCTTGTTTGGGAACAGATTTTCCCTCAGTTTATGTGGAGACTAAACTTGGAACTATGTAAAAGAGTAGGGGAAAAATCTGTAAGAAAAGATCAGAGCAACTGTTTCCCAAAAGTGCCATTGCATCAGTCCTCTTAAAAATCATACTGCTAATCATGGTGAGGTTTGCCAAAACCAAAACCAAACCATGGTCTTGAAGAAAACAAACCCCAAGACAATTTCAAAGACTTAATTTTAATAGGTCTCTCAAGGAACAAAAGGTATTGCGAAATTTTCCTTGGAACACCTCTGTTTTTAAAGAATAACATACATTTGTTATTTTATTTCATAAAATACAATTAACCCTGGAGAGTAGCACACAATTTTCCTGCTTCATATAAGCTGCTATGTAGGATTCTTTTATAGGAAAAACATACAAAATGTATGAAATATATAAAATACTAAGTTTTGAGAAAAGAGCAGGGAAGTACCTATCAGCTTTGACAGTAAGGGCCCTTACCAATAAATAGATTATTGAAGTCTAATACATTATTCATGGTTTTCACACTGGCAGTCCTGCATTTAGTTATACACATCAAATATATTGATTTCTTACATACTTTTGTATTTTATTAAATTTTTATAATTTAATGCTCTGCAGAAGCCCACCAAAAAGCCTTGCTTTGTCTCTCTAATTTATAGAGCATCTTATAGTTTTCTTTCACGCTTGACATTGATTTGGTGCCTTCCAATATAGCAGACCAAATCCTGCTGACTGCATGTAGATTAATCGCAGCCCTTTCCTATGCAAACTGCCCAGCCAGCCATGAAAATGTCACTTGGTTTCTGAAAACAAAGGTCTGCTTCTGAGGAATAGCTGCAGCTCCTGGAATGGGGCCTTGGAGACTTCAATACATTTCTGCTAATGATCTCTTGATTGTTACAGAGGTAAAGCCAGGGCTGTTTCTTTGCAGGACATTATCACAGCACGCTGCTTCCTCCCCGTACATTTGTGCTAATGATCTCTTGATTGTTACAGAGGTAAAGCCAGGGCTGTTTCTTTGCAGGACATTCACAGCACGCCCCCCCCCCCCCCTTTTTTTTTTCCCTTCCACAAAAAGAGCAACCTTTCTGGAATTTGTTCTTTTGTTTGTTTGTTTTTGTTTCTACAAGCAGCCCTTCTCCTCTCCCTACTCCCTTCCCCATAGCAGGCAGCCGAGGTTTTGCTCATCCGAGTGGCTCTGGGCTGAGCCGCCCGTCCCACCACTGCCGGCCTGACAGATGTTGCCCTGTTTCTTGTTCCACACAGTCCTGTCAGATTCCCCCTGGATCAGTACCTCTGGCTCCTGCAAAAACAGATGCTTTGAACTTCAAGAGGCAGAGCCTCCTGGCTGCCGCTGTGACAACCTGTGCAAGAGCTACAACAGCTGCTGCTTCGACTTTGATGAGCTGTGCTTAAAGACAGGTACGATGGGTCTCCTGTCCTGCACCACCGGGTGCTGCTGATGCCTGGCTTATGCCAGCCGTCGGAACCTACCACGATAAACCAGAGCTCCCTGCCATAACCTGCATCTCCTCCACACCTCACCTTGCGAGGCAGGCTCGGCTCAGCCCAAAATGCAGCCCATGTTTCCTTGCAAGGAGCAGTAGGGATGCACACCTGTCGCTCCTCACTGCTGCGCTTTGGCCATGGTTTCCAGGGCAGAAAAAGCAGGGTACTATTCATACTACATGAAAAGTAGATCTTGTGATACTCAATTAAAAGCAATAATCAGCATTCAGGCACCAGTCTGACCTTCAGATTACAATGAAAAGAGCCATGGTAAAGGCTGGAGGTTGGTCGTTCTGTGTCAGCCATCCTTTTTTCTCCCAAGTGAAACTTAATACTGGAGCAATTCATGCTTGCTTGTGGACTGTGTGTTATGGTTACTTGTGAAGGCACTTCTGAAGCTGGGAGCGTTGAAGCGGTGCAGGTCCTCTTGGAGTGAGCTGCAGGTGACAGGCTGGGCTTGTTACCCTTGCCCCAGACTCCGATTTCCAGATGTCAGGATGCATATAACACACTGGTAAAAACGTTTGACTTCAATTCATAGGACCCTGGGGGATGGAAATACAGCACTAGATTCATTTCCTTTTTGTTTTTTTCATGAGTCATAGGCAAGGAAAACTTCAAAGAGGGCCATGAGTTATGTTTTACTTCTTAGCATAGTGCATTTAAATTATTACTTGTACCCATCTTCTTGAGTGTTTGCACAGTGGTCAGAGTTGACACAGGTGCCTTCTACTTTTGCCGTTAAACATTTTCTTGCTTTATCAAAGAATTACATTTACTAAGCAGCCAGAAGAGAAGTCTAAAGATTAAAAATATCATTGCCCATGGATGTGCCATGCTTGAGAGTCCTGACTTCCTCAGTTCTGTTTATAATGATATAATTTTAATAGCTTGGTACCAAAAAATGGTGAGCTAATCCAGTATGAAAAACTACTTTGGTTCCAGGCAAAAAAACTTGTGAATTTTAGGCAGACGTTGTTTTGCCCCTGGTGTAAATGACTGCAGAATGAGAGGCTCTTTTTTGAAGACTTTCAGCACAATACAAGATGTTTGCTACCAAAGGGCGGATTTTCAGTTCCTCAGCCTCCTGTCCGCAGAGCACCATGTCCACATATGTGTATGGATACCTGCATAGCCCTTGGGACGGTTGTGTGAATTGTCATATACTCCCATAGGCACTTATTAAGGCAATTATCACATGTACAATCTGTAAATATGACTTTTTTCTAGAAAAAAGCCCCAAATGAAGGAGAAAAGGGGGTAAAAGACGTTGCTCTTATGTGGTGGTTTTTTTACTGGGTGCATGTTGTCTGAAGTGATTTTTAAAGTTTCTTGTTGGTTGGGCCAGGATGTGGAAAACCATATGCTTACATCCTTAGGCCCTATTCCAAAGTGTAGCAATGTACTGCCCTTGAGAGAGCACCCTAATTTAGACAGGCCCTTAGATCCTAACTTCATTCACAAGATGAGAAGAGCTGGAGTGTTTTGCGGCAGCCGTGCCATGCTTTTCCTTCAAGAGCAGCTCTTTGTTCTCATAACTTTGCAGTTGGTGCTGAATCTCCCCCTGTGGGTGAGGAATTTATGGAAGTAAAGCATCAATCTGTATTTACATAGTCTCTTTTCAACTTTCTCTTATTTCCCATGGATTGAACTGGGGACTCGAATATTTGGGAGAAAAGAATGGATTACCCAAGAAACACCAGAATTCTTAGTTTGTGCTCCAGGCCCCACCATTTATCTTTCAAGATCCTTTCTTGTCTTCTCCTTTCCACACTTTTTCTGGCATTCAGGTTGTGCAAAGCCTGGAGTACAACACCTGAGGGTAGCAGAAGCACTTGTGTGTAGGTGGAGGAGCCCTCCTGCACCTGCAGGACACAAGGGTCCTTTTTTTTTCTGGTTGACATGCCTACTTCAGAGGTCTTGAAATCACTAAAATAGGGCCATAAACTTTACATCCAACTTTAACGACTAGAGTGTTGTCATTATGGCTTGAGTGAGTACTTTTTGTTTTGATTATAATCTCTCATTCTTCCTTACCTTGTGAATATTTTAGCTCGGGGCTGGGAATGTACCAAAGATCGCTGTGGAGAAACCAGGAATGATGACAATGCTTGTCACTGCTCTGAAGACTGCTTAAGTAGAGGAGATTGTTGTACTAATTACCAAGTCATTTGCAAAGGTATGACTTTCTACCTCTTATCTTTCCAAACCTGATAGAAGACAGCCCTGTGGGTATAGAATTTTCTTCTAAAGAAGGAACCCTCTCCTTGTTTAGTTCTAATTTTTGGGAGGAGGGGAGAAGAATGGGGAATTGCATTTGTAATTTTTTGGGCACTAGCAGAGGTGAATACTTCTAATTTGTTGATAGTAGAAGGACGTTGTCTTTGCATGTAGAGATACTGATAGAAAGAGAAGAGGTGTGGCTGGATGAAGAGTTTAAAGCAAAACACAAAAGTGTTCAGATGCATTTGTCTGCATCACAGGGAAAGCAGGGATATCTGATGGTCTCAGAAGGAATGGAGCATTCCTAGATATGTTATCTCCATCTCAAAGACCTCTCCCCACCCCCACCACAAAAGCTTCTGCTCAAACTACTTGGCCTAACACCTGTAGGCTTTGTTTCTTGTGGGAGAGGGGTTGGGAGAATACAAGGGCTGTATTTTGCAGATGGGTGGCACGGGCTTCAGGTGACACATTGGGGATGACCATGCCACCTTCTAGACACACCATGGCTGCAGTATGGCCTGCACTGGTTGGTGGGTGGATGGGCTGTAGAGGCTTAATTTTCATCCTCTACCCTGATCTCTTGGAGCATGTCCTACCTTGTGTAATTCTCCTGTTCGGAGCAGGTCTTCTGATCCTTGGTAATAAGCTTTACATATTCTCACTTTTGTATCTCAGCTAGTTCTTAGTTTTTTCATTCATTAACTTTACTGGTGGAAGAGTTACAGTTTGAAATTTTTTATTCCACAACATTTTGGCCAACTGCATATGTTCAGAAAATTATAATAGTCCAGATCCATACTTTCTTTACTTCTTTACTTGGGTTCTGCTGTTGGGAATCCAAATGAAATATGTATCTTCCAGCAAGTCCCCACAGATTACGTTCTTCCCCTTCCCAAAGAAACCCAAGGCTGAGACCACTTAAATACTGGTGTGGTTTTCAGTTCCTGCCTTTTTTGTGAGCTCCCTCTTACAAGGGTCAAGACAGAGGAATTACATGTCTTCAGCTTTAATGTACATAATCTTTGTTTAATTGGCTAATAACAAACGATCTCAATGACCCTGGCACTCTGACAGGAGTAAGCCTTATGTGAGAACAGTGTTTCCTCTTTATTCGTGCCTTTGCCTGTATGAGGATAGTGTGTTGGGTTTTTTTTTCCTTGGAAATTGTCCCTCCACCTCCCGTCATGGTCAGTTGGAATTGCTGCAGGACACATTTCCTGCAGATCTTTTCTATGGTGCTTTTTGTTTTGTTCTTTTAATTGAACTGCAGTTCCTTTAATAGTGCCAGGTTCAGGAAGCGAGCCTCATTAGCTAATAATTTGTTTTTCAATTGACCTGTGAAAGTGCAAGTCATAAGCCACTCTATAGTCAGCATTCAGCAGTGAAAACCTTAAGAAAATAGTTGATTACAAAAAGTAATTTTAACTAATCTAGCTCTGAAAGACTATTAATGCTTTTTTTAGCTGTGTCTGAGTCTCACCTGATCCATGAGCTGATCAGCTCTCTAAACCAGCTGGAAACTATTTAGGGTTGTTTTTCTTCCTCAGAATGAATTTTGTTTTGTGTCTTTAGCCAGCTAAATCAGCTCATGGAGACATCAGAGCTGGTGGGGAGGAGGGTGGGAATTCACAGCCAGAAGCAGCACTACCTGTTTTTGACAGATCGAAAATAAAAAAATTAAAATAGATGACCACTGTGCCTGAAGTGTTACCACTGTCTCCTGCAGTCAAAAGGACACTTTTAACTCCTTTTAACTTAACTTTTAATTAAGTTTTAATAGCTACTTCTAGGAGTGCTAGTTTGGATATTCTTGTTGAATAGAATATAATCAGATCATTTGTTCAGCTTCGTGAAAAGACCTGCTCGTTATTCATGGGAAGTATGACAAGACAGTCAATTAACTGGAGCTAGACTTTATTTTTTCGACATTTTCTGTGAAACCTGTAGCTGTGTTCACAGATTGTTTTTGTTTTGTTTTGTTTTGTTTTTGAAACTCCAATGTGATTTTTCTGTTAGGAGAAACCCACTGGGTGGATGATGACTGTGAAGAGATAAAGGCTCCTGAATGTCCAGCAGGGTAAGTGTTTTGCACACGACTGCAAAGTCAAATGCAGCAAGGCCAATGGTCCCCGGCTCTGCCCTGGACCTCTGAACACCGCATTTCTGCACTGGCCCTGTCACGCAGGCTGAATGGCTGTGGGTTGGATGCTTTCCTGTGCTTCACCATTTGTACAATTAGGCTGGTAGTATTGTAACGCATCGCCTTTGAGCTACTGGATATGTATGATATGTATGATATGTGGGCTTGAACTCTTGGTCTTTGATCACCTGCTGATGGGTTTGCCTGCTTCACTTATCCGCAAAGGGAAGGTAACCAAACTCCTTTGAAGTCAGTGGAAAGGTTTAGGTTTTTCTGATTATAATAAAATTCAGGTTGAACCATATGTGAACACAGTTCAGGCCATTATTTTTTTTTTAATTGAATTTTGTACTTTTAGTATTATCTTCCTAAATGAAAGGATTTCTAAATTGCAATGGGATACAGGCTTGACTTAGTGACGTATTTGAGCACATGAGTAACAT
This sequence comes from Aptenodytes forsteri, assembly GCF_000699145.1. Taxonomy (NCBI): domain Eukaryota; kingdom Metazoa; phylum Chordata; class Aves; order Sphenisciformes; family Spheniscidae; genus Aptenodytes; species Aptenodytes forsteri. The sequence continues at coordinate 3,928,619 of NW_008795125.1, read as the reverse complement.
TGGAGAAAGTAAGCACTTTTGAAACCAGTTGGCTCACTATTAACCTTAAAAGCAAGTGTCTGCTCAGGTGCTGTGTTGGGTTGCAGCTCAGTCTGTGCTATTAGAAGGATAGTTTGGAGGAGATAGGAGCCCCTGCTTCTCCTGGTGACAGTGATGGCTGCTTACCCCCGCAGCAGGTGACTAACATTAAAAGCCCAGGTGTGTCTGTCCAGGACACATCTCTGCCTGCTTAGGGTCAACTCCCATTAGCAGTAGTAAATAAAAATGTAATAAAATAACATGAAAGACTGTCATCTTTAGTATGTGAGAATGAGCTCTGCCTCACAAAGCTCACTCAAAATGCCACGTGGACTTTTGTTTGTGCAGAGAGAAGACCAGCTGTGATGAGACATGTGGTTTTTAACTACAGATTGTATGCTAGGGTGGGTACTCATGCATACTATTTTTTTTCCTTCTCCATCTCCTTCTATAAGCACTTGCCTTTTTGGGCTATATGCTTTTAGCTGCTCAGGGAAGATGTCTTTTATGTTGGAGCTCAGCCCTTTCACTGACTGTGAGCAAACACTGGATGTTACTAAGCGTGAAGATTATCAGTTTGTGCTGATCTGTTAAGTAAGCAAAAAAATTACAGACATATAGCATATGCAGTAACTGTACTTTAGATTCTCTGGAGTCTCAGTGAGCAAGTGGAAATTAAAAAAAAAATCATTTTGAAATGCTCCCTTACATTCCTGCTGCTTTTACTTTTAGCTTCGTTCGTCCTCCTTTGATCATCTTCTCTGTTGATGGATTCCGTGCATCATATATGAAGAAAGGGAACAAGGTCATGCCCAATATTGAAAAACTGAGTGAGTATATCTGTTTTCTTACAATAAATGAAAGACAATCTCTTGCAGCCTGATTGTTTGCATTGTTCATTGAGCAACAGAATTCAGCGTGGAGCTGGTGGGTAGAAGGGCTGTGCCAAACGCAGGGCTCCTCTGACTGAAAGGTCTAACAAAGATTAAGTCTTTTTCCATGAAAGTGAAATGGCAGAAGTCCCCTTTGGTTTAGATGGTATCAACTGGTGGCTTGAAAGCACCCTGGCTAAAGTGGTGCACAGCAATCAAAGAGTGGGGAGAGCTGCTGCTTTGGGGAATGCTGCTCAGAATCAGTGACCTTCATATGGTTTTGTCAGGAAAGAAATGCATCTTCAATACGTGATATGTATCGTGCACTCTTATAGGCTAGTTGGGAGATGCCCACAAAATTTTCTACTTGATTCAGAAATGTTGAAGGTATGGGTAAGTGGGTGCAAGAGCTGCAGTGAATGTGTGACAACTGGCTGGGGACATGCCCCAGCAGTGAGCAGCCCTGCACACACCTCTGGGGGAGCGGGCATCCACCTGGGTTTGTGGAGTACTGGACGCAATGTATATTTGAACTTCTCAGTATAGCATGGTAGTTTGTGTGTGTGCCCATACCCTTGAAAGGTGTTTTTTGTTTATTCCCCCACT
>NW_008795125.1:3909549-3927090 GCF_000699145.1 Aptenodytes forsteri | reverse complement strand
GTGTCTGCTGGCCATCCTATTTGTGTAGCCATCTGGGGAGCTGTGGCCAAAGCCCATTGTGAAACTGCAGCTTTAGTGTATTTGTCCCTTAAAATTAGCCTGCGTTTTCTCAAGTTGTTTTACTTAGCAAGATACTTCCAATGACTCTGGACTCTGGAAGGAGGCTAGCTTACAAAGGAAAACAGTCTATGGAAATGTAGCTGGTTCTGTAGTCCTCTGGCTGCATTATTTCCGTTGTTTATTGTGAAGTACAAAGAATGCATGAGTAGATTTACTACTGTCTTGTGGGAAGACCTGCCAATGTTAAGCAGCAGAATGTTCATTTAAATCGGTTAAAATTTAACCAGTTTCTGCAGCATTTTGAACCATAGCAAATGACTTCCTCTGTTTTTGTTTTCCATGTCTGAGAGCTTCACTTCCTAATGTTTGCATTCCCTATTGATTTTTCAGGATCTTGTGGAACACATTCTCCTTACATGAGACCTGTCTACCCTACAAAAACCTTCCCCAACTTGTACACCCTTGCTACTGTAAGTCCCTGGGAAGGACTTTTTGATTATAAAATGTTGCATTTGAGTAAAAATGTGGGTTGGGGGAAGCAAAATTTTTTTTTTTTTTTTTTTTTTTAATAAAACTGCTTCGCTGTCCATCCTTTTTGGCCTTCGGTTATGTGAAGTATTTTCTTCAGTATTTTGAAGTTCTGAGATAAAGTGTATCTCACCATTATACACTGTCACAGCTTTTCAGTGCTTTCTTATGCCTGCTTTTGCAGTTATTTGTACTGCTGTGTAATTACAGGTCATAGTTTTTCTAGGGGGGAAAAAAACCCACCCCTGAAATCCTACCCAGAATACAACCAGCAGTTGTTCCTTCATTGGAGTCGCTGAAGTCAGTGGGGCTGACTTAGCAGCTGACTTACAATTTGCAACTGCTGAGTGTGTCTGGATGCTGCGTTGGCCCTGCAGTAAAACGAACCATCACTTCTGTGCTCCGGTGGCACAGCTGGTGGCCAGGCTGTCCCCACCCTGGGACGCAAATGCTCCTGTGTGACAGTGCTCCCAAAGCTGGGCTAAGGGACTTCCTACCTGCAGCTGCATTTTTTTCCCCTGCCTTTTTTCCTGCAGCCTCTGCACAAATGTTAAATGGGAAGAGAAAGGAGGGGATGGAGAAACGAATAGCTGGGGATGGGAGAGGGCCAATAGAAAGGGAGAAGAGCAGAAACCTCTGAAATTGCCTTTACTGCTGGACAAATTGTGATATAAAGCCATGGCTTTGGGTGACTTGCCTTGTTTTTTTCTTGGAAATAACTTATCTCACAGAGGCTCTGGTGAAGATAAAACATTATAAAATGGAAATGCGAAGTGTTACTCTTGCAACCAGAGAATGAATTACTGTTTCCAGAAAGGGAATTAATGAAGAGGAACTGGAAGTTCAAATCAATCTTCTTTTCAAAAATTTTTGCTTAATTTAGATGGCCTCAAACTAACTTTTAACCAGTGTGAAAATACTTTAAAGTATCGAGTAACAGGAGTTTTTGTGCTTTTTAGCACAATTCAATCATCTCCTCCTGCTTTCATTACTACAGCCAGTTTTAAATGTGCTTATCTTAAAGTTACAAACTTTTTTGGTGTGCAGTTACAGATATACCTATTTTAAAATAATTTAGTGATATTTGCAGATAGCTGTGAAGAACTGGATTTGTGTGCATTAGGGTTTTACTAATTAATCTACTTCTGCACAAAGGGACTCTATCCTGAATCACATGGAATCGTTGGCAATTCAATGTATGACCCAGTGTTTGATGCCAGCTTCAGTCTTCGAGGGCGAGAGAAATTCAATCACAGATGGTGGGGAGGTCAACCAGTAAGTTTCAGATTCCCTCCTCCTCCTTCCCTCCTCCCTCTCCTCCCCTCCCTCTGCGCTGTGGAACATAGCCAAAATAATAATTAAAAAAATACATCTGTGAACAATTTGTGCCTAATCTCCCCCCTCAGGTGGCCCTGTGTCTATCAATTTAATGTAACATTTTGAGTTGGCTTTTGCTTTTCAGAATAATAAAGCCATTGATTATGGAAAGGTGCTTACGTTGATAAGTATAAATTAGATGTGGCGAGGAAAAAAAAAAACAATTTAGGCAGCAGTTTAACACAAATTACCCTATTTTCGTCACCGTGGCATAATGTTTCCTTTTCATTATGGGTTTCTCAGGTTTTCATCCTAGTAATGTTCTTGTGGCAGTTTTAGTATTAATGTTCTGTCAGCATAGCATGGCACAACTTCATAATTATTATTTGTTAAGTCCACAAGTGATTGCTGTTACCTGACTTGCTGCAGAGGCTGTAGAAGTTTGTGAATTAATTTCTGCCTTGAGCACAACAGCAGTGGCTGAACTAAGCCTCCTCTCTTAGATTAGTGTTGGACTTGGTGGTTTCTCTAGCTCTGAATCCTTATTGTGGGCAAGGAAATGGCCTCCTTCAAAGTATTCTGTTTTACTACAGCTAAGGAGGTCCCCTTGCTTCTGCTGCACTTTCCCCTATTAGCGCATGCTGTGGTGGCTTGCTTTGCCAACAGAAGTGGGTTTAAATTAAACTAATAAGTTTTATGTGCAAGCAGCCAAGGTGCATGCACATTTCATTGCACTGATTGCTTAGGGAACTATAGTTTAAAAGCTCCCTGACCAGTTAACCCCACAAAAGAGTGGGATGATAGAAGTAGGGAAATCAGAAGGGGTTTGAGGACACCATAATCTGTCATTGCTGTTTGCTAAAGTGATCAGTGTCATCCCCCTAAATCTCTTAAGACTGAAATATCCCATGAGACTAAAGGAAGTTACTCAGATGGTTTTAGGCTTAGCAAGTGTGTGTGTGTTATTTGTCTGCATGTGGTTTTAGTCTGCAACAAATGTGAGACAAGACAATTTAGAGCTGCAGGCAGATGTGTGACAGGCAGATGTGTCTGGCTGTAGCTGAGCCAGAATGAGGTATTTGTGCTCTTGTAGAATTTGTCAGCATAACAGCGAGCGTAGTCACTCCCTCGCCCAGCTATGACTGGGTTAGCTTTCAGCATGGGTTGTGTGGAGAGGAGAGGGTGAGGAACGTGCCTGGCTATTATCCCCCTAGATGTGAGCAAAGAAGCAGGATCAAAACTAGGAGCAGTGAAAGGGTAGCAGTGGGCAGCCTCTTCCTCCATCTCAGCTACAGCTAGAACCACACAGCTAACAAACCATGCCTGCTGCAGTTAGGTATTGAGCTCATAGACAGTATTGGGGCTCAACTGCTGTATGACAACTTGTTAAGCAGCTGTAATTTAATTATGCATTGCAAATTTAATGGTGCATCTTACCTTAATCACAACTAGGTAGAAGTTAGTGGGGAACTAACTTTTAGGGACTGTACAAATGTCTCTATTTTTAAACTACTTCATCACCTACTGTGTTGAGTGGGGAATATTGGTAATTCCCACACCCATCCATTAGAAACACCTATGCTGCTCCAGAGAATAAAAGTCACTCTGGATTCTAAACAAGGGTCATGAAAAATGTCAGCTGAGAAGAATTCAAGAAAGTTACACAACAGTGGATGACCATACGCTGGATGAAATCCTCGGAGGACGGGGGGGAGTGTTGCATACACAAGTAAGGATGATAAAATAAACCAGCTGATCTGAAGAAGTGTTAAAAAGGAAAAACACACAAATAATGTAATAAACTGGAAATGTCTTTGGAGAATTGAAAACAAATGCATAGAGGAAGGGCTATAATTCAATCCCAACACACTTAATATGAGGGAAACCTGTAAGTTTGGCAAACCTGATAGAGCGGCCAATAGAGGTTGGGTAAGGAGGTGGTAGATCTCTTGCAGAAATATGATATAAATGATACTCTCTCTGCACGTGGAAGAATTGCACATTTCATAGAATCATAGAATCATTTAGATTGGAAAAGACCTTTAAGAAAGGTCTTGATAAAAGAACTGTAGATTTTGATAAAAGAAAAAATTATCTCCATCTATATATGGATTAGATACAGTCTCTTTCTAACTCCTTTTTATAATTTTCTCTAAATATCACATTGACATAGACTGCCAAAAATAGCTGGGTATTGAAAGACAAGACAGTAGAATTAGGGGGGGGGGGGGGGGGGAAAGGAAATCTGGTCTGCATATCACAGAAATCTTGTCTGTCATATCACATATTCATCTGGTTCTTTTCAGGTCTTGGGTCTCAAACTGGAGTACTCAAACAACAGCAGAGTGGTACTTGGATTGCACAGAATTGGGAATTAATTTTTTTCTGCCCAGGAAGGCAGGAAAAGTGTCTGGGACCCCCAGCCTCATATTATGGCTAAAACTGCCTAGAAGAGAATGTCATTTAATGTTGATAATTTCTGAAATACTTTCTTGCTCCTGGAAACTGGCCTATTATATATGGCTTTGTTAAAATGTGGGGGTTTGGTGGGTTTTGTTTTTTTTTTTTAATTACTTGTTCTAATACTCAGCATCTTGCTGGGAAACAGCGAGATTACCATGGACATCAGTGGGATTTGGCAGATGAGTAGCTGAATGTTTCTATACCAGGAATTATGAGAAATTAATTTTAAGAGAATTAGGAAAAGGAGAAGGAGGGAGAAGGTAGCTTGGAAGTGTTTCGAGGTGCTCTAGCTGGCTGTGGGACTTCCTGAAATCCATTCTTCTGATTTAATATACAACCTTGATTTATTATATAAGCTTAAACCCACCTTGTTTTCAAAACAAAAGTGTTTGACAGGAAACAGCCACAAAAGCACTCCTCATATTGCTACAGCATCTCACAGAAATGGTGAGCATCAGGGCTTATGCTCCCAAGGGGGAAACTAAGTTTACTGCTCATTTTTCATGACACCAAGACTCTGTTTTCATCCCAAGAAACTTTAAGCACTAAATTAGGCCCCAGCTGCCTTTGGCTTCTGTTAAGCAGTAGTTTTCTATGTCTTGATTTGATGTAGTGAGCTTAAGCTTACACTACAGAGAATACATTGCTTTTTTTTTTTAGTGATCTTTCATGATCCTTAGAAATAATCCATTGGCCTCCCCAAGGTCAGACGATGACAGGTATAAAACTGCCTGTCTGTGGTTAATGGGGAATGGGGACAGAGAAGCTCCTTCAGAAGGTAACCCAGCTTGGATCTGAGTTTGGCTCCAAAGATGCCTCTCTCTTCAGAAATATCTTAATTATAAAAGTATTGAAGGTTGTTTAGGGCACCTTGTATGAAGCTTTATTTTCACTATTAACCTTTTAAAAAGAATACAACCCTCAAAAAGGGCCCAGCTTGAGATCCTGAGATAATCCTTAAAAAGGGCCATGACATTCCTAGATAAGCAACAGCATGTCTCGAAGCTGTCTTTACAGTCTGCAGGGTATGTCTGTAGACACTAGGCATCATCACTACACATCTTAACTGGATGATTTTATCTAATCTTCACATTCTATATCAATCTTTGGGATAAAACCATTTTGCTCTCTGTTTATTGGAATTATAGGTTTTGACTGTCTAATGATTACAGAAAGAACTTCTTATTTTCATTTTCTTGCCTAGTCAGCCTGAACATTGGCAGGATAGTTACATCTGAGGAGCCTAGGCTCTGCAGAAAGCTGTCATCTGCCTTTTTGTCCTGAACACATTTTGCAATCGCTTTGTTGATTGGTGGGGGAAGCAGGAGGTGGCATGTCTATAATTGTCTAAGTATTTCTTTTTGTCTAGCTTGAGCCATGAACGAGCAACAGGGCTTTTTGAGTCTGTCTAATTATTTAATAGGCTTCTTGTACCAAAATCTTCTGTTTGGGCAAGAAGGCAATGCTTAGCTGTCAAGGCTGCGAGATCATTTGTGTCCTGTTAAAGAGTAAGGAGTGTGGAAGTGGTTATTCCACATTTTACCATGTTGGCAGGACAAATTGCAAATGGTGGAGGAGTGTAATGTTTGGCACCACCCTGGTGTTAATTCTGCATGTTTGCACCAATCCTGTACATGTTTCTTTACCTGGGAAATGCTGTGATTTCCCCCTTCCAACCTTTGTCTGGATGTGGGATTTCCCATTCATGCATTACCAACTCTCTGCTGCAGTGAGTGTATGTGCTCCTGACATGAATCTCCTTCCCTGATTGGTGAGCGGGAGCATGTTTGCGCAACTTGGCCCAAGAGCTGGACTTCGGAGCCATTCCTCCCATCAGCCCTGACCTGAGATGTGCTGCTGCCAGTCCTTTCATAGTGCAACAAATATGCGGCAGCCTTTGCAAAGTTATGGGCTCTTATTTATTCATGGAAGATTAAAAGTAGGGAGATGCCCCACTTTCTGTGCAGGTTTTCAAAGACAATTCAACAGCTATCTTGAATAATTCTGTATATACTATCTGTGTACAAACATGTCTAGCAGTTAGAAGAAGGGAGAACCTGGGACTTCCATGTTCCATGTGGCATTGCCACCTAAACTATTGCTTAGCCTGTCTGTTTTTATCCATAAATAAAGGAGAAGAATTGTAGCCATTCAATACAGAGGATATAAAAATGACAGTAATTCAACTTACAGGATATGTTTCATATACATCTAGAAAAGCATGTATATTACTTCTTGGGACATTTGCCAGTATACTAGGGTTGAATCTGTGGGTCCATAATTTAACAGGTCTTTCTGCATTGGAAAAGTTAGATATTCCCTAATTCCTGTGGCATGGTATGAAGACAGAGTGGTTAATCTTTGATTATTTTTTTAAAATACTTATTCCCCTCTTCTCCGCTTAAGCAAATTAATTCAGAAATATGGCCTTTACATGGCTTGCAATACAGTAAGGCTTGTCCCATATGCAAACCAGGGGTGCACATCTGACATAGTTAAACAGCTGACTATAAAATTCTAACGTATTAACAGTTAAAACCAACATATTTACATATGGCAAATAAATTACATAAGCTCACAAATGGTACTGACCTTGCAACACCTAACACAGAAAAATTTATGATAAGTGACCTGAACAGATGTGACCAGCCATAGAGTGTATATAGTGCATTGCATTTACGTGCTCAGTACTGGAACACCTAGGATTAATTAACTTTAAGACTGTGACTCTAACCAACAGAGAGGAAATGGAACAATAACCCTTATTCCCTTCTTAATTTCAATTGTTTTGGATGGGCAAGGTTGAGAGGGCGTCAGCTAACTTTTTTTTTCTATCCTACATTGAATGACAGTGTAGACTCAGCCTGGGAGAGGCATGACTTGTAGTGAAACTGGCAGGTTTAAACCAAACAAGAAGAAAAATACACTCATGCAGTGTGTGACTACATTGTGGAACTTGCTGCTACAAACTGATTTATAGCCAGAAAAATATATGGGACCGAAAAAAGGATTTGAAAAGTTCATGGAGATTGTTTCCATCATTTCCATCAAGCACTTCCAAGTGAGCTCAAAAAGTTCTTGGATGTCTGTGGAGGAATGTGTCCCTCCCTGCTGTCTTTATACCCCTGCTCACTCATCTGCACCCTTTTTTGGGTACTCTTTCCTAACATGTTTTCTGTGGATGGCTAGTGATGGTAAAATATAAGGAAAGAGGGACATTTATGGAGTTACTGATTAGTGTTAAGCTGTGTTCTTTCCTAACTGAGTATCCTCCAAAATTTGAACACTGAAAGGCTCAGGTGACTAATGGCTGATCTTTGAAAATTAAATGGAATACTGGAGAAATTCCTGGCCATGAATCTTAATGCTTTGCATTAAAAGCAACATAGAGATTTAGGGGTGAAAGTCTACAGCACAGCGGCTGATCCACTGCTTCAGAATTTGCATAGGTTTGTCACTCCACGTGTTTAAAATAGGGATGCAGGCTGAAGACTGCAATTTTCACTTCTAGGCTCAGGGTAGAAGAATGTGTCTTGAAAACATTTTCTTTTGATTTCAGAGGGTCATTAAAGATCTGAACACATCCTAATCCTCTTATATTTTCCTCATTAGATTTGGATTACTGCAGCCAAGCAAGGGGTGAAAGCTGGCACGTTCTTCTGGTCTGTGTAAGTGCCCTCTGTTTTCTGGAGATTTGTAACTAATACTTCAGAATTAATTTGATGCAAGTGTTTATTAAGTCGTTTTCCTTACTCTAAGCATTAGGTAGCTTGGAGACCATACCTGTAACCCTCCCTTGTTTCATTTGTGCAATGTTTCTGATAACTAAAGCTAATGCTACAGTTTGCTGCTTTAAGTTCATATACTGATTTTTAGCAGTTATCTGAAGAAAAGATGTGTGACTATGTAAAAAATTACTTACTTTCATTTCACGGTGTGTTGTTTTGCCTCCCTCGTATTGCTAGCAATGTTTCCTAGTCCTCTGAGTGTTTGTGGAAGACTCTTTTATTGTCCTCTTATGTCATCTGACATAAACAGCCTAATTGACTCAAAAGCCTAACTGAATCACTCATTTTACAATCCAGTCTGACCTTTGAGTAAGATATCCAATTTCCCTTTCCTAAAAGACAGCCTTGAGGATCTTTGCTGTTTATTCTTTTGTTTAATGGTTCCAAATTATTTTCCTTTCTCCCAACTAAGACGTATCTTCCTAACCGAAAATGAATGAATTTTGATCATTTCTGAGTTCTGAGGAATTCATGTGGATCAATCTCTCTATTTCACTTTAGTGGCAGGATTACAGGAGCAAAGAAAATGGGCAAAATGTCAAGATTGAAGTACTAAGGGGGGTTGCCTATTTTTTTGTGATTCTGTTAGGAATAATGCTCTTTGCTACTCTAAATATTATATAGCATGTGGAGGGAATAATAAAATGTACCACGTACAAAGCTGATGATAGGTTTAGGCTTGCAAGATGGTTATCTGACAGAGGTCCAGCCTGGTGCTCTACAAAACAAAGAAATTAATGTGATTCCTAAGGCCTACAACTACATAGTCACCATAAAGACCCTGGCCAATGCATGCTTGGAGATATAAAACGTTATGGAAGGTAACCAAGGATATGTTAGTACTAAGGGGGGTTGCCTATTTTTTTGTGATTCTGTTAGGAATAATGCTCTTTGCTACTCTAAATATTATATAGCATGTGGAGGGAATAATAAAATGTACCACGTACAAAGCTGATGATAGGTTTAGGCTTGGTTATTGGTTATCTGACAGAGGTCCAGCCTGGTGCTCTACAAAACTTAATGTGATTCCTAAGGCCTACAACTACATAGTCACCATAAAGACCCTGGCCAATGCATGTTGGAGATATTGTGATTCCTAAGGCCTACAACTACATAGTCACCATAAAGACCCTGGCCAATGCATGCTTGGAGATATAAAACGTTATGGAAGGTAACCAAGGATATGTTACATGAATGGTAATAGTAAGGGAGTGAGACAGCCGCTTTATGTATGAATGAAATATATATGCCTTAAAACTGTATTATTTACTTTGGGACACAGAATGGTGTTTGGGAGAATTCAGGCAAACTCTTTTAGGAAAACAGAAGTGTTAAAAGCATCTTAGTCACATATGACTTAATTGAAGTAATGGATTGTTTTTCATATTGCACAAATAATAAAATTTTCAAAACTGGGCAATACCCAAGATTATTATTCCACTTTATGATATTGCCTTGTTTGCAAATTTTAGCATAAATTCTCATTTTTATAGTTGTTTTACAACCGAAAGTTCTCTGTGTAGTTGGATACTGAGGACCACTGTTGTTCTACAAGGCATTAAAAACAAACTTATTTAAAAACAGCTGTTGGCACCTCTATTTCTCTGTCAGATGTTTCCAAAGAGTGCTAAATTCAATTCAGCATGGTGAATCCAAGTCAGTTGTATTTTATTCCTGCCCTGGGATTCTGCTATTGATCTAATGGAATCTGGACTGACTATGCTATTGTATTAAAATAACTGCATGGTCACTGACCTGCAGAGCTTTCCTAAGATGAGCTATTTGGAAGTTTAACAACTGTTTATAAGGTTAGTCATTCTCATAGCATGAACTTGACCTCAGCAGCCAAGTAAGAAGTCTCAGGATACAAACAGTGAAATAGGATGAGTCTGTTGTGCAGAGTGAGAAGCTGTCAAAGTTGTGCAAGTCACCACGCTGATGGCCTGGTGTTTCAGATGGCTCTGTTTTGATTTACACCAGCCCAGCCCTCAGTTTGGTTACTATTAAGTCAATGGGAACTTTTCCAGCGTCTTCAAGACTACCAGACCAGCATGGTCGTTTAAACCCGTACTGATATGAGCAATTTAATGGTTTTTACTCGTGCCAGCACCATTGTGCATAAAAAAGGTTCATCTGGGTTAAAGCTACCAGAATGGATCTTTATTCACTCCTATTTAGAAGAGTCAGATTTACTGCCTTGAGGTCTGACTCCAGTTACAAACTTTTAATCAACTTTATTTTGGAGTATGTGGACATCCAGGAGATCTGAAGCGATTCTGTTTGCAAAATAAGAATCAATATCAAGCAAGAAAGAAGATATAGAATACTAAAAGCAAATGATGTTATTATGATTGACTTTAATCATGTTAGAATCAGTTCATAGCAAGGCTTTGTTGGCCTTTTGTATATTGTGTGATAACAAGATATATTTTTGTATTTTGTGGTCCAGTGTCATCCCCCATGAGCGCAGAATATTAACAATACTGCAGTGGCTAACACTTCCAGACAACGAAAGGTAATTCACATATTGTTATCTGCTGTTGGATAACTGCTAGCTTGTCTTCTCCCTAAAAGTAGCTGGAAGAGGAAGGGGAAATTTATTTCTAAAAATTATTTTTTTCTGTTATGCAGACAAAAATATTGCTATCACTGTTTTAAGGACTTGTTGGGGGTTTGTGGTTTGTTTTTTTGTTTTGTTTTTCTATCTCAACTTTTATCCATCAGCATTTTGATTCTTCTCAATAAATGTATGGTATGAATTTATTTCTTATCAAGAAGCACTTAGTTACATGGATTAACTTGGATTGTTCTTATTCTACTGAGTCTAATATAGTTTAACAACCTTACAGGTAATGGCAGTTGCAGAGCTGGACCCTGAGGACTGGGAAAATTTGTTAACATTTTAATTATGAGTGTTTTTTAGTACACTAGTTCCCACATGCTGCTGGTTGCAAAGCTCAGGCTAGCTGCTGTTGTGAGCTCTCCTACAAGACTTAGAAAGAGTGTGTGTCCTCAGATGGTACCCATGTGCCTCCCTGCATGTGTTCTTGGATTTAATAAAACTGTAGAACAACTAATTGCTTAATCATACCATGGAAACATGACTGAGAAACAGTTCGTTTTCCATAAAGCCAACTCTCATTGGAAGGTTCACTTGATTTGACTTGACCTAACATGTCTGGGGTTTTTTGTTGTTGTCAAAGGAAAGCTATCCTGAACAAGACCTTTCTTCCTTTCAGGCCTTATGTTTATGCTTTCTACTCTGAACAACCAGATGCTGCTGGCCACAGATATGGTCCTTTCAACTCAGAGGTTAGTATAGATTTTCTTCTGCAGACAAAGCACGTGGCTCAAATACATTTTTTGAATAATTGCCACTGCTCAGGAGTAACACTTTTAGCAACTTTTTTTCACCCGTTTCTGCAGAATGCTTCCCCGCTGCCACAGAAAGCAGTTATTGTCTTAAGGACTTATCACGTGAGATTCACTTCTGAGAGAAGGAACTGCCTGTGCCTTTCAGGACGCTATTTCTCTGTGTGATATGATAATGCAAATGGAAAGATTTATCTGGCAAAGACAGGAGTATATTTGGATGCAACAGCATAATTTAACTTTCCTCAAACAATTTATCCTTCTTAAAAGTCATGAAAATATAATGCAGAAAATATTGAGGAAAAACGCAGAGAAGAAAAAGCTTTCTTTAAAGCTGACAGCCTGCAGTAGCCAAAGTAATAATTCCAGTCTGTCATGAACTGTAAAAAGCTGCTATTTCCAGTTTCATATAGGCCCTACAGGGGTTCAGAAAGCTTTGCCAGTACAGTTCCCTCAGGACCGGACTGCTGAGTTTGGAAAAAGTTTTGAAGCACTGTAAGGTATTTTAATGAAAAATTATGTGCAAAACACTACAGTAGTTAACCCCTTGTTTGAGCTTTGGGTAGCTGGCTGGGACTGATGAGTACTGCTTCCCTGCCAACACCATCCAGGTGACAAGAGTTTAAAGACTATGCACTTGTCTGGGATTTGTGGGGAAGGAAAGTAAATTCTGCACCCAAATATTCTACTACTTCAGGTGGCTGGGATCTGGCATCTCTGATGATCTCCGACATCTGGCAAAGGTCCCCTAGTTTCAGTGCAAATGTATGCCTGCAGATTGCCATCACAAGACTTTAGGAGTTTTTATACATGCTTTTTAAAGAGTAAACAAACATTTGCAAATCTTCAAAAACTGAGGACTGTATCAGATACCTACCCTTTGGAAGGTAATACAAATCTCCCTGAGCAGCCAGGTAGCCAGTGGTAGTTTCTTACTTGTTTGGTATACATCTGATAGCTGTTCTCTAGTGGAGGAGAGAGCAAAGAGAAGCAGAATTAATCTTTTTTAATATGCTAGAGTTATTTGGGCTGTTTAAATAAGTTTGTAGCGGTTATGAACTTGCTGTGGGTAGCACCCCTGTTGGAGCAGTTTGCGCCATGGTCCCAGAGCAGCAGGTGTGAGGAATTATTCCAAACCAGCACTGAAACATCATACTGGATAGGAAGAAGTAGTCCTTTTTCTGGATAAGCGATGGTTAAAATCTGCCAACACTCTTGCTAAATTGACAGGCATTGATATGTCTCCATGTTGTCATTTGGCTCAGAACAGGAGACTTGTCTGACTTGGTCAAGCAAGGTATCGGTAATGAGAGCTCTCTGATTCAAGGATGTATTACTCAATAATCCTTTATAGTTCCTCTTATTGAAGTGTTACAAATATTATGTGTGGCTTATGACTGACAACTCTAATTTTATTTATCTGTAGACAACTACTTCCTTCTGAACAGAGTTGTGGGGCTCTTTCTATGGGCTTAACAGAGAATATGAAGATGATGACGTTGAATTTGTTCTTTAAATTTTAGTCTTTAACAAACCAGTTTAGCATCCAATGTGGTAATCTAGTTTCAGGTTAATTATAAGTGTCTAAAAAGTGAAGTATAATTGTATCATCATAGGAAAAGTCATTATAAAAGCAAAAAGCCCCCAAAAGCTCTTATTGTTTGGGGATTCTTCTGTATGGTTATCTGAAGGTTGACCTCTAATTGCAAGGCAAAGCTTAGGCTCTTAATAAGTGTGAATTAATAGCTTATGAAAGTTTTACAAATAAATTGATTTATGCCATTTGTGTTAAACACCAGAAGAGCATGAAACTGATTTTTAGCAAATTGAGAACAGACGAGTTAGCAGATGAGCATGTATGGGTTTGCAGTTCAAACAGTGGCCATAATTGTGAATGGAAATTAAATAAATGAATACAGCTGTGTAAGTATACAGATGCTGAGATTTACTAGGGGCTGGTTTCATGATAGAAAAGCTAGGAAGTATTTTATATTGTTTCTCTTGACACTGTTTTCAATATAATTTTTAGGAGCTATGAAATTTACATAAATCAGCTGGGAAGAAAGTCCTTAAAGGGATCCCTCTCAGCTGCTTCCTTGATACCGAGAGCATGACCTCCCCATGAAATCATTCTTGTATACAGCTGGCAGCAGTTAGACAGTTGGAGTAGTTCTGACCACTTCATTTTTCTTCATGCAAAGGCAGATCAGCCAAACAATAACGTTTGAAAACAAGCTCTTAACAATTCTGTGTTATAGTTAAGATGGGCTTCTTATTTCTTCTTTTCAAGAGTGAAGATTTTATGCTGAGTTTTTCTTGCTGCATTTTGTAGCTTGAGGAATACACCTTGAAAACCTCCAAATCCTACAAATGTCCATTAGTGTTTACTAGAGCTTCTTATGCCAAATAGTGTTCTAAACGTATTTTAAATGTATTGCCTTTAAGGTCTAATGGCGTCCATGACTGATAATTTTCAGCTTCTAGACTTCAGCAGATGGCACTCAGAGCTTCACAGGACATGCACAACACCTTATGTGCAGAGCGTCTTAAAAGCTAGAAATAAAGGGACTTAGATGCACTTAAACTTTATTGGTAAATTACCAGTGTTGTTGATATAAATGGAATACAGATTATGGCCAGTGTCCACTAGTGTAACTTTGCATGTCCTCTAATATTATGAACTTCAGTGTAAATGAGTTGGTTGTCTAGGTTTTGGGATTTTTTTTAGCTTTGGGTTTGGGTTTTTTTGTGGGACATGAATAAACTTCTTAGGAAGTATTTTAGTGGGTTCCATTACATTTCCAGGCGTAGTTATGGGAGTTATCAAATATGTGCTTGCTCTTGATTTACTTCTGCATATTTTTTTTCTTTCCCTCTGTGCTTCTGCAGTTGAACTCTGGTAGGTTGGTCCATCCGGGTCAAGAAGCAGAGCTTTGGCTGGCTAGTTACCTTTGTGATGTTACAGTTCCCCTCTGTAAGCGGGGAGGGATTAATTTCCCTCCTCCATAACTCTGTTCTGACTCTTCTTAAGCAAGACTAAGATTTGGCTGGTTAATAAGAACTTGGCTTTTTTTTTTTCCTCCAAGCTATCTTTTTAAAAAAAAAATAATTCTAGAAATATGCTACCATAAGAGCTCTAAAACATATTGAAATCTGGCACTGCTAAGCCATTCCTGCTGCTCCTCTAACATGCCGTCTTGAGACAGCCATTTTCAGTGTTCAGACCTGGGTCTCCTGCGCTCGCGTGTTTCTTGCATCATGGAGCTCTGTCTGAGCCAATTCAGAGACAGTAAAATGAGATCCTTCCTTTCCCTGCCGCTCCTCTCATCAGGACTGCACAAAGCTTGAAGCGTTTTAAAAACAGAAAACTCTGGTGCTGCTTTATTAAAATGCCTTTCTGGACAGAGACGAATGAGACTGGACTAGAATCTCCTTTCCAGCTGCTTGCCTTGGAAGCAATGAAACAGCATGGCAGATGGTAACATCCCCTTCCTTCCCTTCCCTGTTTACATAGCTTTGTAAGTGAACAACTGTGAGAAGCTGCCTAAGAACATAGAAGTTAAATATCATCATACATCTCCGACTCTTCTCAAGCCCAATCAGTGTGCTCCGTTATATGCAGCATAGTGTAGTTACTGTCTCCCGGTAGGCATCATCTATCAGCACTTCACATGCAATCCCTAGCAGTGCCAAGAGCCTGCAACTTGTGTTAAAGTCAGTCAGAGTGGTACAGTTTAAAATTATGAGCAAGTCTATTAATGGGATAGTAGTTTTTCCAGTTATGTCTTAATTTTTTTTTCCCTTCTGCAAGCCTATCTCAGGTAGTATTTGTGCATTTATGAACAATAATATTACCCAATAAGACGCCATACTGAAAGTGCTAGGAAATCAAATTCTCAAATTGCCCATAAAGCTGGTAATAAGGCAGGTAGCAGTGCAGCTTTCTGATGCACTGCCACTAATAAATATGCCCTGCCTAGCTGATTTGAAGGATACGAGCTCCATGCTAACAGAGTCTCACCTTTGTAGCTCTGTCCTGCAGACCTGCAGTCCCCAAATACTGGCTACTGGGGTTCTGGTGATTTCAGTGGGGTGCATGGCCTGGCACACAATGGTGGCACCTGGTAATGATACTGATGAGGGTACCTAGTGTCACCGATTCAGCCAAAAAGTGGGTGTGGAAAACCTTGCAGAAAACTATTTGGACTGGACAGGCTCTTGTACTCATACCTGAACCATCATCCAAGCGAGATGTTGTGTTGCCACCAGCACTCTACCCCAGACACTCATTAAATTGTACACAATGAATTTTACGTAAATTGAAATTAAGTTTACTTAAATATTGATAATATTAATGGATTAATATCTGAGCAATAAAAAACCCCACATAACTATATATTTTGAAACCAGAAGCCCCACCTATCTTCTGAAACACCAATTTCATTTGCTTTTATGCTGTCCGCTCTCATAACTGCTGTTCTGCTTTCAGTACAATTTGAAGGATTCCTCCTTAAAGAGAGACAGATCCTAAATTGTCCAAATGCCTAAATTTTTGAAAAGGCCACAGTATTTATGCTTCAGAATTAGTTGGCACAGGTAGCTTTACTATCTGATGTGAGTTGAGAGAGGCTTTTTTTCTGAGTCCAGACATCTCTCCCCGCCAGTACAGGAGAGTAGTTATGGCTCCCCTCTTACTCCGCCCAAGAGACCTAAGAGAAAGCTTCCTCCTAAGAGGAGACAGGAAAGACCAGTTGCAGCTCCAAAGAAAAGAAGAAGAAAAGTACGTAGAGTGGATCAGTATGCTGCGGAAGCTCGTCGGAAGAAAGTAAGTTTACATATGTTCCAAAATTTTATGATGGAAGTGCCACTTTTTAGGCACTACTCTACCTTTATTTTTTTCAACTTGGGAGTTCACTCCATGCTTCAGGTTGGGATTTTGCAGACAAAACTTCTATAAATGTACTGAAGGACCCAAAGGAAAGCAGCCAAACAAGACCAAGTCTTCTGGGAGCTATGTTTTTCTTGTTTCAGACTCTGTTTGTGTTAGGGAAAGTCATCTTTATAATCTCTTTATATTTTTAAATCCAACCATCAGCTGGAGGCAATGTCAGATATATCCCTGGGAAGACACCACCAGCATTGCTAACTCTTCTGAGCTATTACAAATGCTGCAATATGTTGTAGCCTCCTTAAGTCCCCAGCTCTTGGGAGCCTGGTGATTATTTGAGATTCTGTGTCTAGTCATCGTGGTTGTGGAAAAGTCCTGAAAATGTGACTCATAAAATCTAAAAGGGAAAGAACTTTAAAAAGTTGTTGTAAAGAAAAATATATATTCTAAAGCCAGTTTGTGACTTTGGAGGGTAGAGGATTCTTGATTACATGATTTCTGAATGCTGTATTTGCAACAGAAGTGGTGCAGTCTGTTTTCACAAGAAAAAGGTCAAATAGAAATTGCTTTGCTAGGAAAAGGTGCAAGTGGAGGAAAAAGGTATTCCTTAGTGTACTGTCTTTTTCCACCAGGCCCTAACAAACACACTGGAAGGGGTTATAGACTACTTCAGTATTATTTTCGTTTCAGAAATTTAACTAAATAATTCAAAACCTCTTCAAACAAACAACCTAAATATTTCTTCTTTAAGCTTTAAACAAAAGCCTTGACACTCCACTGTATCCTACAAGAGGCTACAAACACTCTTCTCAATATGACTTGTTGCATGATTCAACTTAAAACAGTTATTTTGTGACCGATTCTTTAAGTATAAAGACATGGCAGACAGGGACATGCAAAAAAATTATCAGCTATAAGAAAACAGGAGTTTTCCAGAGAGCTTTTAACACAGATTTACCTGAAAGGAGAACTGATAACTGCTATGGATGATATTGCTATTACTCATTAATTTGCCATTCCAAGTTATACCCTTCTGGCATGAAGTATAGTAGATAGCTTGTAACATTCCTACTGATGTGAGCATATGTGGCTCTTTTTTTTTTTTTTTTCCTTTCTCATGGCTCT
>NW_008795125.1:3903010-3908031 GCF_000699145.1 Aptenodytes forsteri | reverse complement strand
CCTCCACCAGCTCCCTCAGCACTCTCGGGTGGATCCCATCCAGCCCCATAGACTTGTGAGTGTCCAGGTGGCGTAGCAGGTCATTGACTGCTTCCTCTTGGATTATGGGGGGTTCATCCTGCTCGCCGTCCCTGTCTTCCAGCTCGGGGGGCTGAGTCATCCAAACTTATCCCTAAAGAACTCTTCCTGATAAGTCAACTGTGAAAATTTATCACTATTATTTCAGAAAAAAAATCCTTATTTTACACAATAGTTCCCATCATATCTGCAAATTAATCTTTTGGTGCTGTTTGAGAGCAATGGAATATAGTACAGGCTGGATCCTACCAATTTAAAAAAAAAAAATAAAGGGGGATAAAGTAAAATTCTTTCTTCCTTCTAATCAAGCTTCTTCTAAGGGAAAATTCAGGAGAGAATCCAACTCAGGTCTGTATGTCTCAGATCCCATACCCAATGCTTTCACAATAGTACCAACTCCTTATTGTAGCACCATCTTAGAGATCCTTATATCTTGAAAGAGAAAATGTTTCTGTACAGCCTTCCAAAGTCTTGATATCAACATACTAGGTGAAGAAAGGTATATGCAAGAGTTTTATTTGTTTACCAATAACTCTTTGGAAGTTACATCTGGCAAAGAACATGAGCTGTAAGTGCAGCATGTCCACACAAAAAATCCTTGCCTGAATATGCCACGTACAGCCAGCCTTAGACTGCAAAGACCATTTGGGGAAAAACTTGGGTGTTGTATAGAATAATAAAAGATAGGTGAATTTAAAAATTGAAGAGAGACAGAACGCAATGAGATGAAGAAATATTGGTGAGGGCCTTTCTAAGAGCTGTTTTAAACACAGTCAAGTAGTGAAAACTGCAAAATTGAAGGGTTTTTTTTGTGGTTTTCTGTGTGAGTTTTTTGTTTCTTTTAAAAACAGGGTTTTTCATTCATATTTACTTTTTTACAGTTTCAGAAATGTCTCTGCAGGTTAATAGATTAAATTGGTGAAGAGGGTAGCTAACAAAATTACCATCACTCATGAATCCTTGAAATCTCTGGAAGTATTGTTGCGCTTTTTTTTTTTTTTTTAAAAGAAGCCTCAAGCCTGCTGAAAAAAGTAAACATTAATGGGAAATCCATCTGGATTTCCAGCTTCCTTGAATAAGGTTTGGATTCTGAGTAAAAGTTGTATTTCCTTATATGATTGATGTTATACAAATAGAGTTTCATAAAAACAGAATTCCCATTCGTCAAAGAAATTCATTGTATTTGAGAGTGGAAGAATGCTGAAAGAGACAATTTTCTTTTTTTCTAAACTCAAAATGTTTCAAAGTTTTAACTAAACTGACTACTTAGGCTTTCCTGAATTAAAATATTTCAAAATTTCACCCTTTGCCTGAACTAATTCCATATGTCGCAGAAACTGTTCCTCCTGTTCCCCACTGTGATTCCATCTCTCATGAGCTGCTTCTCTGTGTATTTATAGTGCCATATTTCCTGTCTCATCTTATAACCTATCAGACTCATTTAACATCCGTCCCTTAATGACTCAGGCAGAGGGAGAATTATTGAACCGTCTCTTTCTGGGTCACACTAACGTGGTGTTTATTTTTTCTTCTCAGAAAATTCTGCCAAAATCTATTTTTTTTTCTCATCCAAAATTTGTTAGCATTCTATTTGTCATTGGGAGGATATTTTGTTGCGGATGCTTGGACCAGCCAAATCAAACAGACAAGTGAGGAGGAAGTTGGCACATAGTGACAAGAAATGTTTTCTTCTCAAAACCAAAACAAAATCTGAGTCCTCTGCCTAAAATCTTACTTTAAAATGTTTCCCTTCGCTGTGCCATCTGGTAAAAAATGTTTCATTTTCTTATAGCTGAAAACACAATCCTGTGAACGTTTCTCAGTGTTTTCTGTTGTGTTTATTAATGAAAAGGAAACTTAAATGAAGAAGTCACAGTACTGTATCCATGTCTTCTGGGCCCTGCTGACAATTTTGTCAAAACTGTCATTTGAGATGTTGGAAACTCTTGGCTTTGAAGCTGAAGAACACTCCCTCCGAGCCCCATGTGCTACTCAAGTGACTTACATGTTGTTATCCTAGTATCAGATGTCCTTTGAAGTGAATTTCATTAAGTTACTTGGCATATGAATCCCAAGTCCAAAGCTTCATTTCATGTTCATGTTTTGACTAAACCATTTGCATAAAGTAGCTTTTTAAAAGTACTGCTATTTATCTATAAGAAACAAACTGAACCCCAAAGTCACATGTGTTTTTCTAATATCTATACTTTGTTTTACCAAATGTACATGTGTCCGTGGGAGGCCTAGGATGAGCCATAAAGATCTTTTTCTGTCTTGTGTCAGCATCTCAGCAGGGCTTTCTCATGATGAAATCATAGTGTGGATATAGGAAAGGAAATGGTACAATAATTGTAGGTGTAACAGCTCAGCCAAGGCTTTGCCTCTTGACCGGATGGTTATCCTATCAGAGTTTTGCCAAAGGACCTCCAATTGTAGAACAAGGGGGAACACTGCAATGACAGAATTAACTTTTTTCCTTTCTGCATATTTATACAGATGATGGTGAATCCTCTGAGAGAGATTGACAAGACAGTAGGACAACTAATGGATGGACTGAAACAGTTGAAACTACATCGATGCGTCAATGTCATCTTTGTTGGTGATCATGGTAAAATAAACAATATTCTTTATCAGTATATAAATGCTTGAGCAATGTAGCTGTGCATATAATAGGTGGCATAAATGAACATTCCATTTAAGATATTTTTGTGCTGATTTTTTATGGTGGTTTAAATCCCCAAAACCAGCCAGTCAGTGTAGACTGGCCACTCAGCTCGCCTGTTAATTGTCATTGGAGAACACTTCCCTTTCATAACAATGATCTGAGTATTTACATCTCCACGTAGGGTTTTTCAAAGCTTGGCATTTTTGATATCACATCCAAGTGCATCTCTCCTTGTATGTATTGGAAGGCTATAATGTGCCTAAAGTAATCTTTTTGGCAGTTTTTACGGAAGGAAACAATTTAGTAGCACTGTTCTTCTCATGAGGAGAGGAATACAACTTCAGAGCGAGATATTTCCAAGGCAATTAGTGGGTCAAGTTATCCTACTAGGAGAAAGAGTGGAATATCTGTAAGGGACTGTGTCCAGCTTGGATGGAAAATATCATCAAAATAACGGAGGAAGGAGGAAAATGGTAAAAAGATATTTCAGGGTCAGATGGAGAGTCACTCAAAAGCAGAGATACTATTTGGTAGGTCTCATTCTTTCAGACATCAGAACAAACTACTATAATAGAAGAAATAGTAAATACTAGCAAAGACAAAAAGAAAAAGAAAGTTTTACTAAAGAAAAATGTGA
Organism: Aptenodytes forsteri; assembly: GCF_000699145.1. Lineage (NCBI taxonomy): Eukaryota > Metazoa > Chordata > Aves > Sphenisciformes > Spheniscidae > Aptenodytes > Aptenodytes forsteri. The sequence goes on along the minus strand of NW_008795125.1, from coordinate 3,904,651 downwards.
CCATGTTTGAGAGAAACCTGTTTTTGCATAACTTTTTAGCGATGCTACCAAAGGTCCTGTTCTGTTTAGATCTTTGTCTATGAAAGTCTCACAATAACTGCTACATTACCACTAAAATGGAATATGCCTCCTATGTGGCTGTGGGGAGAGAAGGGTAAGGGGCAGGAAGGATTTCCAGGGGAGGCAGTTTTGTGCTGAGAACCACCTGTGACTGGCAATACATTCCTCCCCGCCACAAACGGCTGTAGGAGAGAATTGTTTATCTGCATCTGCCTTAGAACAGACCACCAACAGACAATACCTTTTGTGTGCAACTTCTCTTAAAGTCCTTTGTTTAAACAAAAATAATCCCAAAGTAGTACACTAAACTAGAAACAGACTGATTTTTCCGTGAGCTTAGTTTGGAGATGTGTCAGTGCACACATGGTATATGTGGTGGCTGTATCTACAACGTTGAGACTGGCATTTCTCTTGTGTAGGCAAGTGCTAAAATCACCCCTAGTTTGGCTCCTATCAGTGTCTGATGTTGGAATTAGATGACTGCAAAGAACAAGAATAAGATTAGTCATCCAAAAGAAAAGAATACATAAGCTGTTTGGGGTCTCTTTCTGTGCTGTTTTGGAGAACATGTTTATTTTCAAGCTGGATTAATTTTGCATTTTCCTTCTGCAGGGATGGAAGACACTACTTGTGAAAGAACTGAATTTTTAAGTAACTATCTGACTAATGTGGAAGATATAATTTTGCTGCCTGGATCTTTAGGACGAATTCGCCCTAGGTCTAGCAATAACCTAAAATGTAAGTTAATTTAATTGTACCCCTTATGTCCTGAGAACTAGACTCCATCCCTTCCTTGGGCTGACGTTGTATGAAGCCTGTAAGTTCGCAGTGTGTCGGCGGGACATGCAGAGGGAAGGACTAAAGACCAGCTGCTCATGCCCTTCCCAGTCTGTAGCTCACAGATCCCACAGTGGCAGAGCTGTGTCAAGTGGATGGCTGAAATGTTCTGGGTTGAAACCCACCCTTTTATGGCAAGGAGAAGTGGGAACTCTTGAAGCTAGTTTTGCATGGCAGCATACATGTCATGAGTTTATTCACACACTTCTCCCCTGTGTCAATGAAAACAAGACTTGAGGGAGTTCAGCACCACACAGATTGCATATAAAAAAAGTGTCTGGTACCTCTTCTGAGGTAATGGAAAAAAAAAAAGAACTGTTAATTTTGAATTCAGTAGCTTCTTTATACTTTTGGCACAGATGAGAAGCAGTGTGGGTTGCTAAATAGCAACAGGCTGGAGATGTTGAAGGATATAAGGGAGCTGTAGAGCATGCATTCAGGGCCAATGGTGACAGTAAAACTTGCTGCTTTTTTTGTACCATGCTGTTAGAAGCTCACCCTGACTTGGTGTTTGAGATTAGCTTATCTTCGATGAGAGCACTCAGGGCTCAGGCAGGAGTCCTCTGGTGAAGCTAACTCTGTGATTTAAAGCCCCCTGAGCTGGAAGACAGGGACGGCGAGCAGGATGAACCCCCCATAATCCAAGAGGAAGCAGTCAACGACCTGCTACGCCACCTGGATGCTCACAAGTCTATGGGGCCGGATGGGATCCACCCGAGAGTGCTGAGGGAGCTGGCGGAGGAG
>NW_008795125.1:3897503-3901804 GCF_000699145.1 Aptenodytes forsteri | reverse complement strand
GAGAGGAAATGGCCTCAAGTTGCTCCAGGGGAGGTTTAGATTGGACGTGAGGAAAAATGTCTTTACTGAAAGAGTGGTTAAACATTGGAACAGGCTGCCCAGGGAAGTGGTGGAGTCCCCATCCCTGGAGGTATTTAAAAGACGTGTAGATGCGGCGCTTAGGGACATGGTTTAGTGGGCATGGTGGTGTTGGGTCGATGATTGGACTTGATGATCTTAGAGGTCTTTTCCAACCTCAATGATTCTATGATTCTATGAAAGCATTACAGATCCAGCTGCCCCGCTACTGCTCCGCTGAGGACTACCACCTCCAGGGCAGCAGTACCAGGACGGCGCTTGTGCCAACACCGTGGTTTCTCTGGTTCAGCGTACCAGGGCAAACCTGGCTTTGCCAGCAGTTTAAGCTACTATGCAAACTGTGAAACTCATAAACTAACCATAAGTACCTATGTTTTTGCAACGTATGCTACAAGGGTGATAATTTCTGGTAGAGGGGAAGATCAGATAGCTGGGACAGCCCTCATAACACTTCAGATATACTTTGGTTGAGGACAGATTTCACAAAAAATTGATCTTTGAAGATTAAAGATTTCCACAATAGTAGCAGAAATCATAAGAATGTGGTAAAATTTTCTTAGATACTGATTTATGTGTGTATTTTACTATAAACTACTTTATCTGGGTATTTATGCTCTAGGAATATGGGATGAATGTGTAAAGATCTGTTGAAAATAGTGTGTATGTTGATAAAACTTACTAGACTAGCATAAAGACTGAATTCCTGCACTTCACAGTCTACTGGAAAACTTATATTTCAGTTCTGAGAAGATTTTTTAAAAGATCTTTCAACCCTTGAATTCCCAAATTGCTGAGAAAAATTAGTTTTCTTTGGAGGATGAATGGCAATATCTTTTTGATCAGCTAGTCTGACTGACCTCTGAGTCATATTATTGGTGTTCCCTTAATACTGCTTTTCTCTTTTGGCCTCTGTCCACAGCTTCTTCGTTTGAATATTTGCAATTGCTTATAAATCAGCAGTTTGAACACAGAACAAAGCAGCATGTTCCTTAGTTTTAGAACTGGGGTTTGCCCCCTTAAATGGCAAATTACCAGCTTTTTTATTTCTCCTCCATTTTCCTATTGATAACACTGCCTTAAGGCCTGCAGACACATCTTTGCAATAGATAAGCCTGTAGCTTGTGTTTTGAGATTCAGTAGAGCTCATTTCAAGCTCAGCAAGATTGTGCCTTAAGCAACTGAAACAGTAATAGTTAAGCAAGAGATTTTCACTTCCTAAGATTTTCTCCTAGCCTGTTTTTTCTCTCAGGACTGAAAAATGCTTTCCCTCCCTCCCCCCTGCCCAACTCTGGAAGAAGACAGAGTTAGTGTGGACTGTTGCTGGTTTTGGGCTTTCTACATCTTGCATGTCCCTTTAATAGTCCAAAGACATATCTAGAGTATTTTACTGTGGCTTTTCACTTACTCTGTAGTAGCCTATAAAATATGTAAAATGTTAAAAGAGGCAAACAAATGCTACATATTGATCTTACTGCTTCTAAGGAAGTGCATTGTTACATTCAAATGTGCTTTCAAAATTTTTCAAGGAAAGTCTTTGTGTTTGGGTATAATTCTTCTATTTTAAAGGAAAGCAGTCAAAAGATTTGAAATTATATGTTTTCAGAAAATAGAATAAATATTAATCTAAGACCCAAATCAGTGAGCAACATTACCTAAGCAACTAAAATATCACTAAAGGGTATACAGTTAAACTTTAGTTTGTATTCAGGATATCTTATCTGATATGTAGTGTACTTTTGGTAAAGATCAGTGAACTTTTAGGAAGAACGCTTCTGTAAAACTACATTATTACCTTGTGTTTTCTTCTGCAAATTGTTCATCTTTTATATTTTTGTCTTTTTTTTTCTTTGCTTAACAGATGACCCTAAAGTGATTGTTGCCAACCTTACAGTAAGTATTTAGGACTGGAAGGTATCTCTGTCTATACTGCACTGCTCACTTCACATCTTAATTTGGGGCATTATTCAGCATTCTCTCCTCACTCTTTAGGCAGGAAACCCAACCATTAAAATGACTAAAGGGTGTTAAATGGTGCCCTTCATGAGTGCAGATTAATGTTTGTCATAAATTCCACTGTTTGCTGCTGTAGTAGCTTTTATAACCTTTTTGGGCAGTGCAGAGCCAAAATCTCCTTGACCGTCTTGACTCCCTGAATTGAGTCTATTTATTCATTCCTTCAGAAATGGAAAGTAATCTTTTAGGGTAAATATTTTACTAGCACTTTGAAGACGCTGAAAAAGTTCATTTGATAGCTTTCAAATATAACCTTGTTTTTAATGGAAAAAAAGTGTTTAAAATAAAAGCCAATTAAAAAAAAAAATCAAATTTTGTAACCAGATGGCTTTAAATATATCTGCAGACAAGATGTATTTTGAGCTTTCAGCTTTCCTCTGAAACTTAAGCTTTGGTCCGGTTAGAATAAAATTCTTCATCTGTGAGCTAAGTAAGTGTGATGTTTTGCATGATGCTTTCAAAAAGACTGTCATGAGAATGAAGCTTTCCAAATACATCTTTGAATGACTCCTTGGGCCCTGATCTTACGTAAATACTGCACAGAAAGGGCTGGACCACGTACTCTAGATGTACACTTTGTTTTCAAGACGTCATCAATAATGACCTTAACAGCTTGATTTCTGTAGTTCAAGGTTTTATGCACATCTAAGCTAACTGACAGCAGTGTCGTTGTAACCATTTATTTTTCAGTGTAGAAAGCCAGACCAGCACTTCAAGCCTTACTTGAAACAGCATCTGCCTAAACGCTTGCACTATGCTTACAACCGAAGAATTGAGGATGTCCATTTACTGGTGGATCGCAAATGGCATGTGGCAAGGTAAACTCTTGCTTTTGCTTCCATCCTGATTTTCAGCCTTTTTTTCTGAGGAAACGAGACACCTGGGATTGCCCTGTCTGTCCTCACCCCGCTCCTGTACCCTGTGAGCAAGAGGAGTTTTGAACTCCTGGTGAAGTTCAATCACATTTGGTGCAGGGGGAAGTGGCTCAGAACACAAAATTGGTTTAAAATTTGGGAAAATCAGTAGCTGGATACAGGGTAGAAAACCAGATTGATTTCCTCAAGCAGCTTTGTGGGTTTTGACTGATTAGCTCGAGTATAGGAGCTGAAAAGCTTTTTTAATGAGGTGCAAGATTATTCCAACCAGGAAGCAGGGAATATGGGAGGAAGGGGAAGACATATGTGACCAGGGGATGTTAGGGAACAAGAGGCTGAGTGGATGCACTGGGTGAATGGGGAAAAAATGGAGATATTGGCAGAGTGGGTGAATGCCTGAGAACATGTGGAAGGGTATGACAGGGTGGCCATCAAAGTGCTGGCAGAGTATTGTGTTGCAAAACAAATCCACAGAAAACCAGCACGCTTTATCTCAGAGAAAACCCTGTTTTAGTTTGTTCCTCCCCATATGCCTCTGAATTTTCAGTTATAAAATATGAGCAATTTTTAATATTCTTAGTTAGCTAAAAATTGAGCAAGGAAAAACAAGTTGGTACATATATGTATAAAGTGAACAGGAGAGGAGTAGCCTTTGTTTATGAATTGTGCACCCCTTTCTGGCTCAATATGTATTCTTTTTCTTGCTTTAATCTTTTGACACATGTTGTGTATTACACTATGAGAACGGCTGGGTCTTTGTGCATAAAGCTGACTCAGTGGTTCTTGGAAGATGACACAGCTTTTGGCTCATGGTAGTCTGTTATGAGCTTTAAATTATGGTAGGGTTTTTTTGCCCGTATAGCTGCCAGGCAAACACATGGTGTGTTGTAAGTGCCTTTTGACATCTGTGCTTATCTATTCATGAATTATGCAAGGATCACTCTGCTGAAGCAGTGAATGAGAAACCCCAATTGCTTTCTTGCATAACTCCACTAGCTGGCTGGCTGGTTGCCCCATAACAGTCTGTGGCTAGGGTTCATGTACATTTCAAAGAATCACACTCTGAGTTTTAGGCCTATAAAAGTTTTAGTTTTAAGAATTTTACTGGAACTGATGGGATGGTCCAAGTTGATTTACATTTAGTAATTTCTTATTAGAATAGAATAGAATAGAATCATTGAGGTTGGAAAAGACCTCTAAGATCATCGAGCCCAACCTTCAACCCAACACCACCATGCCCACTAAACCATGTCCCTAAGCGCCGCATCTACGCGTCTTTTAAATACCTCCAGGGATGGGGACTCAACCACTTCCCTGGGCAGCCTGTTCCCATGT
>NW_008795125.1:3859076-3896783 GCF_000699145.1 Aptenodytes forsteri | reverse complement strand
CCTGGGGAACACCGCTCGTGACCGGCCGCCAACTGGATGTAACTCCATTCACCAAATTTAATTTAATTAATTAATTAATTTAATTAATTTAATTAATTTAATTACATCAGACTTCCTTTGGCTTATTTATTCATTAGATTTTCTGAAATCTCGTTCACCAATAATTCATTTGTTAATGTAACTGTAATTCCTTGTATATTCACAGCCAGGAAAATGGTAGACCTGATTGCTGTAAATCTAGTAATTTACAAGGCCAAAATCAAACTTTGGCTGAGCATTATTTTCTTGCAGATGAAGAAATTAACTTGTAGGATAATCTGGTCCACTGCATGTATTGCCTGCACATGGCCCTCATAAAACCGTAAAAACATACTCTGGAACAAGCTGATAATTATAATTCCTATGACACAATACTTATTTTTCCACATCTTTTGTAAAAAAAATACTCAGTAACAAGCTGATAATTAGCGTTCCTATGATACAGCACTTATTTTCTCTGCTATTTATCTTCATTACAATCTTTCTCTTTTCCCTCCAGCTTTGTTTCTGCTCCCCATTTTTGTTTATTGGGTGGAAGGCAAACAGGTGAAAACACTTAACAGCATTGTAACATCAAAAAAGTGCTTTCTTAGAAGCCTCTGTTGGCCTTTTGATGATTGGAAGAGTATAGCACAAAATACCTCCAGTCTGTAGGAGATGATGTAATATGAGAAAGTCTGAGAAAATAAGTAAATAGATGCTAAGGTTGTTATCAATGAGTAAGAGTTAGCTCTTAGGATTGCACCCTCTTATAGTGGGAGCAGAGGAAGAAACCCTGGGGTTGTTGGATGAGCCTGCAGTCCCCACTAGTGCTATTCAAGAAAGATGAGCAATGTACTGCCTTGTAACCTTATCCCTCCTACCCCTGAAGTATGTTGTCAGGTCAGCCACCATACCTACACCTTTGAGGAAATTTTCTAATAATTTTTCAATTTAGGAAAGCTGTGGACGTTTACAAGAAACCAACAGGAAAATGTTTCTTCCATGGAGACCATGGCTATGACAACAAGATAAACAGCATGCAGGTATGAGCAATGCAGTAAGCTTTGCGGTAAGGTCATTGAAGGCAGAAGAAATTGTAGGTCTCCAGAATGTAAATATTCACTGAAAAAAAACCCTACTTTTTAATGCTCCTTCTTTTGTATTCTTCTCTCTTTTTTTTTTTTTTTTTTAAGACTGTCTTTATAGGTTATGGCCCTACATTCAAATACAAGACCAAAGTACCTCCTTTTGAAAATATTGAACTTTACAACATCATGTGTGGTAAGCTATCTGCTTGAGAAATTGCAAGAGAAACACGCTGTTTTAGCTAACAGGGCTTCACTTAGGCATCCGTGAGCTCATGCCCTGACTCCCTCCCAGGGTCCCTTCCCCAGTCCCCCCTTCCCAAGCACTTGCCTTCTGGCCAGGAGGGCTGTAGGCACTTCTCAGGGGCCTCAGTTTGCTCTACTCTAGCAACTGGCCAATAAAGGGGGTTACCATAGTTTTGCTGCGTGCAGCTTGGCAGGGATCGAATACACACCACTACAGTGCATGGTGTCCACACCTCAGCAGTCTAGGAAGGAGGTTTCTGTTCAGAGACTGCTTCTGCACCTGCATGTCTCATGGAGCAGCTCAGGGGCATCACTTAGTTTTCTTGGCATTTCCTGCTATGATTATGTTTCCTACACTCCTACTGTAGCCATGAAGCAGAATCTGACGATGTATACAGACATTTATTTTGATCTTTTCTTTAATACTCATTTTCCAGGGTAAAAAAAATGTCTAGCTGAAGGTGTAATTCACTTATTTAATTTCTTTTTTCAAACATGAAATACCAAACAGGTAATTATCCCTTATCTCTAAAGCAGGTGACTAATAACACTGCATTCCAGGTGGTTGGTGTAAGGTCAACATATTGACTGTAGGTTTGCACTGGAAGCTGCAGGAGTAGTTATAATAAAACTGTTTTCCAGTGTCTTGATGCAAATTAACCTTCTTGTCATAAAGGCCACCATACTATTCAGATACCATTTGCAATTTTCTGATTTGGACAAAAGGTTAGTATTTTTATTACATTAAAAGCATTCATTAACATGTCATCGGTGTAAACAGTATTGCAAATAAATGTCTTAGCTCAGTAGAGATGCTACTGCATACAAGTTTGCAATCTAACCATCGTTCATCTTTGGTGTTTTCATAGATCTGCTTGGATTAAAGCCTGCTCCCAATAATGGCACCCATGGAAGTTTAAATCACCTGCTGAGAGCCAATGTTTATAAACCAACTGTGCCAGATGAAGTTGCTAAACCACTCTATCCTGTCGCTCTACCTTCTGCATCAGATTTTGATATAGGATGTACATGTGATGATAAGGTAGGTGTTCAGGATCTGCTGATGCTTCCCCTACTAGCAGTAGTTGCCCAGTAAAGCTGTAGTCATTTTACCTATTTTGAGAGGGTTTGATCTGTAAGAATTTCCCAGATCCTTCCTGTGAAGTGTTTGTGCCCTTTTGGAACAATTTTGGCTTTTTGTAAAACAGGAAACAAAAAAATGTTTTAGTGTTTTATAGCACTAGTTTTGTTTTGCTAGATGCCTAGTAAAATGAGATGTCAGAATGCTCCAGTGACCCTAATCTTGTTCCTTTTTTCTATTCTTGAGAAGAACAAGTTGGATGAACTCAACAAGCGCTTTCATGTCAAGGGAACAGAAGGTAAGAGCCTGGTGCCTCAGTTAATAAAAGCTATTTTGGGGTTTTTTTGCAAGTTAGTTTGCATCATTGATACCAGACAAACTCCTGCTTTGGTTTAGTTAATGTGTAGTAAACCATCTTTTCAAGTAACTGTCAAAATAGCACACAGACATACCTGAGATACATAGGCAAGATTAAGTGCTGCTCATGTGAGGAAGTGCACACTATCTTTAGCTGTAACCAGGACTAAAGTATGACTCAAAGTGATAGGAGTTTTAGCTCTTCCTTTCCATCACTGTTAGAAGGCTTAATCTCTGCTGTGAAAGTGGAGAGATGAGGAAAGGAGAGGGAGCTTGAGGCAGTGCTCAACCACACACGATAAATGGGGTAAAAAACATAGACCACGTCTGCACACTGTGTTTTACTAGTATTGTTCAGAATTAGGTTTCACCAGGTCAGTGTTAGAAAGGATGGTACAGCTGCTTTGACAATCCCTGACTGGGTCTTTAATGCTTGGTTTTTAGGGTGCAGGTTCCACTGAAACAAGTGCAGAAATGCTCTGCTGGTTCAGGGATGCTCAGCGCAATTCTGTCCCTCATCAGCCTTCAAGTCAATGTTACTCCCAGGAGAAAGCATCCCCTGCTCTCCTGGACACTGGTTCCTGCACCCTTCCTGCTGTATGCCAGTGCTGACTTTTGTGTGGCTGTGCTCTCAGCTGCATCAGGGCTGTGATCCACGTTAAAATGTAGCAATAAGACCAGAAGGGAGGGGATGGGAACTGCTTTTCTGAGCAGCAATACTGACTGAAAGGCACCCCAAAGCAGAGCTTTCCTTCTCACAGCTGTGATCCGGTTCAGCATAACAATTCACAGCATTTCCCTCACCATAACAGTTGTCCAAATTAGCAAATTCTGAAGCTTTGAGTTTAGACATGGACTTTTGAGATACTTCAAATTGTATTGCTCAGATGACTAAGGAGGGTTTTTTTTTTTTAATTCCTTTGTGAAGCTACTCCTTCTGTTTTTCTGTTGTGAACAGGCAATGCAGCCTATCCTTTAGTTTCTAGAGGTGAAATTATTCCTTTTCTTTGTGAGCTAAATTGCCTTTCTGCAGCTTTCATCTTGTTAAACTGATTTTTCCAATTAGTGAAGGGCTACTCCCTGCTGTGGCAATTTCTGGCATCAGGAAAAAACACCCTCACCATTGTACTCCCATCTCAACATCTTTATTTTGGTTTAAGGTTTTGATGCTTCTTCACTTCAGTAGTATAAAAATAGGTCTTTTGATGTAGTTTAAGATATAAGCATTTAAACCAATTTCACTTGCTCATTTGTAAATTGTCTGTTAAGTGGAATGAAGTGCTCTTACTTAAACAACAAGTAGTTCTGCTGCGTGCAAGCTATTTTGTTGTATTTTATGACAGGCTGTAGCAACTGTTCAGGCGTCTTCCTTCATTTAGTTGGCAATTCCCTTCTCTCGCATGTTGCACCATGCATATTTAGCTAATGTTGTTATTCACAAGCAGAAGAAAAAGATTCCTTCAGCTTCTCTTGAATAAACGAAGTTTATCATCTTTGTCCTTAGACAAGGCTTTTCCTGCTTTTCTTTCTTGCGTCCTATAAAAATATCCTCTATTTGGACACACGGTAATAAAACATGACCTTTTCTTTCAGGTTAAATGCCTGTCTGTGAACAGTGTTATGCTGCTTTCCTTGTTTCTATGTTTTGATTTCCAAAAGTGAGCTAAGCCTGTTTGCCAAATGGTTATCAAAATCAATGAACTGTGCAGCACAATGCAAGATTAGCCAGGAAATTTATTTTTCGTCTATGTCTTTCAATGATGTTTTTGTCTTTTTATAAGGAAGCTTATCAGAGGTACCTAGTGATGTTTAACCATAACATATCACCAAGACAGAAGAAAACCAAGTTTTGCAGAGTTGGAGGTGTCTTTTTGTATAGCCAAAGTTAGGAGCAAGGGTGGTTTTGTTTGTTTGTTTTCCTTGATATTGCTGACAGAAAATAGCACATCAGTCTTCAGAACATCATCTGTATCAGCCAAGTGGAAAAAAATACTCTTAAAGAGTGAGCACCTTTGCCTTCCTTTTGTGAGGGACTTTACAAAAAACATAGGAAGAAGAGAAAGTCTGGAGAAGAGCGGCAGGAGTGATAGGATAGGGGTAGATTTAAAGGTACTTTAAAGCACCTAAAGTGCTTTTCACCTCATGTGTGATGGAAACGTGGACACGAAGATCCTTGTGGAGTCTCCTGTGTTTGGAGAAACACCCTCTCTCCATGCTAGGACCTCAATAAGCTTTCAAGTGCAGAAGGGACTTGTAACCTCAAAGTGGATTGTGAGCCTGGAAAAGGGATCCCAACCAAAACTATTGAAGAACTACTGCTCTCTCTATTACAAGATTTCCTTAGCAGTTATTCAGGGTCAGTATCCCATTAAGGATCACTGTAAATCAGCATGTGTTGGAAAGCCAACCCTTTTTTTTAATCTTTAAGGTTTTCAGTAACAAATGTAAGTGTAATTTCTTCTGATCTGTAGAGAAGCATCTCTTATACGGGCGCCCCGCAGTACTGTACCGCACAAAATACAATATCTTGCATCACCATGACTTTGAAAGTGGCTACAGCGAAACATTCCTGATGCCTCTCTGGACATCCTACACTATTTCCAAACAGGTCAGTGCTGTCTTTGCTCTTAGAAAGTGCTTAAACACTCCTGGGGAAGTCTGCTTGGTACCTTTATTCTTGAAGTCCTAAAATTCTCCTGCCCCAAGTAGAGTTTCCCACCAGAAATTATGTCAAATACCATTGAAAACAATGCCAAAATCCTTTTTTTCCTTCAGGAGAAAAGAGTTTTAAGGCAGAAGGGCTGTATATTTCTTTTCCTGTTTTCATTTGCTTTCTAAGATTTTCTCAGTGGGGGGTTGTTTTATTACGATACCTTAATCAGCAACTTCATTTGAATTATTTCCCATGGTGACTTCTGCTACCTGAAGGAGGGGCTGTGCGGCACATAGAGGAGCAGGTCTTGGTTGTACAGCTGGGTGGTTTATTTTACTCCACACAAGGCCTTCCATCTAATCTGCTGACCACATGAAATAATTTTCTTTTCGCTATAAATGCTGGAATTACCTTTCTTGTCATTTCTGTCTGTGTTCCTCAATGCAGGCAGAGGTATCAGGTGTCCCAGAGCACCTGGCCAGCTGTGTGAGACCCGACCTCCGCATTTCTCCAGGAAACAGCCAGAGCTGCACAGCCTACAGAGGCGACAAACAGCTCTCCTACGGCTACCTTTTCCCTCCTCGTAAGTTCAGATAGCTTTTTAAGACCTAGAGGTTTCGTAATTTTCTTTTTTGTTAGGGAAAACCTTAGGTATGAAAAAAACCCACCAAACCACCAGATATAAACAGACTAAGGGTTTTTTTGAGATTGTTGGGAAAAAATATAGGTAGGAATGGTTTAATTTGCCCCCCTGCTCTGTGATGATGTCTTCTCCTCAGAGGAGCTGCTCCTGCACGGGTGTCATGTATGGGGCCCAACAGGATGGATACATTACTCTTGCTGCACTTGCAGAGGACCAAGGGCCCAATGACACAAGTTGCCATCATGGCTGCAGTCTCTTAACTCCACGAGAGATGCTTCAAAATGGTGCCCAGCTTCATGCACCAAAACAGTGAAGCGTCCCAGTTTAGCTAATAAAAATAAAGGTAAACAAAGAATTGCACAGAGTAGGAGCCCAAGCTAGAAGACAATCTTCAAAAGCTGGCCCTTTAAAGTCGGTGGATAGATACCAGCTTATATGAACTGGGAATCTAGTCAGAGTTTTTAATTTTGAATTCAAACAGCAGAAAGATAAACATATATTTAATTTATAAATCCATATTAGACTCTTGCATACTGTAAAAATTTCTACCATCCTATAGAAACAGTGCTAGTAGAAAACCTGTGTAAATGAGTGTCCTGGATTCTTCTGTTGCGGTTACATTGGTTCAGTCTTGGAGCAATGATCTTCTGGGATTAGTAAATGTTCAAGGGACACAACTGTCCCTCAGTTGTGAACTTCATTGCTCTGCCTTCCTCACTCAGTGGCTGAGATATTTTATGGTGGATTTCTAATATGGAATTACTGCTGCAGAGACTTGCTCAGAACCAGAAGATAATCCCACACTTCACTCCCTGGAAATTATTTACCTCTCTTGTAAAAGCCTGCAAAGCAGCTCTCTGACTTTTGAGACTGCAAAAATAGATGAGCTATAAAAATATTTTTAACTGGTTGACAATTGAAGCGAAGATAAAATCCTTACTTTCCATGTTCAGCTGTCATGCTAAAGACGAATTTTATGCATGTAATGTGCACTTCTGAATATAGCATTCAGATTGCTGTTTAGATGACAGTATTCCCTTTGGTTAATCCCTGAAGCCATTTTTCAAAACATTTTTATGTTCCTTGAATTTCTGATATTTCATCTTATTAATATTTTTGTTTTATTGTTTTCAGAATTAAGTTCCTCTGCAGAAGCAAAGTATGATGCTTTTCTAATAACAAATATAATTCCAATGTATCCTGCCTTCAAAAGTAAGTATCCTTTCCATGGCTTTATGTCTCTTTCCCAATGTTTTGTTTTTGGTTTTTTTTAATGATATGTGTGTTGGACTATTGAATGAATTGATGGGAGAAGTTTAGAACAAAGTTCAGTTACCTGTAGCCAGCAGATAATACATGTGGGCACCTGTATCGTTCTAGGTATGGGCAGGCAAAATACCACAAGAAAGGTTTAAACTTTAAGAAAGGTTTATTTTCCTTGGTGCTGGGCTAAGATAAGAGCACAGACGTGCTGTAGTTCAGCAATTTTGTTTCATGCCACAGTAATTCAGTTTGTGCAAAACCATTCAGATTTTCTTGTCCGTAGCCCAAGTTAGTGCAGAATGTACTTAGGCAACATGTTTTTACTTCTCAACTGGAGCTGCCTGGGAGTGTGCACAAGCCTGGGAGGGTGCACTTAGCATGTTGCTGTAGTTCAGGGACAAGTAATTATTTTTTATTTTCTGTCCATGCCCTTAGAGGGAGACCAAACATATTTATTACCTATAAAGAAAAAGGAAGAGGAAACCAATTTATGGAAAATGAGTAATGACTTAAACCTGGCTGAAACTTTCAGTGTTGCAAGGATATACTATTAACATTTCTTTTGTCTGCACATCCCTTTTCTCTCTAGTTTTGCCAAGAGGTAGGAAAACCATCAGACTATTCTGGTGGCATTTTTGGCTTGGCAGGAATTGAGAAGCCTTGGAAGACTCTCAAGAGCCTGTTTTTGTGAGATTTCCAATTCAGATTTTAGACCAGAGAGGTTTGGATAAACATTAAAGCTTATGGGAGGTTTTTTCTTTTTAACCAGAAAAGAGTGTTTTTAACTGAAAAACCTCTGAGTAGGAACAAGTAGTGATGTTTGCTGGAAATTTGAGCAAAGGCACTTAACTGATTACAGAGTGCAGGATTACTGGGGATTTCCCACTCTCAAATCACTTCATAAAAATGCTCTTTATGCTAATGTTAGTCTAAGCAAATTAGCTGAGATGCTAATCACAAGAGAACAACTCCCCACCAGCAGCTCATTTTGTCTAGTGGCCTTCCTCTTCATCACAAGTGGATGAAGGATTCCCTTCCCTGAGAACAAATGCTGGAACTAATATCATTCCTGGGGAGTTACGAACCACTACATGTGTGCAGGTTGCAATATAGAGAGCTGATTATAAGCTCATTATACAGAGCTTTTTCCACAATAGGGAAAATAGGAGGTGGCAGTTTATACTATGCTGGTTTTGGTGGCAGTGCTGGCTGCAGAGGCCCACTCCTCTGCTTTGTTTTTTTAATTCACTGTCCCGTCCCATCCCCCCAGGCAATAATTCTGTATCCATCTTTTCTGTAGTGAGTCTGACTTAAGCAGCTCCTGCTTTGCTGGAGCTGCAAGATGAGGCCCCTGGCCTGGCCCCGTGTTGCACTGGCATTGCTGTCTGTGTAGCTGCAGTGGGAACCCAAGCAGGGAACTGATTCAGCTGGAAAACTCAAGGTGGAGGGGGGAAGCTTTCCTTTTGGGGCTATTTTTATTGTTAAGGCTGATGCATTGGAGTAGCGAGCAGCTGGAGGAGTGGTACTGCCAAGTGGTTACTGCAGCTGAGGTTCTTGTTAGACCATTGCTTGTGGGGCCCTCTGCATCAGCCCGAGCAGGGAGTTTATGTGGCACTGAGCAGTCTTAGGACAAGGCGTACTGGGGAACTTGCTGAGGCTGGCGTTGCCATCAGCACCAGGGAACCATGGACATAACGGTCTGAGCTGGCAAGACAAAAGTTAAACTTTTACAAGCCTGAGATGTTTTGTTTACACACACTTCTGTTAGTGTTAAAATAAAAAGGAAAAAAGAAGGAAAAGAATGATGTAACTGGAGATTCCAGTGTGTTTCCCATCTCTGCAAGCATCTTAACTTGTTAAGTTTGAGGGGGGTGTGGTGGGAGAAAGAGTGTCATGCTCTTCCCAAAAGTTGTAATGAGATGCCATGTCATAATTTGGTCATCCTTGACGGTACCTAATTTAAAAGTTAGACATTTTGTATCCAAGGAGAACTTAACTGGAATAATGTGACCTTTGTATTTCCCTTTCTTTTAAAATGTTTGGGTTTTGCTTTTAATCACGGTGCTGTTTCCTTTCTAGAATTAAAAAAAAACACAGCACCATTCCCTGTAACTAGATAAGAAAGACAAAGGAAGTGTTTACAGGAACATCAAAAGCGTGTGAATAGCTGTTTCTACTGCTTGATGAAGAAACAGCAAGCTCTCTGTGCAATGTCTATGGCAATGCCAGCCTGGGAGTGGTACCGTGCATTTCCCTATCGCTGGTTGGGGGGAAAAAATCAACAAAGAAGTCTGAATAGGCTTTATTGACCAAACTGAATGAAGCTGCAGTAAATCTGTGATGTTTAGTCTTTGATTTCCCCTACCATCGTGTGAATGATGCCCACTGGATTTTTATTTTCAGGAAAAAAAAAAATGTTTGTAATCTTGACATGTTTTGACTTATCCAAATTTTGGTGTGTTTTATTTTTTGTTGGTTTTTTTTTTTCCCCACAGAGGTATGGAACTATTTCCAAAGGGTTTTGGTGAAGAGATATGCCACTGAACGAAACGGAGTCAATGTTATAAGTGGACCAATCTTTGACTATGACTATGACGGTTTACATGACACACCTGACAAAATAAAACAGTAAGAGCTTGTCCTTAAATTGATTTGCTGTTGCTTCTCTTAATGATGGCTTTATCTTAAACAATTCATTATCTGCACATTATTTGATTTTCATTATTCTAGCTCTTTCTAAAATTATTGTTCATCAAGACTGAATGCCCCTGTAGGTAGGACAGTGGTAAAAATAAGGAAACGGCCATTCAGCAGGTAACTGTTCACCTTGACTTTGAAATTAAGTGTTCATTCATCCTTGAGACGAAGCTGAATTATGTTCCAAATAATCTATTTTCTCTAAAATTCTCCAGAATTTAAGAGTTGACAACTGGATACCGGAGCAAACCATAGCAGTGCTATTGAGTTAGATACTCAAGTCTTTTGTTAATTCAGTAATACTTTCTATGTCCCTGAATGGAAGAAGCCTTTCAGCACTGGTGTGTGGTATTTCTATAGCACAGTATCAAAACATGAGCTAACTGAATGCTCATTTTCAGATAGTGTTTAGGAATCAAACACTTTTCAACAACATACATGTGTCCTCACAGGTAGGAGAGGAAAGACCATGCTGTTTGTGTAACCTGCTTCCAAACAGGTTTATCCTTTGTGGATAAATGTTTGCTTTATTCCCCCAGGTTTGTGGAAGGCAGTGCCATCCCCGTTCCTACTCATTACTATACCATCATAACCAGCTGCTTAGATTTCACTCAGCCAGCCGACAAGTGTGATGGACCACTCTCCGTTCTCTCATACATCCTTCCCCACCGGCCTGACAATGATGAGACCTGCAATGTAAGTTCTACTGCACTTCTGTAGCCCCTTGGTAAATATATCCCTGGGACATGTGAAACCCCATTACTGTTAGATGCTAGTGCTCAATGATGTCTTAAATGAAAGCATAGGGTAGTGACTCTATTAAGTGTCATGTTCAACTCATTAGACAAAACTACTCCCCTGTGATATCAGAGAAAACATGGAACTATTACTGTACCTAAAATTGTCTGGAAGAACTGACATACAGTAGGTTGGCAGTAAACAACCTGTAGGCTTCTATGTTTTGGCAGACACTGTCAGTGTAACCTCAGAGCAGACTGGGGGGAGGTTGTGTGCGTAGACGTATTGTGCTAGCAGCCAGCCTGATGTTTTTACTGAGGTCTGTTTCCATATGTAGGTACAATATAGTCTGTCTGCTATGGCAGTCTGGGTGCATCAGACAGCGTGATTACATCCAACCCACACAGTATTAAAGCTATATGGTAAAACCTGCCAAGGGTAGAGTGCCAGCTCTTGCCGTTTCCAGAACATGTCTTGATTCAAAGGAAAAGTTTGGATTGTTATTAACAGAGATGACCAGACAACCTCCTGGTTCCTTTCCTATCTTCCTTAGGATGCAAGATCCTATAGTGTAAGAATCTTGGTGAAGTACAAAGGCTTCGGTCTGGTCAGAACTGCAGAAAGTAACATGTGCACTCGGCAGCTGATCATGCGGCAGGAGAGCAGTTGGGTCCCCGCGGGCTCTGGTGCTCTGCAAGGACAGCAGTCCTCCCAGGCAGCTGTATTTAGACTTGTCCTTCCGCCTGAACTTGTTCTCCCATTACACAGCTGTGTGGATTCCTGCACACAGATGCTTCACTATAGGCTGCCAGGAGATCGTTTCCTGAATGAACGCATTAAGGTTATGAATTTTGTATTGGCACATAAAGTTAAGACTCCTGTTCCAGCTACAGGCAGAAATAGTCATTCCAACTCTGTACACAATTCACCTGGAACACTGTCTCTTTCTCATTCATCAAACATCGCCTGCTTTCAGGTCCCTCTTTTTAAAACCACGCTTTTGGAGCAGCATCCTTCTCTCCTGAGCAGGTCTGGCTTCCCCCTGTTTAGACTCTTAACTGCTTTGGGCAGAGTTGTCTTCCACCAGAAGTCTCGGAAAGTCCTACTTATATTTTATTGTGGTTTTTCTCTGGACTGCTTTCCTCTGAATCAAGGTCCAGTTGGTGATCTGGAAGTTACTAATCTGGCAGTTATTAGTGCCTCTGTCCTTGTATCTCTACCCGTATGTAATTTTATGACAAAGTCAATTTTTCCTCCCTATATTGCTTGTCATGGTCCTCTTAAACTGCTGAAACCTTTTTTATGAACTATTTAGAATAATGGCCTCTTTTACGCTTTGATTTCTTACGTTCCAACCCAGGCTTCTTTTCTCTGTAGGTCATGCTACTTATGGTGTATGTATTTACAGTTCTGGGAGGAACTTCAGTGCTACTACAAGGTCATTAGCAGATATTGGTCTATGCTTTTTACATAGCAAAGAACCACTCCAAAAATATTTAAATGTAGCTCTTGAATGAAAATACAGTCAGGCAAAATTTTGCCGTTCAAATACAGTGTCAGTCTTACTTTTGCACATGGTGTTCCATCTGATTTGTTCAAAGAAGTGGTTGTGTAAAACCTCACATACTTCATGGATGAAATGCATGGGGTAATATAAGAATTTTTCCTTAACCTCTCCACAGCTTTCTTTTAAGATCTGAAGAAATATTAGCTTTCCCCCAACTCTGCTCTTGTTGCACACACTTTCTCTCTCTTCACACGGACGTTGGAGAACACCACTACTCTTCTCATTTGAATTTGTTCCATTTCCAAACTGTGTTTATTCATGGTGAGGTTATACCCATTTATTCTTGTGTCAACATTTTTCTATGGCTTAAATAGCCCTTCACTGGGCTTCTTTGGGATTTACCCTAGTGATGATTTATGATGATTCTCAAGGCATATACTTCTCTCTATTCATGAGAGACCCTGGATCTTTTTTGCTCTTCTCCTTAGAGAGGATAAGCATTTTAGTAGCCTTCCTATGCATCTGTTCCAGTCTGATTCCCCCCCCCCCCCCTCTCCCCACCCCTCAACATTCTAATTTCCCCCCCCCCGCCCCAGAACATGAATGAGATAAAGTACTCCTGCTGAGATCTCAAAATGAAAATGGTTTTCTTTCCACTGGACACAACTCCTCTGATACTATCTAGGATTTGTTTTTTCCATAGCTGTGTTACAATGATGGCTCACAATCATGCACAACCAGTACACCCTGGTCCTTCTCTATCTGCTGTTTCACCTGAGAAGCTCCCAGCTTAGCAGAAATTTTTGTCGTCAATGTGGATAACCCAGTTTCATACTATACCAGGGACTCCCCCATCTGTATCCTCCAGTATGCTATTGCAATCTTCCTCTGCATTGACAGGAGCTCCCAACTGTGTTTTGTTTTGTTTCTAGCACGCTAATGACCTTGGCACAAAAAGCATGTATGAAAACATTACACAAAATCCTTTCCAAGACCAGAGCTGGAGGAACCCTACTAGAAACCTCCTCCAGGCCGCTATTTTCCCTTTTAGCAAAACCTTTACATTTCTCTTTCAATAAGTGAGTTCCTCACCCACCTGTCTACACCCTGATCATGTTCAGCTTTCAGCTAATAATGTGATATCCAGAGAGATTCTTTTGTCCAGAATATCTGGTATCTTTTCCAGTGGATTTTAGGTTGGTCTCCTAATTGATTGCTTATTTCTATTTACCTCCATGTTTTCAATTATTATTTTTTCCTTCTAAGACTCACTGTACTATTGAGGTGAGACTAACCAGCACAGATGGAGAAAACTATCATTTTAAATGTATACACTTCATTCGTTGTTCTGCAGTAATAGAATACCATGTTAGCTGATCACTGTGTTTAAAATCCTTGCTGCTGGACCTGAGGTTTCATGGGCCCGTTGTGGAATGGAAAAACTAAAACCTAGATCGGTTGATTGATTTTCTGGGGTCATTTAAATGCTGTCTTGCTGGACTTGGTTTAAAACCAACCTCATAGTCCTGTGATTTAGTCGTATTGCAGATCTTCTGCAAACTCTTAGGAATCCTCCTTGTATTCAAAAAAGTGAGCTTTGTAGCAATGGGACTTCCCTCTGAGCTCTGTAAAATGAAGATTTCCTGCTCAGAAGGAAGGCTTGAAGACAATAAAAATGTTACAGTGACTGCATTTGCAGTAACAACCCTGTTGAGGCCCATTTGCAGACTAGCAATCTGATCGCCAGGCTGAAGGCTGAGCAGGGGGCTTCCTGCAGCCGTGTGCTGCCAGGCAGCATTCCTGGAGCATGGCACTGCAGGCGACGGGGAGTGAGCAGGGCATGCTCCCTTCTCTTCCCTCTTAATTTGCATCTATCTTTTCATGTTCCAGGCCTGGTTTGGGGCCTCAGGTTGCTAGCGACATGGAGAGGAAAGTCGGTTTGGAGCTGAAAAGCTTCAAAACAGACAAGTGCTGACTGGGTCATGGACGTTTGCTTTAAAGCAGCCGGCTGTGACCTAGCTGGTACTTCGTGTCCTCTCTGTGCAAACGATCATGCTCACCCTCCTGGCCTTTGCGGGGTGACACACAGCCTGGTCTGTGGCACATCTACTGCATTGGGTAGGCTCTGGCATTGCTGAAGCGTAGTCTTGAATGGTGAGAGGATCACTTCGTAGGGGGACCTGGCTGAGACAGTCAGAAAGGGCCTCATTTTCAGGAGTAAGCCCAGAAATAGAGTTTAACCAGCAAGATTTCCAAGACACATGGGGTCCAAATGTTTGGAGGCACAACCCTCCTTTCCTAACTTGCTTCCCCGAAAGCAGTGTAGACGTACCGGCCTGAGAGGCCAAAGGGGGAAAAGTCCTGTTTGCTCTGTCCTTTTCCCACATCTGCTCCCCACCATGCAGTCCTTGGGGCTGGCTGCAATGCTCACGGGACACGTTGCTGGGCTGCTTAACGCACTCAAACAGCCAGTAACTGCAGTGTTTTGCAGGGCTGATTTTCTGATGTGTTAGTGAGTTACGTTAGTTTGTGGATGGCTTCAACAAATGCTGGAGCTGGCACAAGGCATGCAGCAGGAGCAGCCCCCTAAGAGAGATTACACCCACGCAACCCGACCCCGATCACTCTGGCAGCATCACCTTCCTGATTTTTATTTCTGTATTGGGAAATGCTTAGTGAAAGTCTTTTTTCTATCAGTGAATAATATGTATGTTCTAATAACTGGATTTTACAGGTACCAACATAAACCATAGTCCCAACTGTTTAATGAATCGTAATGTTCTCCTAGCAGTAAAGTGGAAAGATTAAAATAATATTGTGTTAGATGAGGTGCAGGTCAGATGAGAATAATGTGTAGAGGTAGGGTTCAAAGGTAAACAGCCTAAAATTTGGGCTTTGGTAATACACAACTGATTAATACAGAGCTCTTTCTCTGAGATAAAAAATATGTAGTGACCAATGGATCTTCTAAAAGCATATGGCTGTTCTTCTGAAACACCTGCAACATGGGGCCAGTTTTTCCCAGATGACTATGGTAATTGTCTCAAGCCCATCCTAAAATGGGTCCCAAAATAAAACTGTAGGAATCCTCTTGCATGTGAAGTTTCAAATCTGTTTTCTTGGAACTTGTTTACCTTAGTCATTCGTGAATAGGGCACAGATTGTTCAAATGGACCAAATCTTCAGAAAAGTTGCATTTGTTTTCAGAGCTGACTTTTGACATGGCATGTTATGAAACATTTTTTTCTTTTTTTCTTTTTTTTTTTTTTTTTCCATTTCAGAGCTTGGAGGATGAATCAAAGTGGGTTGAAGATCTACTTAAGATGCACACTGCACGTGTGCGTGATATCGAACAGCTCACAAGCTTGGACTTCTTCCGAAAGACCAGTCGCAGCTACACAGAAATCCTCTCCCTAAAGACATACCTGCATACGTTTGAAAGTGAAATTTAGCTTTCTAACCTTACTCAGTGCATCCTTTTATCAACTGGTGTATATTTTTATATTGTTTTTATATTTATTAATTTGAAACCAGGACATTAAAAATATTAGTGTTTTAATCCTGTATCAAATCTTAAATATTAAACCCTTGTGTCATTTGTTTTGTTTCTTTAATGTTTAATATAGGTATGTCTCTTGGTTTATTTAGTAGCGCTTGTAATACTGCAGCTTGAGTCCTTACTCTGAGCTTTTAAGTGGTGCTGCAGGATTTGATACGTGCATCAAGGAAATACTAATTTCCCATGCTCCTTTACCACACTTGTAGTCCTGTACTGTGTATCAAAATACTGAACGTGTAAAATTACATTCATTTACTGTTAACTATGTGACAGATATATTTAAACCCTATAGACAAATAGCATCTTAAATATAATAAACCACACATTCAGTTTTTTTAATGTGTTTTGATTTCCTTTTACAGGGACATTCAGAGGGACTTGCAGGCAGCTGAGTGCTGCCAGATCTCTCTTATTCACCGGGCAGAGCCCTTCTCAAGAGATTAGGTTGGCTGGTAAGAGGACAGCCGGGAGCCCAAGTGCCCTGCGCTGGTACTCAGCAGTGAGACCATAAAAGACATGCACAGTAGTGGTTAGGTTTTGCCATAGGGACAAAGCTGGGAGAGGAGGTTGGTTGGTGTCATATAAGCTACCAGGGGTACCCCACGCTTGAGGCCACTTGGCCCTGCTCTGGAGCCATGGGGAGGATGTGAGGTGACAACATCCGCGGTCACCAGCCAGGCTGTGTTGCATCCCTTCTCCACCGCTGTTGCTCTGGGCTGGTTCCTGGAATACCTGTTCCATCGTGTTTTGCTTTGACTTTGGGGGAAGCTGAGATAAGGCAGATGTTGACAGAGGTGACATCGCTAAACACCCAGCAGTGGGCTTTTACCCAGAAGGAGAAAATCTGATTTTCATCATCTTGTTCTAATGGCCAGAATTTGGGGAGTTTTCCCCTAATCTGAGGCCAAGTCTGAGGCTTAATGCCAGCCCTCATTCTCAGAGGAAGCCCCTTGGCCTGATTGCACTATATAACTTCTGGTACTGTGAACCCCATACAGTGCATGTGATTTACATCCATCACCTACCTGGTCAAGTCTCTGTTGGCTACGTCTGTGCAGTCAGAGTCTCATAATCCTGGCAAGCCCCTATGAGTGACACTCATGGCACAGTCCTAAGCCAATGGAAGAGTCACTGTTGTATACCAGTATCTAGATAATGGCCTGGTTTGGCTTGGACAGCTTTTATAGAAGGCATATGGTATGGAGCATTACAGTTAGTGTAGTTAGATGATGTAAAAGATACATTATTGTTTAGAATGCCTCTTGAGGCTGAACCCACTAGTAGCACTATTACAAAGCCATTGTTTGGGGTTACAGATTTCCCTCTCTCTACCAAAGTGGTTTGTGTCTATTTTCTCTTCGAGGGTTACAAATGCTGGAGGGAAGCGGGAAGGGCTGGAAAGCATCTCAGCCATGTACACAGACGAATAGCCAGGTCTCCTAAGTAAAATTAATCTGGCACAATTTTAGCAATTTGCATCCCTGTAGCATCCATCTAAGAGAAAGTAGTAAACTGGAATTAATCACGTTAACACTGATAATAAAGTTCTTGTGACCAGCAGACAAAATTTTATTGTTCTAGGTGCCAAATTCTGTTTAAATTAGAAGAGCGCAAAACTTGAATGCTTTAAAATCTCCCCAAAATGTTAGGATGGAACTTCTAATAACTGCACAAAGCTCTGGGAAACATCCTATTCTTGCAACTTAAAAATTGTCTCTTGTGATTGCTGGTAGCACAGAAATATTTTTCTGTAAGCTTTTGGCAGGGCTTCCTGCCATGATAAACTTTACGTTCTCACATGTGCTACAAAGGGTATTTCCTCTGGATTTAAAACAGGTTTTAGTTAAGACCTAATTCCTCCAACACTGACTTTAGCAATATAATGTGGTTGTTCATAAACTAAACTGAAGACCACCACTACTGTGTTGTTTTGACATTCACCTGTTGCTTTGTTTGTTTGGTTTTTTAATGTAATCTAACAAATGATGTAATTCTTTTATTTTTTTCCAAAACAAGATGACATTTATACCAAAGGAACATTTATGCTCTGAAAGATACTCCTCCTCTTGTGTTCAGAGAAGTTTGCTTTTGAAATACAGTAAGTGATGATTGCTGGGAGAGACAGTTTAACTCTATCTTGGTTTCACTAAAGAATGACGATTAGCGTGTAGGGAAATGTGATTTTTTACTCAGTTGCTTGCTGTGAGAATAAATACTAGTAATTTACTTCTGTTCTACTTACTTCTCTTCAGCCCTCGGCCCCATGTTCTTGCACAGTATTGCTGTTTTATTTTACCATGCTGGCAGAAGTACCTGTGCTGGGGAACGTTTGTGGTGACTTCTGTGAATTGCATGGGGTTTTTTCCTGTTGAAAGGTGCCTTATCAACACAAAAGCTCCAGAGCAAGGCTAAAGCCTTGTAAATCCCTCTGAGCAACATGAGCTCTGCAGGAACAACAGACATTTTAAAGGAAACTTGTAATTTCCCTTTGGTATTCATCAGGGTGAATGTTAGCTTAGGGCAGTGTGTAGGAAGGAACCCCTCTGCTTTCCATTCCTGTTAGACCATTTTGAAAATATGAAATACCACTTGCTTCTGTTACATGTTTCCTTTTCTTGATATTACTCTGGCTTCTGCAAGTGGTCCACTGAGGAGAACAAGCACTGAATTTTTCTGTTGAGTAAACACTAGTTTTGAGGGTTTGGATAATTACCGTTTGCAGTTGGTGATGTAAATTTGAGGCATGTTTAATGAGTTAGAGGCAGTTCAGTTGAGCAATTGTCAAGGCAACAAAAGCCGTAGGTGTCCTGCACAGCTAACAGAGTCCTTTTGCTCTGGGAAAAATCCTTCAGAGGCAGTTATGCAACTGGAATATCCCTCCTACAGGAAACTGTTACTTTTTTTAACCCCTTTTTCACAGTCACACATCCTTAATAGATAAGCACTGAAAGCAGGTCAAGTAACCTGACCAACAGCATGGTTATGATGGCAGAATTATAGCAAAAGTCACCATCCTATACTGGCAGTACTGACATACTTAATTACCACTGATTATATTCTGTCCTGGTCAGCAAACAGCTTGATTAGATTGATACTTTCTGCTTGCTGCTACTTCCCTGTTCTTCATTTCCAGCCTTTAGTCCCTTTATGCTGTTAGGTGCAGTGTTCAACAGTTTTGGACGCTGGCACTGTTTTAGTAATAGCAGATCAGTTTGTATTGTGTTATAAAGCACTTTCAGCTCCAGATGAATAAGAAAATTAAAAAATATAATTGTCAGGTCTGTGCCGTCTTGTGAAGGTTTTCCAATATTCACAGGGATATGATTACATTTAAATACCTGTGTTTAATTAGGCCAATCTTGTTGTGTCCCTGGAGGGTGCACCAAAACAATCCTGCCATAGTCCCCAGCTTCTCAGTGCTTATATGAGAACAGTCGGTCAACTGATTGGGCGAAGATTTTAACAAATGAAAACATGCACTTCTTGTAGGAGAGGCCAGAAAACAAAAGCAGTGATAGAGATAAGAGAAGTTTTTTCCCACTTCAGGAGACAGAAGAGGCTGAACAGGTTGAAGGTCCAGGAGATGCTGCCAGAAGGAAACCAGGGCTGGAGAAGATTTATTTGGCAGGTTTATGAAGTCCCTGTTCCCCCTGCATCTGGCTGCTTCTGATAGATCAGTCCTTCACGTACAACAGATGAAATAGCTCCCTACTTTCTGCACACAGCCAGGAAGCAGAAAACTTCTCAGGAAAGTTGAAGGAGTTCCCCTCTGGAGGTGTTGCTGGTTGCAGGAGCAGCGCATGAACTCTGGAAGTGTCGGGGTGTGTACAGTGAGGACAGACTGCAGGATCTGACCTGAAAGAAACAAATTTGTAGCAGCTGGAGCTGATGTTCCAGCAATCCTTGCCTTCAGTCTCACGTCTACCCCAAACATCTTTAATTAACTTTAAATTTGTATTACAGAGCTGTGCAGCTTACCTCAGCTGCTCTCTGCAGGAGACAGAGGAGATATTGCTCGTGGTGCTAAGCAGCAAGAGAATTTTTTTTTTTTTTTTTTTTTTTTAAACTGCAAGCTCCCTACCCACAGGAGGGCAAATGCACTTGTTCTGCCCTGCAAGAGACATGAGAGAAAACCAGGCTTTCCCAGGGCAGGGGAGTGTGTGGGTGCTGCAGACCTGCCACCTCCCCTCAGCTCCGGTGCTCTTCAAACACATTTTGCGCTTATGGCAGTGGGGTTTATTCTGGTGTTTTGGCACAGAGGACAAACGAAACTTCACAGCCTTCCTGGGAAGTGGCTGTTATCACAGGCATGGATGAAACTGTGGCATGGAGAGGCTGAATAATACGTTTAAGGACATGCGTACGGTAAGCCCAGTAAAGCTGGTCACAGCACTCCTGCATGGGATTTGATATGTGGTATTTTTAAAACACTTCTGGTAGTGCTACCACTGGTGGGAGGGCACAGGGTAAGTTTTGTAAAGCAGAAGCCTCAGAATCACTGAGGCTGAAATAAAATTTGAATACAAGGCTATAGAAGCAAAACTCCCTTCCTTTTGGGGACAGTAAATCATGCTGACTTAGTTTTCTATCAGTCCCATCCATCAAAATGCTTGTGATAGCTCTAATTCCTCACCAGAGCCCTCCCCTGTCTCCAGAGGGGCGCCACACTATGTGTCTGTCCATCCTGTCTGTAGTCCTAGTCCAGCTCAGTTTTGTGACTTTAGTTTCTATTTCCCTCGCTGCAGTCCCAGACAACCGTTGCACTTGACCTGACATACATGGTATAGTCATGGTGATACAAGTATACTTTGATCAGGATAGACCTGCCAGCAAATGATTAGTACCGTGTTAACTGTATATCTTCCAAGTGGGGCCATATGTGTTTGAAACGTTTAAAGTTCAGCCCTTGTTCAAGACAGGAGAAAAAAAGGCATTTTAAACATTGTGGAAAAATACCTAATCTCCTTTCTTTGCACTTGTTGTGTAAATATAAGATAAGAGCAGTATTCCCAAGGTTACTGCAAACAGCCCATCACTACAGAGTACAAGCTAACATTTACTAAAATGTATGTTGACATAAAAAGCAGCATTGCAGCAGTCAATGGCGGTAAACAAAACCGCAGGTTTCTTTGCCTTCACAAGTCAAAAGTTTGGGATGTAACCTATTCAGACCTGCCCTCACAAAGAAAAATCCCTGCCCTGCTATAGCATCCACAGTATGTGCACAGTCATTCTGGAGCCTTACCTTACCCGCTGTTTTCTAAATATGGTACGGAAAGGCAGATGGAGGTCACCCTGGTTTCATCTGCAGGTTTCACCATGAAGAGATCAGCAAAGTTAGTAATTGTGGATTAGCACAGCTGTAACTGATTTACCCTAAAACTGGAATTTACTAGAAAAAAGGTGGGATTATTTGTCATAAACCCTCAACGGAAAAGGATGAGATCCTTCTCAGGGGATATTTTCCTGAGAAGTTTTCTGTTTCCTGGCTGTGTGCAGAAAGTAGGGAGCTATTTCATCTGTTGTACGTGAAGGACTGATCTATCAGAAGCAGCCAGATGCAGGGGGAACAGGGACTTCATAAACCTGCCAAATAAATCTTCTCCAGCCCTGGTTTCCTTCTGGCAGCATCTCCTGGACCTTCAACCTGTTCAGCCTCTTCTGTTTCCTGAAGTGGGAAACTTCCTCTCTTATCTCTTTATCACCGCTATTTTTTTTTTGCTGGCCTCCCTGTTTTCTTCCCGCTTTTGACCTGTTCATCATCTCCAAATAGCTCTAGTGTTAGCCTAGCCAGTGCAATTTCTGTGCACATGCATATCTCTACAGTGTTCACTGCCACCAGCTCTCCCAGCTCTTAGCTCTGTCAGGTCTTACACACTCCTTCTGCAGAAGAGAGGATGTGGGAGATCCTGATATATTCCCAGTTTCTTCTCTAGCACAGTTAAAACCTCAGGGCCAGCTTTTGCAGATAAAAACCCTCTTCAGAGTATTTAAGGTGGTGACCTTTACCTATGTGCGTGGCTTTGTATGGAGGCATTTAATGTCATTGAGGGTAGGACCTCAAAGATGTGATGTATCAACCAGAAATTCTCCACACAGGCTATGACTGACTAGACCATTACTAACAACTGAGAAAATTAACTATTAATAATGTCAGTATATTCTCCTCTGGGACTGGGATGTTCAGACCCTGTCCAGACACATCAGACGTCAGGATCTGTCTCAGCGTTGACTTCAGTGGGGATTGTGGCAGACTGTCTTCTTGGCTCATCTGTCCCTTTTCATCTAAGAAAGTCCCTAGGACACTGGTGATGGCTGTACTTTCACCTGCTCTCGTCCTGATGCACATTGTCATTTGTACTTTTAGTCTTTTCTGTGTTTCTAGCTGGCTGTTGGGATGTGTTTTGGGGTGCATGGGCATGGTGTTCTTGGTCAACAGCAACTGTACCCTCCTCTTCCTCCTCCATGGTACAACCATGTGAACAGCTGTCCCCACCCACCTCACTTAATCAGATGTTCATCTGCCTTGACCACCATTGCCTCTCCATGCCCAAGGGCCCCTGGATGAACTTACGGTCTGTAACCCACCTACTGGCTGCAAATGCAGAGTCTAGAGAAAAAGACAGTAGGAAGCAGGTCAGAGCCGATGTGTTATCTTCTGGCAGGCTGTATCTAATCTGTGTGGGCTGCAAGCTGGTCAGATGTTGATAGTCCTTTCCCATGTAAGAAAAATTGAATCCCCAAACATTATTCACTCGCAAAAACCTCTTTAATTTAAAAGGTTCTCCTTACTGGTAATACCAGAAGAAACACTGCTGCCTCAGGGATCTAACACCTGACATGTTCATAATGATTCTTCTATGGCAATAGAGAAAAAGAAGTTTGCAGAAAAATAGTTCCTTTTTTTTCTCTATTTTGAAGAAGAAAGCCATTATATGTAGCGTGCTCAGCTGGCCTAGCAGGTGTCCAGTCTAAACTAAGGGTGCAACTCCATGGCTTTCATCTTCCATGCCTCATGATCTATTTCTAGCCTTTCTCAAAAGGTTTCCATATGCATTAATGAAACCTGGGAGCCCTCCTGTGGTCAAAATCATGAGCTATTCTTCTGGGTGTTACCCCAAATTTGATGTAGTTCTTAATCCAGTTTTAAACTGTATCCTTGGAATATTCATTGAGAAAAGCTTCATTCAATTAAAAAAAAAAAAGAGCTTTACATGGTTTCCTGGGTCTTTGGGGGATGACCTTATTACATCTCACTCCCCTTGGCCCCTATCTGATGCTGTACACATCTCTTTTCCAAGGCTGGGGGGATTGCCTGACAATCTGCCTGTTACTTCATCTTTCTTGTCTCCTCCTCCCTGTCCGCTGTCCTGTATAGGCTTCTCCTGTTCTGTTCTGATCTAGCCAGGTTCTCTCCACCAGTCTGTATACGGACTTTCCAGTTGTGCATTAAATAATGTAATTAAGATATATCCCATGTTTATTGTCTCATTGTCTTCCAAGTTGGAGGAGTATGTGATTCAGAGGATTTCAGTGTACTTAATTTTCATTGGTTCCTCAGGGAGTTAATTTTGTGGTCTTTGTGCAGCCCCCCAGGAAAATTCTGTTTCCACATGGGCAATTGCTTGCTTTTTAACAGTGTTTGTACAGGAGAAGCAAAACTGTCAGTTATCTGGAGCAGGTGAGGAGAAAATGGGGAAGGGCGAGAGGAGTAATAGCCCCCTTGCTTTTGCCTTTAATGGGGCTGATGGATTATGTTTCTTCCCTGCTGTATAACTAAAGAGGGGAACAGCCACACAGTTGTGCTATCTATCACCCGTGACATCGTGGCTGTTTGTGGTATCCCAGGATGGTCCATTGGAGATGTTGGACTCACTACACAGTGTGACTGGCAGAGAAGGGCTGAGATCCTCATCTCTTCCCAGTACCCTCTCTGCCCTGGAATATGTAAAGGCAGATGGGTATTCATGAGGGTAAATACTTCAAGGCTTGTCATTTGTGACATAGTATAGTACATACCACAAGGGTATGTAACCTTGAAAAAGGTTAGAAGCTTCTAGCCTGTACGGCTGTTACAACTTTTGAAGATATGGAGGAGCATGGAAAATCCCACCCAAAATTTCAGCATCAAGTATGAATTGAGTAGGTCTCACAAGGCTGGCCTAGGATGGGGCAGAGTTTGGAGCTTTGCTTGTATCATAAGCATACCTGACAGAGAAAGGAGTATCCAAAACTCCACAGTCTTAGAGTCTGCACTTCTGAATTTCACCCAAAAGAGTGTACAAATACTTTCAGTAGTGAGACTTTTTCAGATCACTGCATCCCAACTTGACACTGAAGGCAACTGGTCTAGGAAACTCCTAGTAAGAACTGCAACAAGCTGTAGCTCCGGTGGAGCTGTTGGCCTCACTGCTCTAACTGGAAGCTAGATCAAGAACTGTAATGATAAAAAATGACAAGCCTAAATGTGTGCATGGTCAGATTATATCTTCTTATCCCTTTTGTGTCAACATCATTCTTATCGTAATAAGCTTGCCTTCCTCACTGGTATTTAAATAATCCACCCACTCCTTCCCAAAATTTTTTGTTTGTTTGTTTGTTTTTAAGATGCAAGCATATGTCTTCTGAATAAGAAAAGAAACTGTTGCAACTGATTCCTGGAAAAGGAATCCTGGAAAAGAGGCTTGTTTAATTTTTGTATTTAATTTATGGATTTATATTCATGGGAGTACATGCCTACATCTCTGGGTACCTTTGCTTAATTCTAGTTTTACAGTATGGATGTCATAAAGAGGATTGTATTTTCCATTCTCATAATTAAATGTACATCAGCAAATAAAGCTTGCACAAAGGTAATAGTTCTCCAGCAGCCATTTAATCTATCCCCACATAATTTAGTGCTGGTTTTTGCCTAAGGATATGTTCTTGTGGGACTTTCTGGAATGGTTTAACAAGTCACCACCTCCAGCAGAAGGTTAAATTTCTTGGCATTGCAGAAGCAGAACGTGTGATGTTCCTGGGCTTTGGACACAGACTCTTTCAGCTGCACTGTTGGCTGAAGAAATTATTGCCTCCTCTCCCTGCAAGGGTTATTGTTTCCTCATTGCCTGCAGAATTGCTCCCCACTAACCCAATCCAGTTGGAGTAACAGATTATTTCACTGAACAGTTTAAAAGATAGAGATCTACTCATGTGGCTCATTTTACTTGGAAATGGGCTGGGAAGCAACACAGGATATGCCTAGTTAGAAAACCAAAAAGAGCGGTAATTAGTGATGGAGGGACTGAGTTGATCTAGTGGGAACTATAGTGATTTGCATCTGGGACAGCTGGAATTAGGAGAGATGATCCTTCACAGCCCTTGTCTGCTTCAGGCACAAAGCAGCCTGATTATTTTAAATCACCTTTACTAATGGTTCAAACTAATCCAGTCACCCGTGTTGGTGCAGGCTTGTTCTGTAGTGTTATGTGGCAGCTGAACCTGTTAAACAACGCATTGCTACCCAAAGGTATGGCTTTACCGACCTTAAGCTTCTGCGTGCTCTCAGCTCAGCCCATCTCCTGGCACTTCATCCTGGGGCTGCTCTCAAAAGCAATAACTGGGGGCTCAGCTGAGGGGCTGTCGGGTGTTAACAAAGTAAACCTCTACTGCTGTTCATGAAAAGTAAAAATGAGTATGTCTGTGGAGTATATCCATATATCAAAGAGTATGTTCTTAGCTGCAGTGGGGCAGAGTTAAGCAACTTTTTTTCCTATGCTTTCTTCTAACTAGCTATGTCCCTGCTCATTGCAGGGAGGTTGGACTAGACCTTTAAAGGTCCCTTCCAACCCAAACCATTCTATGATTCTAAC
The DNA here is from genome assembly GCF_000699145.1 of Aptenodytes forsteri. Lineage (NCBI taxonomy): Eukaryota > Metazoa > Chordata > Aves > Sphenisciformes > Spheniscidae > Aptenodytes > Aptenodytes forsteri. The sequence goes on along the minus strand of NW_008795125.1, from coordinate 3,871,082 downwards.
CATCTCTTGCTTAAGAGAACTTCAGTCCAAAGCATGAGGACTTTGCATGTGGCGAGATCATTAATTTACAGCATTTTAAGGCAGTTGCCTGACTACCTATTTGCTCAATTAGCCACATGACTTGATTTTTAATGGTGCTGGCAGTTTCCATTGACTCTAATAGGATTCCTTACTTGCTCCTAAGCCCTGAAAATAAGTCCCTGACTTTGCTGACCTCTCTGTTCAGCAAAGCATTTCAGGAGCTGCCTAAGTCCATGTATGTGTCAGTATTCAATGCAACTGCTGGGAATGCTCTGTGTGCGAAAAATATACTCCTCTCCGGAGCGCCAGGTATTTCTGGCCTGGTGATGATGTTGGTGATGACAAGCAGCATCTGGTACTTGGTGTGCAATAAGCCAACCGTACACACAGAGCCGAGATATTTATTTATTTATCTCATGTTTGCGCAAAGATGGGTGCTAGGTGGTAATTCCACAAAGCTAGCCCACCACACAAAGAAAGAACTACAGCGTATTTATATTGTTACATGATTAGTAAAAGCCCGCCTAAATTCATGCTCATTGGTTAGTTATGTTCAAATTAACCTCGCTTGCTATGTAAATTAGCATGCGTACTCCTTGCAGGTGGGGGGGGGCAAGTCTTTCCAGTCTTGAATTGAGTTGGTGGTCACGATCTCCCCCTGCCGCCTTTACCTTTCCCCTAGTTTCCGCAGTTTCTTGCTGACTTCCTGTGGTTTTGGCAATCATCTAGCCTCTGACGCCTTCTAGGGCAGGATGTTCCCCTTCTATCAGTCTTCTAATTCTTCTTCAAGGGCACAGTCGTTGTAAGGCATGCATTGTTTATACGAGGTAATCAGGCTAGTACAATGGAGACTACAGTCTAGGATAGGTATTAACCCAAACATATGGCTACAATGTGATCATGCCATTTGTGTGGTCTCTTCCCTTCAACAACCTTTGTCTCCGTGGACCTATTTCAACCCATATAACCATTGGGTAAAGGTCTGAAAAATCTGGGTCTAACAGGTGTCATAAACAGGGGTGATGGTCCACCCAGCGCTCTCCTTCAGAGAGGACCTTTGCAAATTAACATGCATAAACTGGCAGATCACAGACCTGGTAGTCAGGAGAAAGCAGAAGATGCAAACACGGGGGGTATGTTTTGACACCTATACATTTTTGTATGTCCTATATAGGCCACTTTTCTGAAAGGAAACAACCAGCCATGAGGAGAGATTGGTCTGATAGAATGCAATTTCAGCCTGTTCTACTGTACCAGACACTATTCCTGGAAAATCCCTGTTAGATGATCTTATTCTTGCCTGTGCAGATGTTTTCTGCAGCGTGTTCTCATTTCACTTCAAATGACCCAAGGGCTGGGGTTTAACCAGTTCACTGGCAGTCTGTTTCCCTTCCCCACAGGCCTCCTTGTTGGGACTTTTTTCCTGCACTCAACATTTTCTTTGCTGTTTCACACCTTGCTTCCAGCTGCAGATCCTGCAGAGAAACCTCCCAAACCCCTTTTAGGCAATGCCATTTTTTTCTGTTCACTTTTTTACCTTTTCAGTGGGTATATTTGCAAGGCTGAAAGAATAGGAGAAGCCATTTCTGCAGCACTTCACTGCAAACGTCAGTGTATGCAGGATCTCTTCTTCAAAATGTGCTTAACATTTGAAGGAAAAGCTCCTATTCTGATTCATCTGTGTTTTCTTTGATACCCTCTATTTGCAATGTAAGAAGCAGTATTTCCCTCTGAAAGGTGTTTGATCTCTTTCTGCCTTTCATCCTGGTCTTATGCTGAATTATCTTTAGATCATGACTCTCCACTGTGAATTATTTTTTGTCCTCCCTGCCCAGGTAGAGCATTGCCAAGCCATTTACTAATCACATTTATTGAGGGAACAAGGAGATGAGTTTTACATGGGGCCCTACATGTGGTTAAAACTTGGGATTCTCCTGGTTACCCAAGCTGTACAAATTAGTAAACTTATAAGAGTAAAACAGTTCCAAGAAGTTTCTTTCCAACCAAAAGGAATTTCAGTGCTCCAGACCTTTCTAGGAAAGATGAATATTTCATCCCGCACAACATAATTTTTTGCAAGGATAGATGAACACTGACTGTTACAGCAAAATGGATCGAATCATGTTAAATAACAGTTACTTCTTTCTGGCCTGGCCAGTTATTCAAAACTCTGGAGTCTCGAAGGCTGGTTAAGTTAAAAGGAAGAACCAGTAACGTCGTTCCTCTGATACTCTTTATTTCCAGGGAAGTGTCCTATAATTTAGCCTGGGATTTGAGAAGATGGGTGCAGTGAGGGACAAGACTGTCTATGGCACAGCCAGTGCCTGCCCGGGTCTCCTGGATGCTCTGAACATGCCAAAGTCATCAGTGCAGCACCCCCAGTACGTCCCAGGGCCCCAGATCAGATGCACAGGATGAGCATGGCACGTCTACCGTCTGCTGGGACCAGAGCTGCATCCAGAGCCTCTGAAAGCCATGACTGAGAGGCAGCAGTGACCAAGTCTTCAACGTGGAAGCTGCCTGGACAAACTTCCCAGCTGGAAAAAGAAGAGGTGCTGCAGGAAGCATGGCCTTAGGGTAGCTCTGGTTAAACTGAAATTAAAAAGTTGTGTTTTTCTAGGTAAAGCAGGATGCTAGCAAAGGGGAAAACTCTTCTCAGTGTCTCTACGCTTTCCTAACTCTTTCATATAGACACCTGTCCCTTTGCAGAACAACTCCTAGGTGAAATACTGGGGTATTGTACAATGCGTATGTTGTACGAGGCAACTGCCTTGGCTTTAAACACACGCCTGTTACTGGACTGTGGATTCGCTCAGTCATATCAAATCTGTGTCAGTGTGTAATCCAGCAGGATACTTAAGTGTGCTTAGCTCACATCTGTATACTTAAAGCCCTTTGATTTTTGAGGGCACTTGGGCATGTGTTTAAAGCTGTAAAGCATTTTTCTACATTGGGTTTTACTTTGGGGGAGAAGTACATTAGGGTCTCGGAAAAAAATATTTATAAACTGCAAATCCCTTCGTATCTTTTGGCTTGCCTGCTGTGTCTGCCTTCCCCTCTGCAAAGCAGAGTAATGCTCTTATGTACATTTGCTAGAGCATTGTGAGGATTAGACAGTGTTACACTGCACTTTCTAAGTGTAGAATGCTATGTCCTATCCGCGGGCCCAGTGTAGGTCCCAGACTTAACTAAAGTCTGCTCAAGGATAATTCCTGTTACTGTGGTAATAGGAGGCTTTGATTAAAATATGTTTGGTCTCTTACACCATGAATTATAGGACTGAACTCTTCTACATAGTGATACCAACTGTGACTATGATACAAGTTCCCTTTGGAAAGAAATGACAGTTTCTAGTTTTCCAAGTCTGTCTAACCATATGTCCTTGGCAAATCACTCAATCACTACTCCAGTTCCTAACCTGTACTAAAAATAATGATGTAGATTGATTTTCCAGAAATGGTAATGTATGGTTGAAAACAACCTTGATCTTTATAAGAATGTCTGTCATCTACAAATTATATGTATAAATTTACTTGCCCGTTGCATTTCTGTATAACTTCTGCATGCTGGAATAGTAATTGTTTGCTCCATTAGCTTGAGTTTATTGCAAAATGCATGGGTTTGGAGGGCTTCTTGTTTATTTATTTTGTTGTTCTTTAAGTATGCTGAACTGCGGTAAATTCTTATATTCACTGATTATGCAAAATAGCGTATAAAAGGAAATGAGGAAATAATTACGCATCTCTGAGTGCCTGCAAAACAGCAGTGATTAAAAGGCTGATTAGTGTGCAGTGAGCTTAGTATTTCATGGCCTACCAGGTAGTGAGTTTTTAGTTAAAACAAACAAAGCAAGCAGTCTTTGTCTGTTGATGAGATGGTTGGTATTATAAATTATCGAACGATGTAAAAATTGCCTTTTCTTTTGGTTAGATAAATTGCCTTGACCTGAGGTTGTCCAGGAAGTTGAGAAAAGTGTTTCTGCAAAGTTTGGGGGGAGGAGGGAAAAACAAAATAAGTTTTGGCATTTTGACTACTATCTTGATACAGGCTGTTGACTACCCTGTAGTGTTTGTGCTGGTGCTGGTTTAGCGCACAAGTTTCAAAGCTTAATAAAAATCTCTTTAACTCTTCTAAAAACACACACTTACCTTGCAAATGCCTTTCAAAATCTGTTTTTTCCCCTGTATTTTTTAAGTGGTACATTCATCTCAACTGATTTCTTCTCAGTACAGATGAAATTTAGAATGTTGAACCATGGAAGATTTGTAAGCGCTTAACACTCAAAATAGTTCTTAAATAATCTTTACATGTTGAATGAAAATCTCTGTCTATAATGAGGTAAAAGAGAAAATACACGTGTAACAGATATTAAAGTTGCAAAATGTTACATAGCATCCAGGCCAAAATACAAATATCAAGCTAGCATCTTTTCATATACCAATTAACCTGTCTTACAGATACAGCTTAGTCAATTTTTGACGTGTTGTGTTAAATCTGTTTAAATATATCAGTAAAGCTAATGTGTTAAGAAAATAAGATGACCTCAAACCATAAAAAAGCAGCAGCCAGCTCATGGGGTTTTTTTTCTAATTTTTGACGTGTTGTGTTAAATCTGTTTAAATATATCAGTAAAGCTAATGTGTTAAGAAAATAAGATGACCTCAAACCATAAAAAATCAAGCAGCAGCTCATGGGGTTTTTTTTCTTAGTGGAGAGGCTCAAATCAAGTCCGATTTTTTTCCCCAGGTTAAAAGATTAATTCAGAACACAAAATTCCTTAGTTTTTCTGAACTTTTTAGTAAAGCAAGTCTCCCAGCTAAAATTTTCTTAAACAATGCAGGGCATAATTTAGGGTAGTAGATTTTCATTGAGCAACGTTCCTTGAAATAACTGCTAGAGTGAGAGATAATTGTATGCCTAAATAGAACTTAAATCTGGGAGCATGTCTGAACAGTTTCCAAAGAGGTGCCCAACTACTTTGCTCCCCCATCTCATTGTCTTTCTCTGGGAAATGCTGTTGCAGCCATCTTGGCAACGTAAGAGGGTGAGATGAGAGACCTCACAGAAGAGACCAGTCATCAAATAGTCTAAGAAGGGAAGAAAATCCCAAGAGGTGAGGGAAGCCCCTGCAGCGGATCCCACCAGCAGCATCACTCCTTGAAGCAGCACAGTGGTTGCAAATAAAAGCTTGGTAAGCTTTTTCTCCGGTCTCTATTTCTGTGTAGAAATATATAGAAATAGGGTTATATTTCCAGTGCCCTTTGCTTCCAGGGCTTGCGTGCCCCTCTGAGTAGTTTGCCCCACTGCCCTCTGAGGGTCCTCACTGGGGTGGCAGCAGCGGGAGCCGCCCTGGCTCCCCGACCACCTGGGCACCAAGGCAGGGAGAAGGCGGATCAAGCCATGCTCGTGTATGTGTTTGCAGTTTATTTCTACGGGTACTTACACCACAGTTTGGGAATCCCATCTCATAGGCAAAAGAAATAAAAGGACCTCGCAACTGACCTGTGAGAAATTCTCAGCTCCTGGCTGGCACTGCCCGAGGGCATTTCCGCGGTAGAGAGCCAGGGCAGGGGCTCCAGCCAGCCGCAGCCTCAGCCGCAGCCTCAGGCTGGCATCACAGGGTCACAGAGTCATAGAATTATTTAGGTTGGAAGAGACCTTTAAAATCATCGAGTCCAATGTACTGGTCATCCCAGTAGCTTAAAAGGACCTCGCAACTGACCTGTGAGAAATTCTCAGCTCCTGGCTGGCACTGCCCGAGGGCATTTCCGCGGTAGAGAGCCAGGGCAGGGGCTCCAGCCAGCCGCAGCCTCAGCCGCAGCCTCAGGCTGGCATCACAGGGTCACAGAGTCATAGAATTATTTAGGTTGGAAGAGACCTTTAAAATCATCGAGTCCAATGTACTGGTCATTTCCCAGTAGCTCTTGCTTCTCTGGGCTGTCCCTTAAATGTGGCAGAAACAGGCAGCAAATCCCAGTTTTGCAGAAACGTGTCTGTGGTTGCATTTTTTCCTTTTCTAGCCAGCAACTATCTTAATACTTCTTCGGTTGTTCATCTCTTTTTTTTTTATGTTCCTGAGGTGGATGGGCCATGAAAATATTATTTTAAGGCTTCTCATAGAACTAGGCAATACTTTTTTATACATGTATTTATTTATTGAGTAATATTCAATGCAAAAAAACTTGTCTGGAGAGGGTGGAATTGCAGCAGTGGGCTAAAAGCCCTCAGTGTCTTGTCTGGGTTTGAGCCTTGGCTCCGGGTGATGTTAGCTGTGAGAAGAGCGGGTGATACCCAGCGCTTTTGGGAGCGATTTTGCCTTTTCCTGAGAGCGAGCACACCCGGAGGCTGGAGGAGCTTGTGAACTCCACACCCAGGCTTTACTGGAAGAGAAATTACAGCAAGAAAGCTTCAAGGAAACTTGGGATTAAATTAAGGTTTGTAAACAAATCTTGCTCCTGCTCATTGTGTCCTTACAGACAGGTTCTTTTCTTCAAGCCTGGGCTTAGTCCTGCCACCTCGTAGCGGCTTCTCCAATTGCATCCAGCCCTCCCGGTCCCCTCCGGGCATCTGGGAGAAGCGCCTCACTGCATGTCCCACTTCCTGCTCCTTCGAAGGGCTCCCCCTTTGCCAAAGGAGGGACGTTCCCTCTGCTCACAGTATCCTCCTGCCTGACAGTTTTTTCCCCTTCCCAGGATTTTCAGGGAAGACGCAATCTCCCTTCCCCACAGATAACTCTGCCTGAACCGCAGCACAGCAGCCAGGATGAGGCAAACTGGTAGTGTTTCTCTCTGTTGCTCAGCCAAATCCTGCAAAAGAATGTAGCGTATTCATATACAACCAACTGTGAGCAAAACACATACCATCTGTCACAGCAATTTAAAACCACTGTTCTCATGGCCTGACTTCTTGGAAGTCATCGTAAATGTCATGGAACAAGTTAGCATAGAAGTCTGGACTTTGCAGTCACTTTAAGGATGCCACTTGTATGGCAGATGAGCATGTTTCCAGTGAGCACTAGCACTGACGTCAATAACATTTCAAGGGTGGGGTGTCAGGCTGTATTAGAGGCTAAATGAACTGGCAGAAAGCCTACAAACCCAAGAGATCGTATGCCTGTGTAAGGTCCCAGGCCCCACCAAGTCAGAGACTGTGGGAGCTGGACATGGAGGGCGAAGGACGCTTTGTGCCGGCCCCACTCATGCTGTCCACCCTTGCCCGATCCACTGCTACCGGCTGTGGGGACCACACATTGGCATGCAATTCAGAGGCCTGGAGTCAGTGTTTAATACGTACGGCCTGGTTAGATCATACTTAGGATGCTTTTTGGGCTCCTGAGGTACTCAGAACCAGCTTTGTAACTAAGCTCACAATCTGTGCTGCTGTGGGTATGGTGCATAAAGGTGGATAAATCTGCAGCATGGGAGAGGGATCTCCTGCAGAACATCTCCGTCAGCTTGCAAAGCTGAGTAGTGTGGCCTTTTCCTCCTAACATGCATCCCCCGAGACCCCAGGGGCACTGTATGCCTGACTTGGGATCTGCGGCAGGACAGGACTGTGCACACAGCCAGAAAAGGTCCATCTTCACACCTTCCCTGCCATGCACTGTCCCCTGCATCCTGCTGCCTCTCTCAGAGGCACTGAACAGTGCTACTTTGGGTGGGCTTTTTTGAACATATTTAATGTGCACCAAATTGAATTTCTACTGTTCTTCAGTTCTAAATTGAAATCTCCTTATGGAGATTTAAGTACATATTAACAACATTATGACCTTTATCAACAACATTTGTAACATCAACAGAAAGAATATGTGCATTTGTTTGACAAGGTGTATTTCTCATGTATCTATTGCCACCAGCTGCGTTTTCTGCCTCCCCTTCACTCCCAGTTCTTTATTAACTCAGCCCTATCACAGCTATTCTGTTATTTTGCCTGTGCTCAGTACCAGGCAGATAAGTCTGTAATTCCTTCAGTTGCCCTTGGTCACGTCCTTTGAAAATTGGCCAAACTTTAACCTTCTTACTGTCCTGTATGCTTCTTGATACTCTAGCAAACTGAAAAACACTATTTAAAAACTTAACTCCTGGGTGAGACACTTGATTGAAAGTGATGTGGGCTTGCCGCTTTATTTAGGTCTATTTTTCATAACCTTGTTGTTATTGCATTTCACCAGCACCTCAGTCAGCACAGTACAGAACTAAACTAAGACTTTTTTTTCCTACAAATGAAAAAAAAAAAAGAAAAAAAAGTCCAGAAACTATGATTCATAGTTCTTCCACTTTTTCCATCTAACAGTGAATAATTACTACTCTTAGGAGACCTTTTTCCTCTGATACACTTAAGTGAAAAAGTCCCTTCCCACTGCCATTCCGATGGCCCTACATGCCCCTTTGTATCCCATTGCTTCCTGTTCCCGTCATCTACCTTTGCTGGTATCTGATACACAGTTGTTATCAGCAGTTCCTTCCTTCTTCGTTATGATAAATGTGTTTTTGGTTTGTTTAATATTTTGTTGCTGGGAGAATGGTGGAGGGGGATTGTTTGTGGAGGTTTCTACAAAAGCTGATTTAATTTCCTCTCTAAGCCAGCTTGTGCTTTTGTTTTGTTTTGCTTTTGGTTTTAGCTCCACTTGACCTTTTTTGTGCAATGTGAGAATGTGCCTTTTCGGGCACTTATGAATTGTGCTTAAATAGTTCCCAATTATCACTCACATTTTTCTTGTTTAAATTCTTTCTCTGAAATAATTTGGCTCATAATTGTTTTCAGCTTTGTGTAATTTGACTTCTTGAAAGCACTAAGTGTATAGAATTGCTGGTTTGGATTTCATTCTGGTTGCATGCAATTAATGTAAACCAGCCTCTCCAATTCCTTCCTTTGTAACTGTCAAGACAAGTCTAATACTAGTACTACCTCAGGTTGGGTGCCATGTTTCTTATGTAAGAATTTCTGTAGGTGTTGTTACATGTCCATTCCTGTAAAAACTGTGTGCTCTCTAGTCCTTCACATCACATTTTCCTACTTTCCTTGGGGATTCCCCTTCTTCCTTCTCAAGCTGAAGGTGTTTCCTGATGTTCTCTACCATGATCAAGTAGCTAAGAAATACCCTTCCTCCTGCCTTTTTTCCACTGCCAGTAAGGAGCACTGCGAGAAGAATGCATAATCTGTGATAAAAGCCAAATTAATGTTTCTCTTTGCCATACTGTGATCAAAGTAGAAGAACAATTGTGAATTTGTGACTCACTGCTTTTAATAAGAGAGCTCCAGTTTTGCACAGCCCTTAGCTGCAGGAGAGCAGGGCCTGCCATGAGAGTCACCAAAAGTGATTATTATAATTATTCTTTAATCCACTAACCTGGTTTGATTTTGGGGCTGAACCTTCTCCTCACCCCCATTTTGAGCATCACAAAGAGGAACCACAGAAAGCGCGGTCTGGAAGGACACACCCCACATGAGGCAGGAAAAGGGTCAGTATGGGACCCTGTCCCCATGGATTGGTGGTGGTGGGGGACACCTGTAGAGGTTGTGAGGACCCACAATTCAGTTCAGTCTTCCACTTGAGGAGGTCTGTACCTCCTCCGTATAGGTGCTTCTCTCCAGGCACATACAGCAGCCCTCGTGGTATGGGCAGACCATTCCAGGATGTCCCCTGTGCTCCTGCTGATGCTGGCTCCCATTACAGGTGACCCTACAGGATTCCTGCAGCGAGAGGAAGTAATAGTCATTCTCCAGCTTAGTAGTTGTGGTTACTTGGGTTCCAGATGTAGTGAATATTTCAGTAACATAAATTGACATGTTTTTAAAGAAAAGATGAGACCCCATTCTAGAGCTCCACGTGGTTGCCTCTGAGTTAGAAGGGAATTTAAATTGGCTCTCCTATGCCCATCTTGGGCTTATGTCCCTGGATGTTCCTGAAGGCTAACACAACATAACATTAATCCAGCCACAAAGTATTTATTTGCTTATTCTTTTTGCTAAGTGATTCAATTGTTTCTTGTGTGCTTTTAAACTTCTCTCCTCAGCCATATTTCATTGCCAAGCATCCAGGATTTTAATTTAATGGTCCTAATTTGGTCCATAAAAATCTGCATGTTTCATGGGAGAAAAATTTTATGCCAAAAGGGCCACTAATGAAAGATGATAACAGCCTTGCACAATGAAAGGAGGTATGGTACAGGGCGAACAAAAAGCCCTTTTACAACATTATGAGGTTGTTCCTTTCTGTTTTGCTTAAGGCTCTATTCATTTTAAACTGAATGGTGTCTCTAATTCCACACTCTCTAATTTTTTCTCCTCCGGGAAGGCATTGATCAGTATCATTGCCTGGGTCACCACATCGGGTCTCAAGCACTGCTACTGTTTACTCCTTCCCCAGAATGCTAACTTTGGTTTATTTACCCATCATTAGTAATCCTTGAGGTTTGGCTATTTTTTCCAAACCGTATGATGAAAGTAATTTTCAGTCTGCTTGGAGTAAGAAGTCTACAATGTCTTTAAAAGCACAGCTGCTGAAACAATCTATCCTACATTTGCAAAGATGAATTTGTATGGTTTAAACATCATTACACAGCAAGGGCAATTGTCGTAATAGTTGCAAGTTGATCTGCCTCAGAGTTTGTTCTTGGTTTCAAGTTTCTGGACATAGCTGCCTATGACAGGTAAAAATATATAAATAATCATTCAAGCACATGCTAGGGAAACCTTCAGTGCTTGCTAAACACAAATATCGGTGGCAGTAGCTTCTTAGAGAGTGCGTTAAATAAGCAACAGCTGATACGAACCACGATAAAGGGAACTATGAAAAAAAATCTGTGTGGTTTAAGAACCATCTCAGTTATGACTGTTTCAGAAAAAGCTTTTGGTTCCCAGTCACTAAATGTCCCTGCGTCCTGATAAGGCTGGTGCAGATAGGCAAAATCTGCTATGAGCTGTGATTTCCTCTTGCCCAGTTTACTCTGGTTTCAGGCAGGGGTGAGCTGAACCAATGTAAATTGTGGTTTCAAGGACATTTTCCTGCGTAATTAAGAAGATGGTTTAACCACAGCAGCTGCAGGGCCTGAATCTTGGCTTTTGAGTCCCTGACCGGCCACCAAGCCACCCTGGCAGTAGCAGGAGCTGCTGAACTCTTCTGCCCAGCCCGGAGAGGCAGGCCACCACTGCTATTCCTGGAGAAGGCACGGAGGGATGGGTCCTTGGCACCCAAGGTCCTCCCCTGCTGCCTTGGGCTGCCACAGGCCCAAAGTGAGACGCAAGGTGAGGACAAACACAACACAACGGGGGCAGCCTGGGGGCAACCTGCCCTGGAGCTGCTGCCCACAGCTTTGCTTCCTGGGCCCAGCCCAAGGGATGTCAGCTTCCCAAGGTGGTCATTCAGCTGCAGCATCTCTCCTGGACACATGGGTTGAAGGGTATTTATACAATTTAATACACAGGAGGAGGTAAGTGTAAGCAAGGCCTGAGCAGTACATGCGGTGAGGTGTTTTAACCTCAGTAGGGTTTCTTGACTGTTTTGCATGGGTGGTGTGCCTCAGTCTGCCTTAAGTAAATCAGGAGAATGGGTTGAAACCTTTCCAGTGAAAGACTTTTATCGTTTTTCCAGATTTCAAATTCAAAAATGTTCCCCAAGAATGTGACCATTTTGAGAAAGTTTTGCTTTGGAGGAATATAAACTAAGCCATTTAGATAAAGCTTGAAACGTATTGCTTAACCTTCTTGGAAGGGAACATTAGGGAGAACATAGGCTTGCCAATGTGATGCCCATCTACAAGAAGGGCCGGAAGGAGGATGCGGGGAACTACAGGCCTGTCAGCCTGACCTCGGTGCCGGGGAAGATTATGGAGCGGTTCATCTTGAGGGCGCTCACAAGGCATGAGCGGGACAACCAGGGGATCAGGCCCAGCCAGCACGGGTTCATGAGAGGCAGGTCCTGCTTGACCAACCTGATCTCCTTCTATGACCAGGTGACCCGCCTAGTGGATGAGGGAAAGGCTG
>NW_008795125.1:3851320-3858001 GCF_000699145.1 Aptenodytes forsteri | reverse complement strand
GTAGATGAGGCACTTAGGGACATGGTTTAGTGGGTGGTGGTGTTGGGTTGACAGTTGGACTTGATGATCTTAGAGGTCTTTTCCAACCTCTATGATTCTATGATTCTATGATTTTCCTTTTTAGTTTAAAAAAGACTGCATTGATACCATGTTTTTAAAATGTGGTATGCCATTATTAATCAAATGAAGCAAGGTGATTTTGTTGAAAAGAAATATCTTATGGTTCCAGAATGACTTTTTGAAAATGTTTTTTTCATGTAAATATTGACTTTTTTTTTACTATTATGGAAAGAAAACTGATTTCCAGATGTCAAAACATTCCTTGGACTATGCACTTCTTGACTTTACATGGCTGTACATTACAGTTTACACCAATTCTCTTTAATTATTGTAATATCAGACTGGTTTTTCATATTACCATAACTTGTTTTCATAAGAGAAATGGCAAGACAGCAGTGTGTTGTTTTGATTCCATCCTTCTCAGGATTCTTTCCTTTTTTATTAGACAAAATTCAGCTGAAGCTTACTGCTATTTCTCAGCAATTCGTTGTTTTAGGCTTTTATTTTTTAGTACATTTAGCCAAAACCCTCCTCTCTAAACCTCAAAATATTCAAACAAAATGTTGTTTTTTTGAAGCAACAGTTGATTTGAAGCCAATATGAAAACTCATGGATGGGAAAAAATAGTAGTTTTAGCATGGGAAAAAGAGCCTTTCACTCTTAGGTCACTGGTTCAGATCCTGCAAAGAACAGACTGCCCTCAGCTCCGAGTCAATTAAATGAATACTCATGATGCCTCACTTAACTGAGCCAGGTACCTGGCCCATATAGCATGTCATAGCCTGCCATACATCATAACATATGATAGTATGTTCTGGTCTGGTCTCTAGTCACAGACGTCACCGCATGCCATTGCACTTCACAGGACTGTGGGTGTGAGGGCTGTAGCTTGATGAAGATGACCAGATTGCACCCCATCTTCAGCCTCCTGCTCTTCCACAGACCTCATGTGTGACCCTCAGCACATCTGCTGAGGTTACAGAAAGCCGTGGCAAGGCCAAGCGACTTGCCCAAGACTGACAAGGAAAACCCAGATGGGTGTTCAAGCTCCCTCATCAGTGGAGGGAGAGAGCAAATCAGCTCAGGAGCTCAGTCCAAACAGTGTGTGGAGTGGGGAGCAGCCTTGAGCCAGCTCTTGAAGAGCAGAGCACCATTCTGGGTCTGACACTGAATGAGGCCTGTCTCCTGAACTGAGACTTGCAAGGTTGGCCTTTCTGTCCATTCAAACCTAGCATGCTGATGGTGAACAGAGGTGACCTCAGGAAGTTGCCTTAGATTTTAGGCTGATGTCAGGGTGACTGCTTTTTAGTAGGAGCTCTGGGTTTGCATCACTTCAGGTTGAGGAAGGTCTCCAGCTTCAGCTCCCATTTCCTGGACACATGCCTAGTCCTCTAGACAAAGAAGGTGGGTTGTGGTCCCATGCTCCAGCTGCTTCTTCAGAAAAAGTGGCCATAGCTGCATTTTGTGAAAGTCTTAATCCTGCTGGTGTGCATCACAGCCCAGATGTCCCTGCTGAAGGGGCCTCAGAAAGAGCTGTCCCAGCTGTCTCTTCAGGTGATTGTGATTTTTGGTTCCCAGTGGGGTTTAGGTAGGAGGTTGGTGTCTTGGTGTTGAGCAAGCAGAGCTCTGAGGTGCCAAGTGGCAGAGCCTGGGCGGCTCCCTCACCAAACAGGAAACCTGCTGACTCGAGGAGTTACTCAAATTGGGATTTTGGACTTAAGGACAGAATTCTCTCCGCCTAGATGGGAGATTTCTATGAGGAGTCTCAAAGATGGCCTTTGCTTTTCAGTTGTCCTGTGGAGTGGGGATTGGTATTTCCCTACCTCACAGGCATGCTGTGCCACAGGGAGCAGCAGGACGATACACTATATGAGCATCTCCTTGCTATTGTTCTAGTGTTAGGGGCAGGAGGTCTATGAAGATCCCTGTCTACACTGATGGGGACTGATTAGGAAATTGATTTTTTTTTTTTTTTTCTTCCTGGATTAAAACTAATTCAAGAGAAAAATTTGTGGCAGGCTTCAGAGGCACTGTTCATGGGGGAGAAAGTGTGGGGAGACCCCACTGTACACTAAATCAGCTGCTGGGATGGGTTGGAGGAAAAAAACCTCATTTTTTCCTGTGAAAGTATCTGCATTTGCAGACCACTTCTTAATCTGGCTCCCTCTAAACAGTCCCTTTTTCAGCAGCTGAACCTCCAGATGTGCAGTGACTGGATGATGCCACTGCTATTTTATGGGCATATGACTTTCTAATGCACTAATAATGCAGCTTCAGATATGCCCCATTAAATGCACTGGAACATGAGAAGTTTGCATTAGAAAGTGGGTAGCGATAACAGGCTTAGCGGAAGGATGAAAATAACAGTGGGATCATTTGCTTTACATTGTCAAGAACAATATCGGTACCTCTTACTTGACTTCGGCAATTCGAAAAATAAGGGAATGGAAACATACTTTCTTTTGGAAAATAGAGCGAACACTTGCATCCAAAACCTGTCCTGAAACAAGGAGATAAAGTCAGAGAGCAAAAAACTAGTTTGTAAGTCTCCTCGTCCTGAAAGGTCACAATGGGAATAGTCCGAGATGGAAGGAGTTACTGGTCAGGCAGTTGGGAAAAGTAAATAAGGAGGAGAATGCAAAGAGGTAAAGATGAACTAAATATGCACCACTTAGTGCCCTAACAAATGTCAAACATAGTTTATGTAGCTCTGTGAGTCATAAGACATCTGAGGAAATATCATCTGTGAGCAGTGCGATGCAGTTGAGGAACATGTGTTTAGGGGAAACCCAAATAAAGCTGGATTTCTTTGTCTGTGGGTTTCTTCTCTTTTCTTTCTCTGTTTGTTTTTGGTTTTCCACAGGCTTTTCAAATTCCTCAAGGAGCTTCCAGGATGAAATAAGATGAGAATAGGTCTGGTCTTCTTGCCATACTTCCTCCAAGCAGGATCTGAGGTATCATGAGAAAAACAGAGCTTGGGTTATTTCAGACCCATAAGCTCCCAGATTCCAAAAGTCTGTGAAAAAGATGTAGGTATAAATGCTAGTTCACATGTATAACCCTGTCAGGAAGCAAAGAGCTGGTTACCTCCTCCCAGAGAGCTGCAAAGCTGCAGAAGGACACAAAGCAATTGCCTCCCTGGAAGCTGAGCTGCCTTGCCTTTGGCTCCCCGGTGGAAGTGTGCTAGCCCAGCGTGCAGGAGCTCGCGAGCAGTGAGGTATGTGCTGCTGCACTGTGCCATGTCCTAACGCAGCTCCATGTCTGCACGAGCAGCTTGCCACAGGCTGGCTCTGAGCATGGGAAGTGGGGCTTGTGCATGCCTCTGAGCATCGTAGGTTCACATGTGCTTGCACTGGAAGCAAAAGAAAAGAAATTATCTTTTTTTTCCAGAGGGACTTAGAATTGCTTTATTAGATGTCATATTAATTTCTCAGTCATGGAGGCTGAGCAGTGTTGGAACAGCACATCGTGGTGGGTTGCCACGGGCAATGGCAAGCATTAGCATCAGCGTAGGGTTTGTGTAAACCGAGTATATCTGCATGATCTTCCTTGTATAAAAAACCGAATCTCCATGGCTTTTCCATCTCATGAAGCTATGTGCTGCTGATACATTTTTTCCCAGAGTACAGCTTTGCCCAGCTCTACTTCCATTTTTTTCCCAATAAAAGGTTGGGGATAAAGAAGAATAAGACAAGTTTCTGTTACAACCGAATAAAAATGAGTTGGTTTACTGGCTCAAGTCCATTCTTGAAGTAACTTTGTCTCTTTCCTTCACTAATGTTGCACAAGAGATAAATTTGTCTCCACAGACTTGGCCTGGGAGAACTGCTGCTGTTTCCATGTGACAAACAGCTTTTTAGGGGTGGTGTGCAATGTCTTCCTCTCTGCAATCTCTTTTCCAGATTTTTTAATCTTACTCTTCTTTTACTCCCTCCCTCTGCTGTGTTTGCCTAAGTGAGAGAGGCCTTTTGCAGCAGCGGGATGCAGGCATAGGGTCAAGAGAACAGAACATGTAATCAGTACTCCTCGCCTTGGTTTTTGGCCCACTGATTTGCTGTGCAATTTAGAGCAACTGACCCAACCTTTCTGTATCCAAATGATAACGTGCCATTTGCTTCTCAAGCAGCCATAAATACTGTCCAAAAAACCTTACCAAGTCCAAATCAGAAAGTGCCAAAGATGAATTTTGCATAAAAATGTCTTCTGAGCCTTTAAATGCATTTGCAAGGGTTCACCTTAGGAATGGTCAAGGACCTCTAAAGAGGCTCACTCATCCCTTCTGGCAGCTTGAAATCCTACCTTCATGCTTTCTTGGACTTTGCATATTGTAACAACCCTGTTGCTACCTGGGGACTTTGCAGCTTCACGGTGCTTATTTACCACTCCATGAGTGAGTGAGGATTGAATATGAATTTTCCTTTCCAAAGGTACCACGGAAGCCTGTAAGCATGTTAGTAGTAAAGAATATGTCACTTACAATATACCTTCACTGATCCATGAGGTCGTGGCTACACTATTTGTAGTATCTGAGTAAGCTTGTTTAGAGACAACTTGGGCTTCTCTACCTTGTGGTATCCACTGACACCAGAAACGAAAAGGCTGGCCTTTAAGGTCCTCTGGGTTTCTGAGCACTGCTCTATGCAGTGCTGTGCAGTCCTCAGCAAGGTCATTTGGAGATAGTTAAGGCATTTCTGCACAGCACCTCACTGTGTCCTGTAGATAAACCCTCTGTGTATGTGTGTACGTGTGTGTACATGTATATTACAGCAGATTAAACAAGTATCTGCTATTCAAAGATCAATGTGTATTTAGAGTTTGGATGGACCTAAAAACATAAACCAAGAATTCAAGAATGCCCAAAACATATAAGAAAACTGTATTTGGGCAAGACTCAAAGTAGTCATTTGTGGCTAGAGATCTCTGGTTTGCACTGTTCCACCTCCTCTACGTGAGGAGGAGAACCAGGCCTTAAAATACAGACCCACAAGACTCAGGGACTTTGAAAAAGCTGCTCAGGCCCGTAACTAGTTAAAGAATGAGGCAAACAAGAAGGAGCCCAATTAAACTATTTTATTAGATGTAGAAGAACCATCGGTTGTGAAATTTACTGGTAGCCAAGTTTTCCTCCCTGCCCTACCACATATAATTATGCCTTAATTGTAGCTACTGGCTGTGGCACAAAGCTCATGCATATAAACAAGTCCCAGGATGTGCTGCAAAAAATACACTGTATGGGAGGCATTAGCAAGAAGACAATCAGGAGCTGGAATTGCGTTCCCACATGGAAAGCTGCGGGTGGTATAAAGAGCTCTGTATCCATATGGTTAGTTATGTGTAATATCTGTGTAATGACATTAGTACCCCACCATTGCTTTTTCTGGCACATTTCTAGCCTTGAGTCACTTGGACCAATAGTTACCAAATTGTGGTTTGCAGACCACTGGTGGTCCACGAGCTTATGGTAAGTGGTCCACAGCTGGGCTGCAGAACCAAACTGAACAGCTTTCAGTCATGTTTTCAATTAAAAGTTTGATGATATAGGGTACATAGTGGTCCACAAGAGGGTCTTAGCATTAATGGTGGTCCCATTACCCTAAAAGTTTGGAAACACTGGCTTAAACAATCATGCAGATCAACAGTCTATTTGTGTTACGTTGTTTGAAGTTAAATGTTACAGCATGCCCTCTCCTTTCATCTGTTAGGAGCTGCATTGCCTGCTCTGCTTGTCAGTTTTAAAAATAAAAATATCATGAAGTAGTCACAAATAATACTTAGTGGTCAGGTCTTTCCAGTTTATGATTTATTTAGCTCATCTTTTCATATATTTTACTGTAGTCACATATCAGAAGTATTTGCCCAAAAACTTGCCGTATTTTGGGAGGAAAACGAGGGGTGTTTTTCATGTTTCATTCACTAAAGTGGGAGTTGGGCAGATGTGGGGGTAGAGCTGAGTAGCAGAGAGACTTTGGAGAGACAGTCATTGCAGTCTGTTCCCGAGATTAAGCTGAGATGAGTAAATAAGGAGATGAACTTTATTTTCTTTGGGAAGTTCTGTTGGTCCTTTTATTGCTTCCTTAGGTTAAAAACTGGGAAATTCTCTAAAAGGGAAAGTACCTCAGTTTAGGCTGGATATTTAGGATTAGGCAAAGGAGAGAGACTTTTTACAAGGGCATGTAGTGATGAGACAAGGGGTAATGGCTTTAAACTGAAAGAGGGTAGATTTAGATTAGATATAAGGAAGAAATTCTTCACTCTGAGGGTGGTGAGGCACTGGAACAGGTTGCCCAGAGAAGTTGTGGATGCCCCATCCCTGGAAGTGTTCAAAGCCGGGTTGGACGGGGCTTTGAGCAACCTGGTCTAGTGGAAGGTGTCCCTGCCCATGGCGGGGGGGTTGGAATTAGATGATATTTAAGGTCCCTTCCAACTCAAACCATTCTATCATTAAGGACTGGTGGGAGATGTGGTGGTCGGAGGCCGTCTTGGGCTTAGCGACCATGAAATGATAGAATTCTCCCTTCTTGGTGAAGTAAGGAGGGGGGGCAGCAAAACCACAACCATGGACTTCCGGAGGGCGGACTTTGGCCTGTTCAGGACGTTGGTTGAGAGAGTCCCGTGGGAGAC
>NW_008795125.1:3828248-3848704 GCF_000699145.1 Aptenodytes forsteri | reverse complement strand
GGTGGTGTTGGGTTGACGGTTGGACTCGATGATCTTAGAGGTCTTTTCCAACCTCAATGATTCTATGATTCTATGATTCTATTCTATGATTCTATCATTCTATCATTCTGTGAAAGAGTCTGTTCATAAGGTTTCTTTGATCTTTATAAGCTCTGGCTAGAGGCTTACAACTTTTAAAGAAAGCTGTTCACAGATTTGTCAGCTAGCAAGTAGGAGCAGTGCAAGGCTATATAAAAGCCGGTTCCCCTCCCATACCTGGAGGCAAGCTCCAGGATTATCACAGGAGCATTATGGAGAAGACACCTGTGGCCATGCTTTAGCCAGCAGAGCTGGATTTAGGTGGGACGGGCTGCCTCATTGCTTGGCCCTTCCACATTGGGTTTCTGAATGCTACTGTACCAGAAGGTCCTGTTGAGTTCGCTGTGTACTCCAGGGGATGGTGACTTTCAGCCTCATGGAGCAGTGTCACTTCAGATGAGTACACCCCATCCATGGCAACCAGTAGGATGTGCTGAGGACAGGGGCATGTCAGAAATCCCACTCCTCCCTGAGGGTTATCCTGGAAAAACTTTCCAGCTCATTTGTGATCCTCAACCTAGAAACCCTCACAAAGACTGTTTTCTCTGAGACCGGTGTGGCTCACCTCCACCCAGGTGGAGACGGCCATGGTATCACTGCAGAGATGCTGCAGGACATGGCCTGACTGCATCACATGTCCCACGGCATTCATCTGCTGTTAAAGAAAGGAGTATATCCATGCTTGCTTTTGGTGGTTGCAACAGTTGTCCATCATTCAAAACCATAGCTCCCCTCAAACAGCAGCCTCTTAGTTGCCAGTTCTAGACTATTCTGGACTGGGCAAGCTGAATTGCTCTTGCGGAAACTGCAGGGAAGAATTCAGGATGTATTGGAGGAGAGGAAGAACACAAACATGACCTTTTAGTTCAGGGCACAGGGCATTTAGCTGGGAAGGAAGTGGCCTGGCTTCTCGTCTCTGCTCCCAGAGCTGTTTTCATATCTTATCCAAAGTCTGGTAACATTACAGAGAGAATCCTGGGAGCAGGGACAGGACCTATGGTTCCTTCTGCCCACAGACTTCTGACCTCCTCTTGCCTTCTCTGTCTTGCTGAGCCACGTGGTTCTTTATCCCCTGCTGAACGTGGGTCAGGATGAGTTTCCACCAGGTCCATGTATCCAGTCTCCCAGACAAATATTTTCACTGCTAAGGTGTAACACACTGGAGAGCAGCACCCCTGCTGTTGTTACCTCAAAGAAAGCAAAATTGCAATTGTGTGGGTATAGATGGCTGATACTGCCGGCTCGTGGTCCCAGAGCAAAGCTGGTACCTCAGCCTGAACCTCTGAACTGGTTTAGGAGGAGCAAAAGACCAATTTTGGCATCCCAGTTAAGTTCAGGTGTCAGTGAAGTGCCGAGCTGCTTCCTCTGCTAAGACTGTGCATAGCCAGGACTGCGCAATGTCTCTGTCTGTAAAGTAATCCAACCTCAAACTCAAGTCCTTTGCCACTGCAGTAAAACAGATGGTTCAAATGAATTTAAGAAGGACCGTCCTAGAAATAAGTTGGATTTTGTGCTTTTTCCCTTCCTACTGGAATATGCTGCTGACTTTCTCCGTTAGGAGCCCTTCTTAAATTTCCAGCCTAAACTTCTTCATTGCCACTCTGTGCCCATGTGTTCTTGGACGAGCTTTTCTAGTTTACTTTATTAGCTCTTTTCCTTCTCTGTTTTTGGTCTGCTTTTCTGTGTTTATAGAGAGTAATCACAGCTTTTCTGCATAAGCATTTGCTTCAGGGTAACCCAGGCTCTTCTAAGTCTCTTGTAAGGCAGGCATTCCCCTCCCCTGTTTCCTCCCTTGCTACGCTAGCTTAAATTCACCTTTACTGAAAATGGGTATTTAAGAAAAAAATGCATATCAAATTCTGTTCCTGACAAAAAATCCTTTACCTGTTCCAGGTAAATCCTGGAACATCAGGTATATTCTGTACTCACAGAAATATCTCTCCTTGTATATGCCATGACACATCCCTGGCTGCCTCACTGTGGCAGCTAGGATACATGTCGGTCATTCTCCGCTGATGTTCTCAAATCACAATCCCTTGTTTTCTATCAAATATTCTTAGTTCCCAAAATGCACAGCTTTGCATTATATAGCATAAAGTTTCATCCTGTTTCTGCTCCTCCAGCCCCCAGGTTCATCCAAGTCTCCCTTGGTACTGCTTTGCTGTTCCTGTAGGCTGATCAGGGCTGCTACCTCCGAGCCATCAGCCAGGCTCACTGGCACAGTCCCCACGCTGGTGTGAGCCAGGGCCAGATGCACTGAGCATCTGCACCTTACTGCGATAAAAAGAGTGCCATGTCCTAACAATACTAGCATTTGGGGATGGTAAAGCAAGGCAGTATGAAATCACTTTATAGGGACTCCCCGTGCAGACCAATATCCTGTTTTAATTTGGCCCAAACCAGAATGCTCTTTGGTTAGCCAAGAAGATGAAGGGTTGGCCAAAACACAGTGGTTTTCTTGCTGGATCTGAATGGCTTTGCAACTTTCAGACTCCCAGAGGTTGGACAGTTTCAGTTTTTGGTTAGGCACAAGTGCTATCCCAGTTACAAGAGCTCCAGGTGGTTGTGTGGAGGTTAATTCCACATTTGAATTATTATTATTATTATTATTATTATTATTATTATTATTATAATTTATCATGACCGATATTGCATCAGAGCTATAAATACAAGCACCATCAGGCTAGGCACAGGTAGTTAGGTTTGTTTCCAAGTGGTGATATAAATATCATATAAAATATCAATGAAAAATACCTGGAGAAAGTTTATGGTGAGATTTTAAATCTCTCTCTTATTCAGAAAGTGTTTTCCATGAGTCTTATAATTTTTGTTTCAGGTAAGCACCTGCTTTGTGTGTGCCGCCTGATACTGTTTCTTGACAGAGGGGGCTGAAACAGTAAAACTCAGAACAGAAACAGTAAAACTGGAAACTGAAACAGTAAAACTCAGAGCCAAATGGTTCAAAGTTTGGAAGTGTCTACAACATGGTCATGTTAGGGGCAATTTTCTTCTGGTGACAATGTCATTGCAGTTTATAAGATGCTATGGATCTTTATTTTGGCTAAATCTTACAGCTATATTTTAACAGAACACAGAATTTTGTTGGTTTTTTTTTCCATGCTGTTATCTTTATCTCTACCACAATTAAAATACTGACTTGTTCTATGAAGAAACAAATATTTTTTGTACAATTGGCTTTTATTCAGAGCTCTTGAGACCTACAGGAAGCAGATCAAAACAGTACTGCTCTGCAGAGAGATCGTAAGATGCAGTGACAGGGTTGTGCTCAGGCTGACTCGCTACCCACAGCACTGTGTGGGCATTGCAAATCAAGTTTTACATTGCCTTTTGATGTCGGTCAGACTGAACAACACAGTCTTTAAAGGCTGGGCCTGGGCTACATCATGTTGGAGGTGATTTCACAACCCTGTTTCTTATTTACGTACGCAGTATGATTCTGGGACTTGGGAGGTGGATAGAAGGACTGCCTGGAAAAATAAAGTGTATTTGATACAATTGTCTTGTAATGATTTTCTGGATGCAAATATCAAACAACTTCAAAAACATGAAATCAAACAGTGGAAAGCAGACCTGCAAATGGCATACAACAGAGAGAGCCCTGAAGGCTGGAGGACTGGTCCTCACTACTTGCATCTCAGCTGCCAAAGTAATTTATGGGAAGTGTCCCCTGTGCAGAGCTCCTCTATGCATACAGGACAATTTGTGAAGATTCCTGTGGTCCTTGGGATCCTTCCTACTGGGTGATGACCCAGGTACCTTATTTCTATCACTTCTAGCTTTCCAGCCTCCTATTCTTGTTTTATGCTGTCCTGTTGTATTCCTAGAAGTGAAATGTAAATGACATCTTCATCTGAAACATAGAAACATCTAAAAATGACCTTGTAAAAGCAAAGGCCCCAGGCAGTCCCTATGAAGAGCTCACGTCAAAAAAAGCAAGAGGGTAAAAAGAGGCTACAAGGGATCATAGGAGCTAAGACGTGACTGAGGTTACATGTAACGGACAGCACTTCCTGTGACACAAGCTGTCGGACTACAATCCATATAACCACTGCCTATTTTAATGATTGTCAACCACTGCAAGTAATTTTGGCTATTTTAATGGCAATTAAACTGTCTGAAGTTTTTTAATTTGTTTATTTTTCCAAATGGACAAATTCAAGCCTTAATTCATACTTCCATGAGAGAATATATGTCCCAAAGCTGTAGAAACTAGAAGTGCTTTGAACCAGGTAAGGTCTGTTTATGAGTCCTGTGTTGAGGACGATGAGGAGAACACTGTAAATGAGTTACTTGCTTCCTTTAACTTCTCGCTGCTGGGGTTAGTAGGAAGTGAAGACCTTAGAGATACAAAATGTGGATCTGGCAGAGAGAAAATGCCCAGAGGAATCAGGATGGTGTTCCTATGATCACTCAAAGTGGCTGTGGTATCCACTGACCTTTCCCATATTTGGTCTGTAGTCAAGAAGGACATCTCCACTACAGCCATGTCATCTCCTGTCTGGCTGATTTCACCTTATTCCAGAGATATCATAGATTGTTTGGATCACACATTTTACTTCCCTGTCTGTCTGCAAGGGAAAACAAGCTCCAACTGCCTTGGCCCCTGTCATCTTGGTTTGTCATCATGAAACCTCCTCCAGCTGCTATTTTGGATCACATCTGTTATAGCCAGTACACCCAGTATCTTCAGAGGGGGGCTCTTGGGGTTCACCGTAGTTGCTTTGACCACAGATCCCAGGTGAGATGTGAGTTCCTGGTTACCTTCTGCTGCTGGGATTGTAACATCAAGATTCAACTCTTAAAGCAAATAAGGGGTGAGACTGATGAGGGAACCTGTTTGAATCACACCTCACACAAGCAGCTTCATTGGTGGCATTCCTAGATTGGGAGGGTTTGAATTTGAAATAATGTTAATTGTTCTCTGTTAAAATGGATTTAATTTTTAATACAGGTATTTCCTTCTGTGGCAGTCATTTTTGCAGGCTGATTGCCTGATCTCCTGTCCATTGGAGAGGCTCTGTTGACTTTTCTCCATGTGATTTGAAGTGAAGTTCAATCAGGCGAAGTCCCAGTATTGTGCCAGGATCTAGCTCACTGTTGTCCCATGTTCCTACATGCCATCTGCGTGCCCTTTGCCCTTGGCGGCAGCCTGCTTTTCCCCACAGGCTTCCTGCAAATTCCTCTCTGTGTGTTTATGTATACCTCCATCAGAAATCGGGCTGGATGCAGGATTTTCATTTTGTGGTAATATGGGAAACAACTGTGCCTAATGGGATGAGACCTTGCCAAGTGACATTATAGATCTGCACTAGGGTTTGAGAATTTCTTCCAAGATTTTTTTTCTATGAAATTGAGTTTACCCCAGGCCGTGAGACACCATCTGTAAACTGCACAGGTCACAGGGGGCATAAAATGCTCATTGTCTGGGGTTGGCTTTGCTGCGGACCGTGTCACGTAACCGCAAGGGGTGAAGATACCTTTTCAGTGGTGACATATTATAAAGGTTACACAGTTGTTCCCCATCGTAGCTGCCATATGTTACTGTCCCGGTTCTCTGCGGCTCAGCAGGCTGCTCCTACAGCTGTGGCTTGAGCAACTCATGGTCACTAATATGTGGAAAACACAGTCAGGCAGCTCAGGGGGCTACTGAGGGAGCACAGCCCCTCGTCCAACCCTGTTAGTGCCGTGCTGTGCAACGCGGCCTCGGGCTCCCGGGACAGGGTGCCACTGTGCGGTCTCCCCTCACCACGCTGCTCGGCATGCAGGCACACCAACCTCCTGCAAGTAAGAAGTGCCACATCTTCCAGCAATCACTTAATCCACTGTCCATAGAGCGACGCTGGTGTGAAAGCCGTCCTTCCCTGCCAGGAATCCTAGGAACTCAAAAATATGTGATGGTGAACATCTAGAAACTAGCACTTTTGACAGTGGTTACCCCCCTTGACCTGGCGGCTGTGCGAGCAGCCCTGCAGCATCGTCCTGTGCTGCAGCACTGTTGCAATCCCTGACTTTTTACACTGTGGAAACTGAGGCAAACAAAGGCTGAGTAAGTAGACCAGTGCTACACACCAAGCCTGTGGCAGAGCTGGGAACCGAACGCAGACTTTCTGACTCCCTGTCCTGGGCTTTAGCTACCCACTGAACTCTGACGTGGGACGAAGTGAATCTCACCAGAGCCATCAGATAACCACAGTTTAATTTGGTTTCTCTGTGCTCTGTACCCTGGGGAGATAGCAGACCTCTGGCCACGAAAGGCAAGTTATTGAGAGATTTACTGTTAATTCCTCCTTATGAGGTCCATCTTGTTATGTTTGGAGTTGCCATAGGTTTATGTTTGTTTTGTCTGTTTTTTTGCGTGTGGGGCTTGTGTATTTTATTAAGCCCTTGGCTAGTATCTTGCGCATGTTTAAGATTTTATAAGGGTTTCTTTCGAGGTTATTCATTATAGCTTTCAAAGGTGGCCTATTCTGCAGGCTTGCTATTGAATGCCAATCTTTGATAGACTGGTGTCTCACACAGGGGAGAAGACCATTTCTCATACGCTCCTAATTAGTGTTCCCAAAGGGTTCCCCAGCTGCTTTTCATAGCTCTACACTCACATTGACCTTGGACTTTGAATGCTCCCTGGCTTGTTGAAGTAGAGTCATCAGAGAGAGAGACTGAGAGAGAAACCTCCTTTTATTTTCATCACTTAAAAAAGAAAAGTCATCCAAGAGATAGATACCTTGTTAGCACTTCATATTTTTGGATCTGCCAGTGATCTGCTGGAGACCACGGGGAAGGGAGTTGACCTCTCTCTGCCTCATCTGGCTTTCTTCTCTGCCTTGTCTGCTGGTGCTGTGGGCAGTGGAAGGTTTTTGGTGACCTTAGTTATCGCTCTAAGACTTTTCATGTTTTGGTAGTTATGTCCTTAAAAATTCTGTTTCAGATACACAGCAAATTAATTAGGTTAGGGAACAGATTTGGAGTGTGTAGAATATTCTATTAGAAAGAGAAAACAGATGCTTTTTTAATACAAGTATGTATTTTTTGATTCAGTGTGTAGTATAACACACCTGAAATTTAGAAAATTTTTTTTTTTTTATCTACTTCATATGAAACATGCAGCATGCGTTTGCTGGTTGACTTAAATTCTGGAGAAACTATTATTTCTATTATTTCACTCTATATATAGAAGCAAGAGCATTGTTTCCATTAGCAGATTTCCTTTCTCTGGGAAATGCTGAATTTTAATCTAACTGCAATTAATAAGATTAAAAAAAATAAACCTTACTTAAAAGGATATGAATTGATAACAGCCATGAAAAGGTTAATATTTTCTCTAAGCCTGAAGACAGATTGCAGATGTGTTTTTCACAAAAAAAAAAGTTCTAAGCATGGGTGTCTGATAATTTTTCAGCTGCCTCCCCCTCGTGGTAAATCTGAAAAACCTGTTTTCATGGAAATATTGAAAAGCGGGGTAAAGCTCAGCACTTGCATTTTAACAGATTCTTTTTTTGGGGTGGGAGGGTGGCTTTAAAATGCTGAACAAATGTGAATTATGGCAAGAACATATCAGCTCTTTCCAGGAACCAAAAGCCCAAGTCAGCTTAAACAAAAGAGCACAGATAGATACCTCAAAGAACTTGGTGTAACAGCTGCAACTGGCTTGAGGCTTTTTCTATCTCTCAAAACTACACTCCTGCCCTTCCCTCTCCTCTCCCACTTCAGGCAGGCCTGAAGGTTGCAGCAGAAACTTCTCTCTTCTGCCTGGGAAGCAGGGCAGGGACTCACTCCCGAGCCCTGGGGCTCCTGGTCTTCCTTGTCTCTCTCCGGAGTCGTGTTTCTGCTGCTGTACATGGCCTGCAAATACTGATCCCTAGGCTTTGTGGTTTTTCCACACTGATATGGGAGCTAAAATATGCACTACAGCTTGGAAGAGGAAAGATTCAGCAACCACGTTGACTAATGGTCAGTGCAAATGAGAGATGAGTATTTCCTCCACAAGCATCCCAAGGAAGAGAGATGCAAAGCCATATTCCACCAGGCAATGTGTAACCCAAAACATGGTGGTTTGCAATCAAATGAAGTAAGACTCTCTTAAGTGCATCTGTATCATACACAGAGAGCAGCCTCTTCATGATGGAGCGAACAGTCACCATTCCCAAGACCATCATTTTCCCTGAGCTCATTGTCCTTCTAGTCTGTAAAGTTCTTACGTGGTGCCTGAGAGCCCTCCGGTTCTCTACAAAGAAAGCATATTGCTTCATTTCCCCTGCAACATGATCCTCTGAAGTGCAGGATGGACTTGAAAGGGTAAAGCTAAGAAGAGGAGGACAGCCTTTCTGGTTAAGGCTGTAGATGGTGACTTAAAAGAAATGGGCTCATTTCCTGGTTTTACCACAAATTGTGTGTAGTGGGGAGGAAGCTGCTCATATATTCTGAGCTTTTAGTGCCTTGTGTACTAAGCAGAGAAAAGGGCCTCTCCTTCCCTTCATCCTTTGTGTCTTTCCCACTTAACTGGAAGGTGTCTGGGATGAGAAACTTTCTTCTACACTGTGTATCTACACCAGGAAAACAAGGTCCCCGATGGGGCTGGGGCCTGCCATAATGCTAATAACAATTTGGATACATTTAAAAATCGGACAGCTATCCAGGCTTCTGTCTTCTCTCACTGTTAATGTCCCCATAACCAGTGACAGTTGTCATAAGTAACATCAGTTGGCCTCATCCTTCTGGATGCATCCCTACTTTCGGGAGCAGGCCCAAAGAAAGTTTATCATTGGCAAGACAAAATGGCCTGTAGCCACCAGGTGTCCCCCTTCTCCATAGTTTGGAGGAGAACTGGGCCATCCCACTGAAACCCATCTTTTATAGTAATTTTGGAGTGGAATGCTGCTTGTAATTCTGGCCTCAAGTGATGGGCTCTTTCATCTTCCCTCTAAGCAAGGCAGTTCACAGGATTTAATTCTGCCTCAATCTATGCAAGAATTTCTGGGACTTGGTTCTTTTGTATGAAAAACAGCTTTCTATTGAAGTGCAATTCTTTTATTAAAAACAGAGGAGGAAAAAAGGCAAAACAATCCAAACTAACAATCCTCCCACAGGAGGATTTTTTCTTATTTTTCTGTCCTGATTGTCAGAGTACAGTCCTGGGTTATGTGCAGGCTCAAGTCTCTGTTTGGCCTAATGGATAGATTCTTTCTTTCTGAATTTCTCTGAATCAGGCAATATGAGGTGCTGAGCCTGGGTTTCTAATGAGCCAGACCCAGTGGTGCAGGAGAGCAAATCTCCCCCCCTTAATACATATTTTCCTCTTAAGAATATCCTTTATTATATCCTTTAAAATATCCTTTATCCTTTACCGTCAGCAAAATTAAATCTGATATGCCTCAGAAAGGTCTGATTAGCTCCAAGCAAATGTTTTTGCAACCACAATGGACATAACGTACCCTGAGGGCTGCAAGACTCATGGAGAAAGGGAGAAGGCAGGATGCAAGGGGTGTATGGGGTGCACGGGGAAGGCCTCTGGCAATGGGCTGTGCATGTTTAATGTACCACTTGAGGGCACTGTAGAAGTGAATAATGAGTGAGCTTTGAGAACTGGGATAAAAAGAGCGTTTTGTGGAGGAAAGCATGGAAAAAATACGGAGGAGGGTGGAAAACAGACTCAGCACACACTGATAGAATGAGAGGCTAAAGAGGAGAGACAACCTAGGAGACCAGAGATACAAGTCTCCCTGTATGAACTGAAATGCAGTATTTTGGGGGCAGTATTTTATTCTAACATTGAGAATAACAACAACCAGGTTAACATCCATGAACACTGAAGCATTTTAGGTCAGTGGGGCACTTTTCTTCATTATTTTAATGTGATCATTTGCATGTCCAGGGCAGATAAATCTACATCTTGGGATATAAATAAGTATTTTTTCCTTGCTAATCTACAAATCGGTCAATTAAACCAATTGATCAGCAATGGCTATTCCCTACTGTTTCTCTGAGTGGACAGGCTTAGTGTGAAATTAATTTCATGTTATTCCAGCAAGCTCACTGGCAGGCAATCTTCTGGGCTCCCTCTACAGTCCATGGAGAGAACATGAGATTTTGAAGACGTGCTCAATCGTAAAGAAACAGGCTGTTAGCTCTAACTTTACACATTTGTGGGAATAACAGTGTTAACTGAAGGGATTTAAACAAATATAAAACATATTTACTAGATATTTGCAAGTAAACTGTTCCTCTCACAGCTGCATGGTAGGTCTCTTGACTGATATCAGCGTAATATCTCTGGTCATAGAACAGGTGTTCATACCTGTGTAATGCATAAATTGGGATTGGTAATGGGAAAATCAGAGCAGGATTTTCCCTCAGGTCACACTAAATTTCATGCCTGCACTAGACAGCTCATATTACAAAATTTAGCATGGTAGACATAACTAGAACGGCTTTTTGAAACAAGAGTTAATACAGAAAGCTTTGGTAGAAAAACAAAATTTAGCATGGTAGACATAACTAGAACGGCTTTTTGAAACAAGAGTTAATACAGAAAGCTTTGGTACAAAATAATTATTTTATTATTGCTTAAATAAATTCCAATGTAGTAAGTTGTCAGAGGGAAGAAATACAATCCTGTTTCATGAAGTTCAGATTTATCATAAGATAGAAATACTAGGACTAGAAAGAGTAACTAAATTTCTTCCCATCCATCTCCCCACACACCTATAAATTAATAAAAATAGAGTGAAGACAAATTATAGCGAAATTCTATTTTTTCTGAAGTTTTTATTGTAATAGTCCTGGAATTATGCTGGAAAACAGAAAGGGTGAACCATGATCTTACTGAAATCAATTGTATCATTTTACTCACTGTGAGGTTTTCACTCTAGTGTCAGGCATCAGTTGAGGAGGCTGACAGCTGGTCTCCTTACATACTCAGTGAAGGCAAAAAAAAAGACATATTTGCAATATATCTTTGACTGCTGCATTAGACAAATTCAAAGCAGATGAAATCCAAGAAGCATGTTGCTTTAATGAATTCCTAGAGATGAAACAGTCCTGGAAGTAGCTACAGATATCTCTACTGGGTATATGTGCTGTAGGGGGTAACACTGGCTATCATCAACATCACTTACTGAAGGTGCACTTAGCCTACCAGTTGCTAACACCAAAAGCTGTTAAATTAAATGAATAAATAAATTAAAAAAAGGTTTCTAACCAGCTTATTTTTGGGACAGTCCTTGACTGGTACTAGTGAAGGAAAGGTAAATTTGTTCAGAGAGTATGGGATGAACAAGTCAACCAGCATATGTTGTGCTTGTTCCACCAACATATCATGCTCAGTACATATCGCTGTATGGACCCATACATTGAATGTCAAGTGATATTCCCTGAAATGCTCAGATGGGAATCCTGGGAGATATGAAAATGAGTTGCTGACATTTGAATAATTTAATTTTGCTCAATCTGAATAATTTATCTTTGTTTGTTTGGGAAAATCACAGCCCTAAAACAGGAAAGTTCAGGATTTTATCATTGGAGTTTACTTATACAAATGTCACAGGTTTGACGCACCACTGCTGCGTTTTAATTAAATCGGTGTCATGACCTTTTGCAGGAGCACACTGAAATTGGCCCAAAGCCTAAGCTAGTAATTGTCCATATTAAAGTAAAACAAATCTAAATGAATATAACAAAACTTATACCAGATGAAAAGCTGTATCAACTGAGTTGAGGTAAAAAATAGCCACTGAAGTGGAATTATGTATATAGTCTAAAAGACAGTGGAGAACTTTGGCTCCTTTTTTTTCAGAGGAAACATTTGTGTTCCTTTCCAAAAGATATTTTTCCTGCTGAAATGCTACAGCGTTGTAAGAAGACATTGAGATTGCAATAGTTCTGGTGTTAATAAAAATAGCTAGTAAAGATTTGAACACTGTAACACTTTTCTTTCGTGAAGGTTGTAGTGCTCATAACAATGCAACTCCCTTTTCTCAAAGTGGGTTGAAGACATGGAGATCACGCAGAGCAGCTCTAAGGAAGGTTATTGGGGGCATTTTGGCACTGGATGTACTGAAGTGGAGACCATAGTTTAAAGTGCTGGGGAAATGTCTATAGACAAAAGGAGTTGCTCGAGTTAGAATTGAACTCATATGCCATAGTGCACATAGTCCTCTTTCCAAAGGAAGTGATGGACGAGCCACAAGAAGTGCCTCGGCAGGAAGCTGGGTTATGTCTCTTTGAAAATATTGGAAATTAAACCTCTGTTTTTGGAGGGGAAAAAACCACAAACTTAAGAGTAGTGGATGATCTTAATGTACAAGGGGTTGTGGGTTCATATCCCAAATAAGCACTTCAACTTGCCTGCAAAGGGGAAGCTACCTATTGAAGAGCTTTCCCCTGGTGCCTATGCTTTGCTCGTAAGATCCAATAAAAGGAAAACATGAGGAATTATGTGAAAATCCAGATAACATGAAGGGAAAGCAAAGGGATAAAGGAGAAGCAATGCAACAATGATAAGCTGATGCACAAGTATAAATGACTTTGGGTGTGAGAGGAGTAGACGAACTGTCAAAATAAAGTGATTGAGTGAACCATTTTGCTTCTTAGGGAATCAGTGGTTGACTGCATTCCTCTCTAATTACACCTGGCTCAGGATTAACTGGGTTTTATTAATCCAAAGACTGTTTAAATTTGTCCAGACAGTCAAATGCTGCATTGCTTGGTAGTTGATGCGTCTCTTGCAAATCAAGATGCATGTAATTTGCAAGATGATCCTGAGAAACGCTCGATAGCTTGCCTTGCATTAGAAAAGCATTGCACAAACCAGCCTGATTCTCAGTGGGTGCAGACAGAGATGTGGGGTGAAAGTAGTTTTAAATAACCCTTCTTCCCTCTCTCCTAGATTGTAACGGGCTCCTTAACCACTCCTCAGCCACCTAGACAAGTCCTGGCCTCTTGCTCTCCAGCACTCAGCATTTCCTAGCACATTACATTGCTGGGGTGCAAAACCAGGAAAAACTTTACGAACTCTCTGCATTAGAGAGACCTGTTGGAGCAGGTCCAGAGGAGGGCCATGAGAATGGTCAGAGGGATGGATCACCCCTCCTAGGAGGAAAGGCTGAGAGAGTTGGGGTTGTTCAGCCTGGAGAAGAGAGAGTGGGGGGAGACCTTATTGCAGCCTATCAGTACTTAAGGGGACTTCTTAGAAAAGATGGCGGCAAACTTTTTAGCAGGGCCTGTTGCGACAGGACAAGGGGGAATGGCTTTAAACTAAAAGAGGGTAGATATAGGCCAGATATAAGGAAGAAATTGTTTACGCTGAGGGTGGTGAAACACTGGCCCAGGTTGCCCAGAGAGGTGGTGGATGCCCCATCCCTGGAAACATTCAAGGTCAGGTTGGAGGGGGCTCTGAGCAGCCTGATCTAGTTGAAGATGTCCCTGCCCACGGCAGGGGGGTTGGACTAGATGACTTTTAGAGGTCCCTTCCAACCCAAACTATTCTGTGATTCTATGATTAGGAATTAACCAGTGCAAGGGCAGGGAGTGTGCATGTATGCATGAGCACATGCCTGATGAGGGACAAGACTAGTCTTATTCCAGCTGTTTGCACAGCATAAAGCAGGCAGGGATGTGTTAATACAATAGCAGTGACTACAAAGAAATTTATCATTGGCACAGTTAGTGGGGAAAGCCATGCAAGAGTCCAGGTGAGGACCCAAGACCTATCATCTAACCTTGACTGAACCAGTACGGGTTTTAGCACCAGGGCCTCATACTTTCAAGGATAACTTAAAAGTTACTAAAAACCTTCAGCTGTTGATGCTTGCTCACAGTTAACTTTACTTTAGGCTTCATTGGCTAAAACAGGCATTTAGATGTCTACATGTAGACACGAAATTTAGGAGACTTAACCTAGAGCTGAATTCCACCCTGCGTGTATCTCAGGAATTACCAAACTGGAGGTTGCTAGCTCCTCCAGAGAAGGAGGACGCTAGGCCAACTATGCTGAGATTTGGCCTTCTGCCTTTTTTTCTCAAGAGAGAGCCGTTTCCTACCACATGGTTATAGAACGGTTGTGGCGTAAGTACTACTCTGGTATCTCTAACAGAGAGAGACAGACACTGAGCTAAGCTTGGGCCCACAGTTTAGGTAGCTAAATGTTTGCACAATTGTACTTACGACCTGTTTGCACAATCCTGTTACATACATGATTTAACATATGTGAAACCCACCCTCAGGCTCTATGTTCATTGGGGATATTGCCATAAAATATCTAGCACAAGCAGGGTCACAGGCAGCTTTTATGAGGCAGAAATGCTGCAAGATGCAATTAAATACTTCGTTAGTACTTCAGACCCAAACCCAAAGTCCAAATCACATCATTATTTTTCCCCACCACCACAATGTTTCAGGGCACAAACCTAACTTTATTTACATCATCCCACCTCCCAGGCTAACTTACTCTGAAAGAAACCTCCCTTCTAATGTGTGCCTCACAAATTATTATTCATCCTTTCCTGCACCAAGACACTGCATACCTGTTAGGGCAGCGATTAGGATGAGGTACACTAAGAACATCACAAGATAGGGTCTTTGGATTTTAGGAGCCTGCAGACCCTTTTTCTTCCCATCACTTTTAGCTGTTAAAAGTCGGTATTTTAAGAAAAACAACTTTAGGAAAAAATACTTTGAATCACATAAAAGTTTATTTACTTAGTAAAGTTATATTACAATATATACAGTTTCTATTTACATATACACCTTTCTAAGAAATGAAGCACCATATGATACAGTTAGTATTTTAGAGGAATGTACAGAAATTTTGTTTTTGCATCCAAATAGTTGTATCTACAGACACACATTGGTTAGAACCAAGTTCTCCTAAGACGCTGACTTCAGTGGGTTTTGGATTAGATTGCTAGTGAAGTTACCAAAGAGGAATTTAATTGCTGTCAGCTATCAATCTGCTATGCTTCAGGATAAGAGATCTTAGCTATGTCATTTCAGGGGCTATGCGCAAACTTAATCCTCAGAGAAAGTCGGAGGTACAGATAGAAGGTATTTTATAAGACACAAGAATGCAACGCTTTCATCAGTAAGATTTTTACTGTCATCAGAAACAGAGTTTCATTAGAATGGAAAAAGAACACTGCTGCTTAAGTGTTTATATGCATTATGCAAAGTGAAGTTAAGAACTTGGAAGCTTATGTGATACGGTATCATGCATTCCCCAAGGAATCCATTTACTCTTAAAGAGCCCAGTCTTACAGCTACTGCAGCTTGCGGCATGATCCCCTTAACTCAAGGAGAAAGACTAGCTGTTCACTTTGTAATCTTTATGACTCTGTCAAGAAAAAAAGCAGGCTCTGTCCAAGGTACAAAATTTCCTTCAAGTGAATAAAAGACATTTGGAGGGGGAAAATGTAAAATGAGGTATTTAACAAACTACAGGAAAAAAGAAAGCACCTAGACTGTTTTGAAAAACATCTTAGATATTTTACATATGCAATTGTTACATTCACCTGATTGTGGGTCAAGTTTTGTATAAACTATTGATACCTTTTGCACTACCTAATTTATGCTTTTCATATTTTTGCTTCACTAGACGTCGGATCTAAGGGCTGGAAGAAAGCATTGTTACTCTGAGGACAGTTATTATGACAGACACAGGTGTTGATCAACATCATTGGCTTTTTTAGGACTTTGCCCTGGGGACAGCGGAACTCAACTTGAATCGTTTTGGTGTTGTGTGGGGTACAGCATCGCCCATCATTGCAGAGGCCACAGTAACGAGGTTTGTATGTCTGCACACTAGTGCAGTTCTTGTATTCAAAACGAACAGCTTTCAGGGACTTCTTTGTTCGGATACATTTCTTCCCTTTCTAAGAGAAATATGAAGAGACATTAGATACATCATTGCATAAGACAGAAAGCAGGTAAAAATTGACATGCAAAGATATAGGTCTACTCTGAAAACTTGAATTTGTTGTCTTTGCCCATTCAACACCAATAAGACTGCAGCTACTTCAGTAGTTACTTACAGGTAACTCCTGCAAGACCTGCCCTTTGATACCAGTGTGTTATTGGGCCAGTAATAAATGACAAATAATTAAAGCCCACTCTTGTCATCTGAGACAAGCCAAACCAAACTTCATCATGGAAATATACTGGAAAACTTCTCAGGCTTGTGTAGTTCCATCAGAGAATCAGGAAGCCAAATAAGCAAGTTACAGGACTAGATTCAAGGGAAAAATGAACCTCAAAAGTCACTGACCCAAGGCAGAATCAGCTTTATCCATGTTATTCTTAACAGACGGTTGTCTAACTTGTCCTTGGAAGTCTTCAGTGACAGAGACTCCACATCTGCCCCAGACAATCCTAACAGTTCACTATTCTTACTGCTTGGAAGGTTTTCGCTCATGTCTTAATTTTTATGCAGTCTAAACTCACCATTTCTTGTTGTATCCCCCATGGACTCAGAAGAGGCTGCAATATCTGAACACAGGTATGAGAACACACCTCCGTTCTCTTGCATTCACAAAAAGTTCAGTTCAACCAATTTTTCCCTAGCAGAACATGTTTTCTAGATCTTTTGATCATTCTTGTCAGTCTCCCCAACTCTTCCCAAATGTTTCATATCCTTTTCAAAACACAGTATTTAAAACTGCACAGAGTATTCAGCAAAAGCATTAGCAATGCTTTCCAACACTCAGAACATGACATAAAGTGATGGTCCTTTTACCTAGCTACATGTTATTCTCCCTGACAGTAACACTTGTATAATGTATAGAAGCGGCAAAAAAGTCAGGTCCCTTACATACACATATATTGCACCTGAAGTGTCAGTGTTGCATTTGCTTTCGGAAAAAGCATCATGAGGATTAAGATAAGGTTTAATTTACCCAAGCAGATTTTGCAGGATTTCACACATTCCTCTGCAGTTCCAGATGCTCCACAGACTAGAAATCTGACATATCCATCTGCATGATTGGAGCAGCTCTGAAGTATACATACAGGTAGTACAATTGCATTTGTGGGAGAAGTTAGACTGCATGAGCTGTCAAAATAGTCTGCACATGCAATACATCTGATCTGTTTGGGATGGCTCAAATTATCATAGAATCATAGAATAGTTTGGGTTGGAAGGGACCTCTAAAGGTCATCTAGTCCAAGCCCCCTGCAATAAGCAGGGACATCTTCAACTAGATCAGGTTGCTCAGAGCCCCGTCCAACCTGGCCTTGAATGTTTCCAGGGATGGGGCATCCACCACCTCCCTGGGCAACCTGTGCCAGTGCCTCACCACCCTCAGCGTAAAAAATTTCTTCCTTATATCTAGTCTGAATCTACCCTCTTTTAGTTTAAAACCAGTACCCCTTGTCCTATTGCTACATGTCCTACTAAAAAGCCTGTCTTTCTTATAAGCCCCCTTTAAGTACTGATAGGCTGCAATAAGGTCTCCCTGGAGCCCTCTCTTCTCCAGGCTGAACAACCCCAACCCTCTCAGCCTTTCCTCCTAGGAGAGGTGTTCCATCCCTCTGATCACTTTTGTGACCCTCCTCTGGACCCGGTCCAACAGGTCCGTGTCTTTCTTATGCTGAGGGCTCCAGAGCTGGATGCAGTACTCCAGGTGGGGTCTCAGGAGAGCAGAGCAGAGTGGCAGAATCACCTCCCTCCACCTGCGGGACGTGCAGCACAAAGCTACTGAGCAAACACAGCAAATCTAATGCTTATCAAAAACACTGGGCTTGCTGCACATATGCTGAAAGGTGTATTTACATACATTTGCATCTGGAGCATTCTAGACCATTCTGTTGCAACCTTGGAATTACAGCTGAAGAGACTCTGCTCCCCTGCCACTCTTTGCAGCATACCTTATCAGATGGCTCTTCATTTTCACAAGGTCTTATCATGCAAAGCCGTGTCTGCTTCACCATCTCACATTGTTGATTTCTGTTGGTAACACGGGTGGAAAAGCCCATTCCACAGCTTTTGGAACAAGCACTCCATTCTGTTGTCTGCTCAATACAATTGGCACTTGAATCCGACACGTCGATCCCAAGTGTGGCCTCTTGTCTGTAGGCTGGAGACAAAACCTCACAAAACTTTATTACAAGAAAAAGTCATGTGAAAACCCAGTATCTAACTGAGCTGTACCACATCTGGGAAGAAAGATGAGAGACAAAAAAAGGTCCAAAATCCATGCTTTTGGCAGGATTTAGGAATTTTAAAAGCTGCCTTTTTAGGAGCCCTGGATGGCAACTTCCTACATCTAAAAATAACAGAAAGGTGTGTATCAGTGTAATCAGCAAACCATTTAGATTCAGTTCACTCAAGTCCACGGCTGGAAGAATTATTGCCAATTTTTTAACCAGTTTAGAACTCTACTTCAGTAACTCTTTATTCCTCACTCTTTCCAATGGAAATACATCACAAATCTGTTCTAAAGCTACTTCATAAAAATATTTATATTAGGTATGATTTGAGAGAGGCTGAATGATTTATCTAAGCTAACAGACAGCATGGAAGCAAAGTCCTTTATTCTGAGAGTCATAAAGTCACCCGATCTTATCAATTATTGACAGATTATAGCCAGGGTGATGGTGGGGAGGGAGGAAAGAAGTAATTTCCAGGAGTTATCACAGCTAGTCAAAGGCATCGCCAACTCTGATCATCATCCTGCCCTCATGGCAATGTTAAGCTGTATTATGCAAATATTGCTAACTGTACAGTTTGGTTCAGCGGTTATCACAGGAGTAAACAGAATGAGGCAACATGACTGAGCCTTCAGTCACAGCTCCTGCTGTTAAGCTCCTCTACAACAGCATTTTTGCCTTTTGCATGGTAAAGCTCCAAAAAAGGTGGCCTCCCAAGAGGGATGGCCATTGCTAGAAAGAATGCAGATAATCCATCTGTAGGCATTTTATGGATTAGCCTGTCACTGTCAGACAAATCAAAGAAAAGGAAAGATAGTAGAAAGGTGGCAAGCTTTTAGTTTATACCTTATGTGCCTTACAACTGACGCTTCATAGCACTCTGAAAAGTTATTAGAGCTTTTCTTCCTGGATCCTTCCTTACTTGTTTTTCAAATGGATTAGCTGAGTTTCAGCATAACTAACTGCTTAAGATCACAAAGAGCAGTGACTGGAAGAGAATGCAGTGCCCTCAACTCTCAGTAAAAGTAGCTTATTATTCATGTTGAACTAATAGTCTAATTTAAAGGGGATGGAGAAATAATTCAGTAAGAAAACAGGGGGAAAATATGTAGCTTTTTTCATTTACAAAAGCACTTTATGAGTTCTGCGTTTTGGAATGAGATGGTTTTTTTTCAGATCCGCTCACTGTGTTTATAACCACTACTTCTCCAAGTACTTTGTAATGCTTTTAATGCCAACAATAATGATGAGAGCTTTAGCACAGACAGGCAGGAATTTGTTGGCATTTTAGCTACCATGCTGACCGCTTGTAATAGCTGGGGAATTCAGGGGGAAAAAAAAGTCTCTTGTAGACTAAGCTGTTAGAATAGTATTTATGATGTAACATATTCTTGCAGAGCAACTAGAAAGACTGCAGCTTTGATTTGGGGGGGGAATGTTTGGAGGATTATGAGCTTGCCCCTGTTTTATTCCACTCACAGAACTACCCTGTACCAGATAAACAGCATTTTCAGAATTGGGAACTAACTCAAGTTAACTACCTTTTAAAACCGCTATGCACATTCATCTTCCGAATATCTTTTCTTTTACCTATCGAGCTCTGCCTTTATTCATAACCACTGGTATACTTCCTAGTGACTCTAGATGAGCAAAAAGATCAGAAAAAAATGACCGCACAATGTGTCTTAGATTTGGCAACCCCATGGATATTTCCAGTGATTCCATATCACCTCCTCCTCACAATGACTGTGATAGTTTTAGTTTCCTCACCAGCCATAGCAAAACCTCCCAAAATCACTTCATCTTTAGGGTCACAGATCCACTTCTCACAGCACTCTCCAGGGACTTCGATTTTTCTGGGGAAAGGACAGTCGGGGCCGGGGAGCAGCAGGTCCAGGTTACACCGGGGCAGACAGCCGATCTGTCCGTCTCGGCAGGTGCACTGGTACTTGCAGCTGGGCTGGAACGTCTCCCCGTTGCGGTAAATCATCCCATCGAACACGCAGTTGTCTCCCTCCAGCACTAGTGAGAAAAGTGAATGCATTTCACTCAGACAGAGGGCACTCGGCACCTTCCCCGTGCCACCCACAACACTGCGGCGGGCGTCCCTCCCAGTCCCAAAGCGGGCCACACTCAACACCCCTCCCGCAGCAGCTGGAAAGCCCCCGGCCCGCCGCGGCGCAGGCAGGCCTGAGGGAGCGCCGCCTCGCCTGAAGGAAGGC
>NW_008795125.1:3825108-3827515 GCF_000699145.1 Aptenodytes forsteri | reverse complement strand
GACCCTGCCCAGCCCGGCTCCGGGCGGCACAGGCGGGAGCCCTCTACCCGGAGGCGTTACATGGAGAGGGGACCGGAGCCCCGAGGGCTGAGCCGGCCCCTTACCGGGCGTCGAGCCGGCCGAGCGCCTGAGGCAAGAGACTCCCCCGGCGGGGGCTGCTGCCTTCAGCCCAGCCCTACGGCCCCCCTAACCTGCCCTGTTTGCCTGCGGGCATCTCCCACACGAGCTATGATGCCGGTAATAAATTGTAGGGAAATACGGTGGTGCCTCTCTGCTGTTGAGGTCTGTGGCATGGCCAACATGGTTGGGCAGCGCTTGGCATTCAAGACGGGCCAAACAGAAGCACCTCCTGGGGCTGCGCTGCTTCTGGCCCATGCCTGAGGCCTCTTGAGCTTTGCGGGCATTACGGAGGTGTGTGAACTGGTCCCATGAGGGTAAGGGGCTGAGTGGTGATGTGTGCTCCTCAGTAAACTCTTCAGTCTCAAGTCACAGGCACTGTTCGTTACCAGAGGGGTGTGAGTATATTGGCTGGTAGGAAACAGAAGTTGTACAGGGAGCTCTGTACAGGGAGCACAGGTCTGTGCACCATGAAGCTCCTGTGATGAGTTGAAAAGGTAATGGACTCCCCAGTGCCTGCATGGCGTGTGCAGCCATGGGAGATGCAGAGACATGTCAGGCCTCAGGAATGCTTTGGAGAAGTAACTCCAGTGCTCTGTGCTGTGCAGTTATTTTAGTGTGTGCAGGACGGATTTAGGCCAAGTGTAAGGGAGACTGAATCTGTTAATGGGTTTTACTTGTCAGGAATTGCCTTCTGCCCAAGGCAGGCCGTCTTGGGTCTTGCTAGGATACAGATATTCTCTATCCCCGGTTGTCTGGGGCAGATAATACGCACTGGATTCTGTTGTGGCTTGTTAAAGAGAAAATATTTGAAAAATAAACAAAAGTTGTAGACAGACTAGTGAAAACAAGATGCCTTTTAAGCTTAAGACATGACACAAGTGGTACTTACAAATTTACAAGGCGGCTGTAGCTTTAAGCCAAAGCAATACTCAGCACAAAACCAGAAATCACCAGATACAAGTTCTGTTTTGGATAAAAGTCACCATTCCTTTCTTGATGCTGAGTGGCAACAGCAGGGTTTCTGGAGAAGCCTGTCATTCTGGGCAAAGCAGACTTTACCAGCGCAGAAACACGTAATCGCCGGTCACATATTGGCCCTTTGTTTTCTCATTCACAAACAGCAGGACCAGCCAAGGGGAACATTGGGTTGTTCAAACCTTATTAGCAGCTTGGACATGGGTTTGAGGTTATTTCAGTCATCCACTGCCTTACAGGTCATTTCACCTTCCTTATTTCCTTTTTTTTTTTCCCCCCCTTGCTTCTTTGCCTCTTGCCTCTGATTTAGGCAGTCAGCGCAAAGCCACTTTTTACAGTACCTTGCTTGTGAACAAAATGACCAGTGCTCTTGGCCAAGCATTAAGATTTGCTAAAGAGAAGCAAGGCTGATCCTGGAGTTTTCCCAGAAGCAGGACTGTAAGCTGGAGGGGCACATACAAGATCTGTTTTTACCTGTCCCTCCGTATGTGAATCTGATGAGGTTTTCAGTGCCAATAATCATTCACAGCCACTGAAAGTTACCTTTCCTTTCAATGAGATTACTTCACACCATTCTTAAATAACTTCTGGTCTATTAAAAAAGGTTTCACTACATAAAACTGCAGAGAGAACCAAAGAAACAAAAAGAATATTTACCAGCGTACTTAATTTGGAAAAAATAACTGTTTTACATGCATTTAATAAATTTATTAAGTCCCTGTTTGTTTATAAAATACCAGTTATGAAAATAACGTAATGCTGCACTTTAGTACAATAGGGCCAAATACCTTTTCCTGGACATTTCAGTCCCTCCAAAACATGCATAGTTTGGAATCCATTGGAACTACAAGTTCTAGGATGCTGCTTCATCTTCCTAACAGTGAATCTTTTTGTCTGTACTTGTTTTACAACTTTTTTAAGGGTGACACTTTTCTTATCATATGAAAGTACCCTTTGTTACTCCTCACAGAGTAAAATAATGATCAGGTGGAGGGGTTTCTTTCTGGCTCAGCTGGTGATGAATAGGATTTGTTCATTATATAAAATTAGTAGGTATAAATAAATATTTTAGTTTCTCTGGGTTTGCTTTTTTTAAAGAACTGTTTTTAAGTGAGTTAATATTTGGGTTGCCACCTCGGCTGTAGCTGTTGCAGAGTGATCCCTCCTAATATGTAAAGAAATTAGCCTCTGCTCGTCAGTCTGCATGAAGACAGTCTCGAGAACAGTGTTGAGAGGTGTGAGTTCAGGAACAGAGTCCAGCAGCAGAGTCCCAGGATTAAGAATATACTTAACGGCTTTCCTGCACCAGGGT
>NW_008795125.1:3815851-3824962 GCF_000699145.1 Aptenodytes forsteri | reverse complement strand
ACTTAACGGCTTTCCTGCACCTGGGTCGCAGGCAAGGAAAGTGTGGCATGGTACCCAGTAAGCGGAAAACAGGTCAGTAATCTGTAATTTCTGACCATAAGTGACATAACCTGTATAGGTATATAAAAAGCTAACTAGGGGCTGTGGAGGAGAATAAACACTGAAGTGTTCTCTAATCTTAGCTTTAAAATTCAGCTTCTAAATGCTGTGAATGCTTAAGGAAGCCAGGTAACGTGTCTCATGCTGCACTTAAGCATTGTGAAGACAGAAAGTGCTTTTCAGATATCTTTTCTTTTTAGAAGGGATGCAGCTTTGTACTTACTGCAGAGAGCATATACCCAAAGTCAGCAGCAGCTGGTACAAGCTCCTACATGGGCCAATATCAGCTTGTGCAGTCAAAGATTTCTCACTCCGGATTTCCATAAGTCTGCCTTGGGCTAAATCTCTGGCATGGTTGTCTGGACATGATCTTTATTCAGATCTTAACCTCCATAGAGCTAATAACCCTAAATGTGTCAGTTTTACCCATCTTGTTTACTTTCACACCAGCAGATGTGTTATGTATGTTTTACCACTGAAACACCAAACGAAGCTCTACCTAAAAGACTGGAAGCAGAGGTTACAAATAAAATTGGCTTAACTCTTAGAGAGTTTCTAGTAGTTGATCCTATTCCTATCCAGAGGTGTCTAGGTATGTATCGAGCATTACAAAAATTCAAGCATTCATGGTAACATCCTTCTGTTTAAAGCCAGCCTCCTGTCCAGCCTCCTGTGAAGGCCACTGCTTCACAACAAGCAGCCCCATAGAGTTCTCTAACATTCTTTGTGTATGGCAAGTGATGCAATTTTTGGAGAGTAAAATTGTCATAAATAGCACATCCTTCTCTCTCTCTTTCTGCTCTTTTGTCCTACAATTTTTTACCGATACAAGTATAAGGTGGATGATTCATCCCTTGCTCTGCACTGTTTCATAAATTTATGCCCTCTCTGGTAGTCTACCTCACAAATCACAATATTTTTCTTGAAAATATTGTCATTTTGGATTTTTAGCTAGCCCTTCTCAGCCTAGATGACAGCTTTAAATTCCTAATATCTTTTGGGGCTGTTAATGTTGCACGTGACCTAAATGTGGAACAAACAAAAATTATATAAACACCCCAGTAAATTCATAGTATCAGTGATATTATCAGCTTTCCATACACATTCATATATCAACAGCAAGCCATCAGACTTGGTAACAAACTGCATTGGTTCCTTCCTCAACATATGGTAGCAGCATAAGAGGTTCTTCAGCCACAGATGAAATGGCTGTAACTAGAACAGTCCTATCTGTCTGAGCTGGTAGAGATGCTGGAAGGAGATTTGTGAGGTGTGAATCGTGTTGCTCACTTGGATGACTGGGTACCTAAACTAATATTTAGGGTCATCCTGATGGTCATTCTCATCTAGCCTGAGCCATTCAAATCAACCCTCCTTGACTACAGCATGCTTTGAGGTATGTACCACAGTCATTGTGGTTCAGAAGAGATCTGTCCAAGGTTCAGGTGGACTCTTCTGTATTTGTCTCTGCTTATATTACTAGTCTATAAGTATTGTGGAGTTTTGAAATTGCTGTTTGACTTTATGAGGTTTTAGCCTTCTGCCTCCTTGACTTCTGTACACGCTACAAGAAGAGCTAATCCAGACACAAACATTTAACTGGGCTTTTGAGTTCATCCTCAACATTTAGGGCTTTAATATTGATGAATCGTGTGATTAATCTTGAAAATGGTACCTGAACTACAAATATGAGTCTCGGGTGCTGGCGACATTACTTCTGATGTCAGTGTTAATGAACTGTTTTATTTCTCAAGCTATTGAGAAAAGATGAGAAGATTGTTTCCTATGAAGATCTATGCAAATTCATGAATGGTCCCGGCAACTTTGGATTGAGACTCAATGTTTCCTATTCATAGTAGGATGCCTGTTCCCATCAGGCAGCAGAACTGTGTTCACAGAAGAGGTTCTATATTTTGATGTATACATCCTTTTCAGCAGGATCAAGTGGATAGCATCAATACCCAGAAGATATCCTGAGAACCCCACTAGAAAGATTCTGAGAAGGAAAATGGTCCTGAACCAAAAAAGGCTAGTCTGCTTGAAAATTATCAAAGGAGCAGCAGTAGTCCACCATGGGTAAGACAATCTGTTTCTGAAAAGGTCTGTTCATGCTGAGAGAGTTTACTGGTAATCCCATTGCATATACCACAATAGGGATGATGACGATATCACTGGCCATTGGAGATCAATATGGTCATGTATGCTCTTGCCAAGTAAACCAGGCCAGTGAATTTTCCCCACTAGTGCATGCACTGAACCCAATGAGTTCTCTCTTCAAAAGACATTCTGCTTCAGCTGAAAGATACATATTCCAGGAAAGCAGCTGTTTTGTTCAACGATTAACAGTTAGCTGTGTCATTATTTTAAGTAGGATTTAAAGTATAATTATTTTTTAATGGCACTATTATCAGAATCAATCCCCCAGACTTAATCATAGTTGTGTTTTTGAGTAGAGATTAAAAATGAATTATCCTTTTGCCTGTAGAAGAATTCTGCTATTTTTTATTTTGTACAGTGTTTCGTGTGGTGTTTTACAATTCCATTGAGCCTATGCAATGATACC
Organism: Aptenodytes forsteri; assembly: GCF_000699145.1. Lineage (NCBI taxonomy): Eukaryota > Metazoa > Chordata > Aves > Sphenisciformes > Spheniscidae > Aptenodytes > Aptenodytes forsteri. Next base: position 3,822,300 of record NW_008795125.1, on the reverse strand, counting down.
ATCAGTTTTGCAATATTTAAGAGTTGTGCAAGTGACAGTGATTTGGATTTTTTTTTTTTGAGATATGCCTTCTGTGTCATTGAAAAAAGAACAGTTTTGGCAAATTAGAAATTTGGAAAAAATGTGTTGGAAGCAAAATATTTTAGAGGGTTTTCTTTAAAAAATATTTTTACATACAATTGAAGAAAAGTTTGGAATGAAATAACATTTCATTTAAAATTGAAACATTTAGAAAATGTCAGAATGAATTATGTGGGGATGGGGAGTTGCATCATTACTTTTGACTCAGATAATTCTATGCGCTCAAAAGAAATTCACAAAATGTTCCAGTTTATTCCAATCTGCATGTTCCACCAAAAAAGTTCCATCAGTTTCTTTCCTCCAGACCTATTTCAGCTATAGAGCCTGCTGGGAATACTTATAGCACAAGTCACCAGGTGAAGTTGCTAGATATGGCTTTGTTATTTTGGGGAACTTAAGATAATAATAAATAAAATATTTTTAGTTGCTCGTTTATAATTGGTTCTAATGTCTAAAAAGCTATGGTGAGCAGCAAGAACATTTGCTCAGAAGAGTGCAGGTGGAAGTGTTTGCTGCAGTTTCGTGTGGGCTGAGATTTTTAGAAAAGAGAGCCAAGAAGCACAAACCTGGTATCCATACTGTTACAGATAGTACAAACGATAGCATAGGAATGGCTCATGTGCACACTGCGTAGGGCTGTCGTTCTTTAGAGCAGATACTCTTTGTACACACTAACTAGCTTTTAATTTTTCACCCCCTGGGATTCACTGTACCCTTATGGCCATAAAACATAACTATTATTTTGGGGAGGGTGGGATGGCTGAACAAAGTGCCTGAAGTGACATAAGGGCTATGCTGCAGCCCACCAAAATGATGGCTTTATACAAGGAATCTGAGGGTAGGTGTTGCATGCCATGGGATTTGGTATGCATGCCCACTCCTATTCAGGATGGCAGTAGGTGTGTCTGTTCAGTAACTCACGTTCCGTAGTGCTGATTTCTACTATGTTGGGAAGCAAAGGGATGAGACTTGTGCCAGAAAAGAGTCAATAATATTTGCTGTCAGAATAAATGAGATAGTCTTTATTTGCTTATTTAATTTGATTTTAAAGTTTATTAACCCTAAATATATAATAATGCTTTGTATCTGAAATTACCAGACTGACATTACTGAGAATCTAAGCCGGGTCCATTTTACTGCATGACATGATAATGGATAAACAGAATTGGGGAAATTTTCCTTTCTTTATTCACTGAGTGAAACTCATTTTGGTGCAGAAAGCCAATAAGATCCTTGAGGATCGTATCACCTAATTTCTATTTCAAGAGCTTCAGTACATGAACAGGTCACGTGGAACATACGGGGGTTTTTTGGCTCTTCCATGCATGAAACAGCTATTACATGGTTGCCTCTCAGACTGCTTTTGAGAATAAGAATACCCACATGACTAAGGGCTGGAAGAAGAGGCTGGCAATTTGAAGAACTTAATGGTGGTAAAATGGGTGTTCTGCAATCAGAAAGTTAGTTCAGCAGAGTGGGGTTTCGCCATCTTGTTTTCCTCTCTGAAGAATAGCTGTTCTTCAGGGCATGTCTGAGAGAAAGAGGTGTGGCTAATGAGATCTTAATTCAGCTAATTGACAGTTCCTGACATTTCCAAGTAAGTGTTGTTACCGACTGGCATGATTTAGGGCTGTCCTTTATGCGTGTTTCCCATATCCTCATTGGTCTCTGCCAAGTGCTGAATAATCTGGCCATAAGTAATGAAAACATATTTTATAGTTTGCATTTCATTTTCCAATATGCTTTTGTCATATTCTTTTGTGGCCATAACTGAAAAAGAAAAAGCTTGGGAGAATAAACAAAAACTTACAGTGTGTTCCGAGAACGAGCAGTTCCAGAGGTTTTGAATTGGGAGAGGTCTGAATTAGAAACTGTAAACTAGTGAGAATGCGAGGCAAGGAAAACAAATGAAGTACAATTAAACTGGACCCTCTTAGCTTGAGCACTTTTACAATCTCTGTTGTTGCTTTGTGCTACAGGTGTAGGGGCAGTCTCAGAAGTAATTCTTACCATTTAAGGTTTTTAAGGTTAAAACTGGCTTTTGCTCATAGAGCAAATGACTAGCCAGTGAAGACAGAGAAGTACAAGAATAATACCTTCCCTACAGAGGAATACCCCATAACAAGCTGTCTGACCCATTGTGTAGCAGCTGCACTCTGTGAGGGGTCTTAAGAGTGCATGACAGCCATCCTGTCTCAGAGTGGGAAGGGCAGGGACATTGAGTACACATAAAGAGGGTTGTATCAGGGACATACCTGGCATGAGGTGTTCCTTTCTTCTAGCTGGAATAATTTTGAAGACAGTGCATTTCAGTTCCGATATGAGCATCTATCATTTATCTCATATCATTTATAAAATACGTCTGCATTTTCTTCATCATCTGTTCTGAGTTCCTGCATTGTCCGTGAGCAACACATTTTGGGCTGGCAAGCTGGACGCCTTTCCAGGGAACTGTTCCCAGCCATAGTTCCTGGACCAATTGTCTGATCTTCCCAAAATCTCCTTGCTGTTTCCGTAAGTTAGAGCTTAAAAATAGTCATAAGGAAATACTGAAATTTGGGTCTTGTTGTGATAGCCAAGCCTTTACTGCTGGCACTCCAAAGAGATTTTTTTCTCCTTTAGACAGCCATATGATATCAGCATAGCGTACCATCTAACTGCATGTACTGATTCTCGCCAAAAGAAACATACTGCATTGAGCTTCACCCACCCAGAGGAGTCACAGAGTCCGAGCACTTTATCAGCCATCCAGCAAAGAAATCAAAGACATGAGAGATGGAAGAAACGATTGGTCATCTAATCTCTTTTTCTGTTTTTGCTGGTCTGATTGCCAGGGAGATACTGTATTAAAAGGAGTGGTCCACATATTCACTTCACTTATAAGCTGCCTCATTGTAAAAACAGCATTTAAAAATAAAGTTTAAAAATACTTGTGGATTGAAAATGTTATTGTGTCATTGTTTAGCCAAGCTCAAATAATTTAATACTTTCAATATTCCTTGTAAATGATCCATTCAGGCTTCTTTCTGTGTTTCTCTAAATTCTATCCAGGTTTTCCTACTGAAATCCACAGGGCAGAAAAAGTCTGTTCAGACCAACATGCCATTTTTTCTAAATCAAAGTCAGGGGCTTGTTTATAGAGAGTGCTTTAACACAGTTCATTCCCTTTTCCCATTTTCCTTTCTTTGGTCCCTCTAAAAGCTTCCAGGACAGACTCCCTCTGGTTTCCCTTTTTTGGAAATGGAAGCTGGGTATGAATTCAAATAACTTTTTTTTCCACATGCTTTTTCCTTAGGACACATGTGCTTGCTGATACATGTGTTTTTAAATTCGAAATAAACTCATTGCAAATATTCACCAAGGATAGCAGGACGTTCTCTTGCTCTGTTAAACATTCCCAAATTCAAGGAATGGACAGAAGATCCAGAAGTCTATGGGTAAAATCTGGGATTACTTTTTAGTCTTCTCTTCAAAGAAGAGATTTGGTAGGGATGTAGGAGGTCCTGGAAGAGAAGCGGTCCTGCCCCATAGGAAAGGGAAGCTCCATTCCTGGGCAGGGCTTAACCTCATAGTATGTACCATGCACCACTACGGCTTGTGCAGGTGGGGAGTGGTTGCAAAGAGGATGCTATAGCTACCAGGGAGAAATTTCAACCCAGCTGGTTATTTTATAAGTTCAGTTCTAGATGTGGTGTGACAAGAAGCTCCAGGGCAGTGTTTCTAACTTCAAACTGCTGCTTCTGCCAAAGCTGGAGAGAGTACTGGAGGGAATTTACCAAGGTGAAAGGACTGTACAGGTGGTAGCCACCTGATCTGGCACATAACGCTGGGTCTTGTGAGAATTTAGCAACTTCTTCTAGCCTTGAGAGAAACTGGTGTCCTAACAGACTAAGTGCTAGACACACAAAACCGTCTGTTGGGGAACTCTACAACCTCAACAGTTTTGCAGAGACACATAGAGTAAGATACAACACTTCTGAAATCAAACGTCATCCCATTTGCTTAATAAGTTTGTTAACAGATGGCTATAAATAAAAGCAAATGTTAAGCAAATATGAATGTGAAGTTTTCTAGATTATTACTGCATATAGAGGCAAATTTTGTGATGTGCTGGAAGTGTTACCAGCCATTATCTTCTCAGAGTCCACACAGCTGAGGAAGTAGATTGAAAAGCATTCCTGACATTGTAGAAAATAATGTGCATTGATTTTCATTACTGACACATTACGTCCTGTTTCACAATTTTTGAACGTGTGACATATTGACAAGAAAATTTACAGAAAGCTGGAGCACCCTGCGTTAGTATTCATATACATTTGAATTCATGGGCATTTGCACTACAATCATCTTTCTGCCACATTGAAAAGGCCTCATGACTGTTCATGTAATGTACAAAGCAGTTAGAACTTTTATGGTGACGTATAAACAACGCTTAGAAAACTGCAGAACAGGAGTCCCATTGTGAGTTTCAGTGATTGGCTGTTTAATGTCCAGATTATGAAATCTAGATTGCAAGCAAAAAAAGGAGGAAATCTCCAAATAAATATTAGCAAGACAGTAATTTGATGATTTCATACACCTGTAATAGGTGAGATTGGGTTGAAGATCTTAGACCCATGACAAGTACTATACTGGACATCCTGTGGCAGTTTTGTTGGAAGAAATTAGGGACTCTAAAGTGTAGATGGTGTCACAAGATCCAAGAATGGAAAATCATACCCTATGTATCAAATCAGATTGTCAGCGACTGCTTTCTGTACCGTCCCACTGCCACAATGAAATAGTAATTCAGAACTCGATCAGTAGGGATGTAGCCATCGCTACAGTGATCTGTACTCTTAGAAAAATGTGGGACTTTAGATCTGCTAATGGATGATACTGTTTGTCCTCAATAGCTATTGACTTTGGTGAATGATGGTTCTTCAACGAATATAAATCTAGATGAAAGCCGAAATAATACAACACCTGCAAGGGTGAAAAGTGAGAGATGGTGACGGGAGGGAATTGTAGTTGGATGCAGCAGAGAACAGAGTACGTTCACAACTGATACTCAGGCTTCAATACGTGAAGTCTTTATGTGGAGCAAGCGTAGCTGCATAATTACTGTACTGTAGCACCAGCACGCTGTGAACACAGCTGACCAGGAGTTAAGAAACCTCTGCCTAGTGAGGAAGACTAAAACATTTGGTCAACAAATACCCATTCACTTGTTTGTTTAATGAAAGGAAAAGCACCTTCTTCCAGGCTGCTTGCCATCTGTGCACAACTGGACTTTCCTGTGTGGCAGTCTACAAAAAAAAAGGGGGAGAGAGGAAGGGAGGATAGTAAAGCAAAGCAGAGCTGTTCTCTGATCTGTTTCCTTTCATTCCATTGCTTTGCTCTTTAATCTCTGCAGCAGCTCGTATAGGTGTTAACAAGACTGGGAAAGGCCGTTGGTGTGTCCTGCCTACTGACACCCATTCGTCCTTCAGTACCAATGCCAGGCAATTATAAATGGTTGTAAAGTTCTTTTAGTTCATAAAAATTTCCAGAAATATTTGCTTCAGTATAGCTTTTCAGTTGAAATGCTGCGCAGACTGCAGGCTAGGTATGTGAAATCCATGGCTACAGAAGTATGTTTTAAAGTCCCTAGGCCACAAGTTTGTTCCTCTTGCCAAGAAGAGAGGAAAATTTTTATAAACTGGAAACAGAAATAAAAGAAGGTCAGGGACAAACCAGGAGAAAGGAAAGGAGAAGCTGTAGAAATACAGGCAGAAAAAGAGACATTTATTAATAATGCAACTTTTTAATCAGTCTTTATGGCATTCAAACCTTGTCTCCAAAAATAGTCATGACAAAACTGGAGGCTAATACTGGCATCTTAGCAAGTTCAGTAAAGCAAATTTTAAAACTTAGTGCTTGGCAGAAGTAATTCACTGGCATGGTACATATGATAAATATTAATTAATAACTATATTATATTTTTTGTAATAGATATTATTGTAGACTCCTAGAATACTGTGTGGTAGGCACGATACAGATCTAGAAAAAGACACAATCCCTGATCCTGACAGCTTTGAGCCTAAATAAAATTAACAAGCTTATTTAATCCTAAGGATGTATGGATATTAGTGGAAGCTGAAAGCAGAAGTTATAGTATCTATGATCATGTGTCCTGGTTTCGGCTGGGATAGAGTTAATTTTCCTCCTAGTAGCTGGCATAGTGCTGTGTTTTGGATTTAGTATGAGAATAATGTGATAACACACCAATGTTTTAGTTGTTGCTAAGCAGTGTTTATACTAAGTCAAGGACTTTTCAGGTTCCCATACTCTGCCAGCAAAGAGGTGCACAAGGAGCTGGGAGGGGGCACAGCCAGGACAGCTGACCC
>NW_008795125.1:3806228-3814342 GCF_000699145.1 Aptenodytes forsteri | reverse complement strand
TGTGACGTCATGCTCAGTATATAAACTGGGGGGAGTTGGCTGGGGGGCAGCAACCGCTGCTCAGGGACTGGCTGGGCATCAGTCAGCAGGTGGTGAGCAGTTGCATTGTGCATCACTTGCTTTGTATATTCTTCTATTATTATTGTTATTATTATTGTTGTTGTTGTTGTTGTTGTATTTTTACTTTATTTCAGTTATAAAACTGTTCTTATCTCAACCCACAAGTTTTCTCACTTTTACTCTTCTGACTCTCTCCCCCATCCCACCAGGGCAGGGGGAGTGAGCGAGCAGCTGTGTGGTGCTCAGTTGCCGGCTGAGGTTAAACCATGACGTCATGCTAAATATTTTCTGCAAGACATTCTCAAACTGATGTATTCATCACTCCAGGCTTCATAGTGCAAGATAAAAAAATGTGTGTACTGCACCATCCAAATATTGTTCATCCAAACATTGTCTTAGCAATATCAGCTTGTTTTAGACAAACGTGAGTTCTCTGTTGTGTAGATGATCTATTTTCTTTTCCTCTTTTTGACAAAACTATATGCCCTCTTCCCTGTATAACGATTTCTTGCTTTTCTACTCTGATTCACTTTTTGTGACTTAAAATATTATCATTTGAGTAATTTGATTACATCTCCTGTTAACGTAATTCAGGACATTTAATATACATGTAAGAGTGATAGCTTTTAATATAAAGTCTAAATTAAACCTTTAAAACCTTTCTTGTGAACAGAAAGAAACTGGCAGCATTTTAAGAAGACGATACTTTTTCTCAAAAACATGTTTGTCAAAAATGGTCAAACGAGGCTTTAAAACATTTACTGAGGAGACAGCACTAGTTCCAGTGAATAAGTGGAAAGGTAGTGCCAGGTTGTATAAAAATTAGTAGCCTATATTATGTAAATTTTACATTTAAAAATTAACAAGCCAATTAATAACTAAAATGTCTTCTTTAGTAAATAAGGATTCTATTGGCAATTAAACAGATTACTTGTAAAAAGGCTTAATAGAGCAGCAATTTGGAAGAAAAATGTGTAGTCATTTTTATGCTGTTAATGTTTAACAGAAAAATATAGGCATTTGCCATTTTATGTATGATTAGCAGATGTAATTCAAAACTAAGTTTTGGTCATGTCTGGTGGTCTTGCTTAGCTGATTATAATGATTATGAAGGAATATATTATTTTGTAATGTAGACAAACCTCTAGTTCAGCATCTGTGGAACAAGTAACAGTATCACAGATACCATTACAATAAATGGTATCATGACTAGCAGTGTCAGAACAGAGACCAGGGATCAAAGGAGGCAGCTGAAGGAGCTAAGTACATTGGCTGAGTAGCAGTGAGAGAATATATCTCTCTGATACAGTGGTTATTCAGGAACATTCAAATTATGACTTATAAAAAAGGAAGGGAGAGAAGCTCCTCTCATGGATTCTCTGTGTACTCTTGTTTTTTAACACAAGGTATTAAAATCTTTAAAAACAAGGTATTAAAACATTTATGAACATGTTGAATATGAATGGAGAAACATCTCATCGTCAACCAGTAAGGCGTTTGTCTTGCAGAAGAGTGAAAAACAGCTCCCCAGAGTAGTTCAAAACCAGTGGCTTGCTTAATCTGTTTCACACTTCAGCTCAACTTTCAGCCATGGACGTGAGAAAAGAGGTATGTGAGCGTTCATCTGTGTGTTTTCATAGTGAGTAAGCTCAGTGCTATTTCACCTGGATGTTTCTGTACTGTGATATGAGTGGAAAGTTGACAAGGTCCACTAGGCTTCAAAGATCCACAGCTTAATATCAGCAACCCACTAGCTGAAGCGTTAACTTGCTGTAACACCACTTGATCTCCTTGGGGGCATTTTTCTTACTATCAGATTCTGCTGAATATAGTCCTTCTTGGTTTTCTTGGTCTTTAGTACCTAGAAAGCAACCTTTGGATATGTTAAAGAAATATGTTAAAGAGGAGACGAAACAGTCAGGGAAGAAAGCAGTGCAGGGAAAGCCTGAAAATGCCTGAAAATGCCTGTCTAGATTTCATTTCAGCAGTTCACTATACTGAAAAGGTGCCTTTTGTTTAGTAAGGACACCTTGTTTCATCACCGAAACAAGGTGAACTTGTACTTGAAGACAAAGAGAAGATACTGGAGGATATAGATTTCTAGTCCTAATATATACTCAGTGCAGTATGAGGTTTTTATGTAAAGTTCATATAATTTATTGAATAAAAGCCCTCCTTAGATTGAGATAGGTGTCACAAATCTACTTCAAAGTATACTCTCATACCTCTTGTACTTTAGGTGATTTTTCAGCATTAAAATGCCATCAAAAGAAAGACATCTCATTTTGCTGGATTTTGCTATAATGTGGTGAAGGGCAAGGTCTGGAGTGGTAAATTTGGGCTAGGTTTTAGGGCAGAAACCTTGGTAACCTGTCTCCATCTTCCCAAATCTGGCAGAATGGGTTAGGACACTGATGTCGCGTGGCTTTAAACCTATGCAGTGATCTAAAACTGGATCCACCTGAGGATTTTCACTGCCCCAGAGGTGGTAGTGCCCTGGCTGCCCAGCTGCCTAGGAATTCCAGGAACAAGAGACAAGTTTTTCCATAAATATTCTTTTATTCAGGGAATTTTTATATGATAATGTTGAGCAATTATGCGATCAGTGTCTTAGTCCTATTCTGTCAGCCCAGTTTCTGATTCTGCATTGAGTAGAGCCCAAAAATACTGTTGGGTTTTTTTTCTCCAAGTAAAAATATGCTTTTTTCTCACACAAAGTATGTGATGGCTTGAATATTTTGATAACTTTTTAAAATGCCAGTGCTTGACTTCATACAAGAGAAAATCTTTCTGTGAAATTAAAGAACCTGCTTTTCAAGGAGCAGAATCTTGATGAAGCTGTATTGACTTAAAATTGAACTAGCTTTAAAGTACTCTGTTTTATAACAACTGCCAGTTTTTAATAGTCCCAACAGCAAAAAATATAAATACACCATGCTGCCAGTTTTTAATAGTGGCAACAGCAAAAATATAAATACACCATGCTTGAAATTGCTTCTGTAGCATGCAGTTATTGGGGGAAATATTTTTCTTTTTAATGATATTAACATCTACTTTTTCCCATATGATTTCCAAACCCCAGAATACTCTTATTAAAGACTTAAGCCACTTAAAGACCAGTGGTTTTTAAACCTCACATTGTAGGTTTCCAAATTAACCAAAATTTTTCGCAACCTGTTTTGTTCTTTCTACTTTTCAGATTTTGACGTTACCCAAATAGACATTTTTCTCAGAGCACTTCTATTCAAATAGTTTCATGGGGGAAGGATGGATAAAGTATTATTATATCTTACTGTGAATGTTTTGGTTATCCAAAGCTCACTCTAAGTTTCAAAGCTGCTGGAAAAATTTAGATATGGAAATCCTCTATAGCTGTCCTGTGGATTTAACGCTGCTCCCAATGAAGTCAGTACTGGTCCTGTTCCCAATTTCAGTGTGAGTGCTCAGGCCAATACATCCAGAGTTAGCCCAGCCTGTGGAGCTTAACACCTTGGTCACCCACATTAAAAAGGAGATCTCTGCATCAGGGGGAGAGACGGGCTTTTTTGAAAACAAAAGGATGAGATATTTGAGCCTAGAGGAAGGAGGAGGAGGAAAGTAAGGAAAAGGAGGTTAAAACTAAGGGACGACAAAAAGAAGGGCAGTGGGGAGTATTAACCTAGTTCATCAGTTGTTTTGGTTATGTGCAAATACTTGGGTGCAGCTGGGAAGTCCTTTCCTGGAGTCAGCATGAAAACTAACTCCGGCACAGGGCTCCATCAAGCATGTCCCTCAGCTGGCTGACTTGCTTCTGTGTGAGCCAAACCACTGAAGTGTAGATGAGAGAAAGAGATGGAGATGCCAAATATTGGGATGCAGCTGTCTGAGTTTTCCATATAAAAGTCAGCAAAATAGAGATCTACATATTTTTTAAAACTCAATCCAGTTTCCAAAAGAAGGTCATAGAATTAAAACAAAAACATCCCAAAGCATTTACAAATAATGACTGGATTGGGCTGTGAGGTTCTTTCTTACCTGACAGATGGCAAGCCCAGCACATTCGCTGATCTGGGGAAAATCAAGCTCTCTCCCCACCAACAGTGGAGAGTATAATTCATTTTCTTTAACCATGTTTCTTAATTGACTACTTTAAGGTAATTAAGCTTAGAAATCTCTTCATTAGTTTCTTTACTTCTCAGGATTCAGTCATTTTGTAATTCTTTGATTAACTTCATGACCTCTCTTCATGTTTTCTTTTCTCTTTCCTGACTGACATTTCAGTCATTTCATATTTCATTCAAAAATATTGCTTTCCTGAATGCTTTGACTTTCTGCTTTTTCTGCTTCATAGCAGCCCTGTCTCCATTCCCACTCTGAGTCTTATCCAATACCTGTTGACGTTAATAGAAAAAAATTCCATCAAAATCAGCAGATTTGGGGCAGGCTTGTTCTCTAGGGTATTAAATAACAGCAGGTAGGAGGCACATGTGTGGAGCACAACTATTAGACCAAGGGGAAAATCCTGACTTTTCCAGACTTCCTGTAATCCTGAGCAAATCACTTAAAATCTTGGCACCCTGAGCTCCTCCATTTCTCATACTGATGATGATACTCACTAATATAAAGCAACTAAGATCTTACAAATAAAAAGAGTTATACAACTTGTGGGCAATATTATTTCTCCTGAGAATAGTCCCATAGCATGGCCTAGGAAACGGGAAGTTTCTCAGCTCTTATGTGGACCACAGAAGACTTTTTAAAAGTTGGTGTGCTGTATTGCTTTTCAGATTAGTCATTATACAATACTTAGCTGAAGTCCACGATGGTGGCCTTCCAAAACTTTAAGAGCCTCCGCTCTAGGGGAAAGCAGTCTGATATCAATGAGTGGAAGGGAGTGAGGAGTAATTCTGACAGATGTCCCGGGGTAATATCAGATAGCAAATTAGGCAGAACATGAAGACAAAAAAAGGTTGTTAATGGTTTGGAGGCAAGTTATGCAGCAACTTTGGGTAAGAAATCAAGGAGTTACTCTTTTCCCTATGGAGGTGATGGTGGTATAGAGGCGTATCACACCATAGCTTACAGGGCTGCACAGACCTCCCCAAGATAGCTCTGGAACTGGAAGGAGTTGATCTCTGGATCAATCCACTTTTCAATCTGCTGGAGCTTCCACGTAAACCTAGCACCAACTTATTGTTTTCCCCAGCAGAATGATCTCAATTCAACGAGAAAGCCCGTCATGGACCTTTGGGTGTCCAATTGTTCAGAGCAAGGGACCATTCTATAATGACATTATCAGAAGGTGGCAAAAGAAAAAAGCAAGACTTTGACAAGAAAATACCAAAATCCATTTGCTGCTCAGGAGATGTCACTGGAGTCCAGGTATCCATTGCAATGCTTTTCCAATAGGATGCCTGGTCAGGGGAAAAATAGGTAAAGTGACTCTCAGCAGGACAGTAAAGTTCTTTTTATTTTCTTTCCCTTTTTTCTTCAGAATGGTTTCTTTCTGTAAGAATGCAAAGTAAAGCCAAAAGTCTCTAAGGTATCTTTTCAACAGACTTCCAATCTGTAATGATGCCTCTCATTGCCAAAATATTTAAAAGGCCTCTGAAAGTCAGACACTGCAGATATAAAACCCTTTCTCAGGCCTGAAGAACTAGATTATAGTATTTTTATGGAAACCTTTAGAATAGGACCATAAAAAAAGGCAGGGATGAAATGCTGCCTCTTTTTCTACTAAATAATCCCTTTCAGGAAGTCCATTGCAAGTTGCATTTAAAACTATTTTGGCACCTGCTTATAGCATTTATCTAATTTTCCTTCAAGTTGCTTCTATCAGTTGAAAAAAGACTTTCTGGTGCTTGAAACTGTACTAGATTCATTAACCTCTGTGTTAACGCAAACCCGAAGTTTTTGAAGACCCTTCCTCCTACCTCGGCTTTATAGTGCATTAATTGAGAATTTTTGGGGTCTTTCAATCTCAAGCTGTATTATGTGGATAGCAGAGTGAAGGCAGCGTAGGGTTACTGGTTTCCTTTTAGGTGGAACAGGTTTGCAGAGACCTGTTTGATAAAGAGGTTAAGAATATAAATAAGCCAGTGTACTAACAGGAGGAGGGAGATGTGTTTTTCTTATTGCTTCTCTCATTGCCGAACCTAGGCTGTGGGCCTGGATGGTGCTACTCACCTGGTTTGGTTTGTGTGCACATTGGTTTGTGTGCACATCTCAGCCCTGCCTTGGCTACATGTAGGAATGACACTTTTCTCCCCTTTTCTTTTGTTTCTAGTGGGAGAAAATCCAGGCTTCTGGGCCAGAATTTTATTGTGCTCCAGCAAACCCCTTGGCTTGAATGGTCAGGAGACCGGATCTACCCTGTGGTATTCACCTGACCTGCAAAAATGAGGTTAATGCTAACTCTCCTTTCAGGGAGAGAAGACCAGAAATACCTTTTCTACCTCTCCTCTCTCTCTAGTAGTCTCTTAGGTGACCTCTCTATTGGTTGTGCTCTTGCCCTTCTTCACCAGTCCGACCCCAGCACTGACAAACCCATTTTAGTGAAGGGGCAAGAGGAAGAGCTTGAACCTGATGAAAATGAGCAATTCGAAGCCACTGAAGATGAGGATGACTGTAGTTAGGTAAGGCTGAAGATGTAGTCTTCACTTTTAGGATGTTGCTGTTAAAGTCCAGCATATGCTTATGCCAGCCTGTTTAGAGGTTGGGGTTTTTTAATATGGCTATTTCCTGTAGAAATTTTCCTATCAAGTCTTTACTTTGTTTGTCCTAGGTTTTTTTATTTACAAATTAACCTGGTGTAAAAACAGCAGAAGTACAACTTTTGGCAAAGGATTAAAAGAATGAGAACTGGCTCCACTTCGTTAAAACTGATCCCTTAAAAGACTTTCAAAGGAAGTATCAAAGCTTGATAGGAGGCTTTGATTAGACAGATAAAACAGTTATTATATTGTTTTAATGCAGTTCTTTAAAAAATGCAAGAACAGGGAAGCAATCCTGAACATTAGAGTATAAACACAATACCTATACAATTACAGCTATATCGGAATGTCACCTTTTACTATTATGTCTGTTGTCTGACATTTTACTACACACACGTGGAGTACATAGACTAGACGTTCCCACTAACGGCTCTATAGAAAAGAGTGGAACTTTAATATTATGATATCCACAGTTAACAGCTGTTTAAAGAAGTAGGTTCTCACGACAGAAGGGAATTAAATCATCCATAGGACATGCTCTTCTGGTTTTGATCCTAATCAAAAGCAGAGGAGCTGGTTATGAATGTGAAGGAGAGAGGCAGCAAGCGTGGCAAGGAGCTGGTGAGTTCCCTGTTCTTAGGAAAAGGAGAGGCTTTCTGAGAGCAGGAATCGATAAACTCAGGATTCATAGTAAGATTACATAAAGATATAACCCAAGGGAAAGGGAGTTAAGGAGATACAGGAAGTCTTCAAATAAAAGGCTCTAAAGGAACAAGCACAAACCATCCAAAAATGGCGAAAGGGTAAAAAGTTTAAAGAAGTTCTGGTTACATGTTTAGCTCTTCACTGACATCTAACTCTTGAAGGAAGCACACAGGAAATGGGATATAAATTGGACTGGATATAAATTAATTATAAATCAGTAGCACTAGCCAAAGTGCAAAACCCAATATACTTGGCTAGGGACAGTAGAGTAACAAGAAGACAAGAAGAAGTGACAAGAGATGCCGGGGGAGGGGAACCTCAATCCATACCACTCCTACCAATTTGATGCCAGGGCCAGCAATAGATGCCCAGAGCCTGGAGAAGGAACACAGGTCAGCAGGAGAGCGCCTGAAGAGCAGCACAAAGGAACTCCAGCCAGTACGGCAGCTTCATTGGGGGCCCAACTTAAATGCCTCTATGCAAACACAGGTAGCATGGGGAATAAACAAGAGGAGTTATAGACGTGTGCACGCCTGCAGGGCTACGATCTTATTGGCATCATGGAGACGTGGTGGGATGGCTTCTATGATTGGAGTTTTGGGATGGAGGGATAGAGGCTCTTTAGGAAGGACAGGCAGGGGAGATGAGGAGGGGGTG
>NW_008795125.1:3779350-3802747 GCF_000699145.1 Aptenodytes forsteri | reverse complement strand
TCTAAGACATTCTATTTTAAGTTAATATTATTAATATTATATTATACATTAATGTTAATTTACATATGTATAAACTAACAGGAAGCACAATGGCATTTCCAGTTTGCTGTTCATTAGAGAGAAGGAGAGCTAGCAAAAGATGGTACCAAGAAGATTCAAGTGTTTTCTGCATCTATTATAATTTAAAAGATCAGCTGGTAACTAATCCAATACTGAGTAAGGCCTCAGTCTAGAACAAACTTAAAACAAACTAGAGAATCCTTAGGTGAGCTGGGTGCTTTGAAATCATCTGAACTTGACAAAATTAATCCATGGTGCATAAAGAGCTTGCTGAAGTAAGCTTAGAAAAAATTAGCAGTTATCTTTGAGAATCTGTGGAGATCAAATTTAATACTGGGTATATGAAAACAGCAAATACAGCAGTTATCTTGGAAAGTAAAGAGCTGGGAAATTCTAGTTAAGCTAGAAACCATCCATAGGTTGGTTAATAGATAATTAAAGAAACCATCCATAGGCATTTGGAAGATAACAAGAGGATGAGCAATGTGTTTTTTCAGGGAAGGTTCATATCACGCTCATCAAATTTCCTTCTACAATGAAGAAGTCATTCTAGATGAGTGAAGCAAAAGATAATGTAGGTTAACACAGACAATTTGAATTGTATTAATATGACAAGCAAGCTAGGAAGATGTAATCTTGCTGAAACTGTTATGCTCACATACAGGACAGTGTTGGAATCCAAGGAGAAGGTATCAATATGTTGAGTGAAATCTTCAATACTGGAATAAATGACTTGAGTGATGGGGCAGAGAACTGTAGAATTAAGCTTGCCAAAGATAAGCAGCTGGGAGAGACTTCAGGAATGCTGGAGGACATGATAAAGATTCAAAGAAATTGTGAAAAATTGGAGAAATCATCAAAATGATGGTCTGAAGTTCAGCGGAATCAATGCAGATCATCACCAGGAACAACCAATTGGATGAATCCAGGATAGGAACAGCTGGATAGGTGACTGATCTTTAAAAAAGGAACAGAGGTTCAAAATGAACATGATCCAAAAGTGTAATGATGTTGCAAAGAAGGCAAACCTCATTCTCAGATGTGTAACAAGGGTGTGGCCTCCAAAATGTAATAATCCAGGTACTCTGTTCAGCAAGGGGCATACACTGTCTCATGTTGGGCACTGCCTTTGGAGAAATGTATATATAACTGGAGGAAGTTCAGAGCAGCAAGGATTTATCAGAGGGCTAGAAACAAAGATGTATGAGGGTAGGATGACTTATTTGGGATTCTTTAACCTAAGACAGACAAGGCTGAGCGTGGAGGTAGGTTAACGGTCTTCCAAGTATGTAAAAGTTAGTTCCAAAGACTAAGGTGGTGTCTCTAGTGAATAGGGCAAGAAGTGATCAGCCTAAATCACAGCAAGAAAGATTCTGGCTTAACGTTGGTATAAACTTTTTAACAGGAAGGATTGTGAAGCATTGGGTCAGATTGCCTGAGCAAACTGTGAAATTGCAGTCAGTGGTTGTCTTTAGAAACAAGCCATAATAGGCATTTATCTCCTCAGCCCTTTCCTCCTTGTGCTCAGACGCTGCCTTCCTTACTGCTTCATCATATTTTTGAAGTTCTAACCAGAGAAAGAATTTCTCATTCGCTGCAATAAATTCTTAAATAGTTGTGGCAGGTTAAGTGAAGAAATAAAATAGAAAGTAAAGTGGGGAAAGACAAGAAATCAAATGAGGATAAATATTAGGTTGTTGCATATTTTTCTAACACCTTTAATGCCCAAAGCGTGAAAGACTAAAGGAGAGGGGATCTGTAACATCACTGAAGTGAGAGTGCAGGCAAAGAAAGGCATTTGAGAGAGGGAGTTTTCTTCTTGTGACTGAGGTGTAAGCAACTGATATTTGTTGACAAATGTTGTGCTCTGTGGCAGAGATACTTGGAAACATAAGATGAAGTTAGGAAATCTTGTACTTGTTGACATTTTGTCAAGAGGACATGACACTTCCTCCAAACACTAAGACTTGAGTTGTCATACCTGCAATCACTATGTCTGCCTCTCGCTCAGAGCACTGATCCGTGCTCTCAACTTCTGCAGTCCCTGCTTCTCTCCCCAGTTTTGGCCAAAATGCTGCCTGTTGAATAACTTCATCCTGAATGCTGTAAATGCTGTAGATCTTATTCAGTGTTGGATGAAAGCAAAGAGAGTGTATTCTTTTGAAGAATTTCATGCTAGGCTTGTTTGTTCTCTGTATTGTGATAGATGACATTTGAGGGCATATTTATGAGAATTCTCATCACATCAATATGCTAATTGAATTCAAAGGATGTTTCTCCTCACTGCTGCTTATGATCCGTCCACAAGCTGGAAGGAACAAAACATGGACGATTTCTTCTGTGTTTGTACAACTCTGAGCATGCATATATTATATATTATACATAACTAATAACTTTAAAAGCCTAGTACCTCAAACTTGATTTCTAAGCTAGGATTTTCTCTCTTGTTTTATATTTAATGTATTAGAGCTTGTCTTCTGATATAATCAAAAGATAAATCTTGTACCTTTTTCTGCCCTGCCTGCCAGACGTCTCTCTAGCAACAGCTATGCTTACAGGTGTGCTGCTGATGATAAAATTCTAACATTATTGCATAAATATTATGAGTAGAAGATGTTGTTTTCCTGAGAAACTGTTTCTGGAAGGGTATTAACTTCAGTGCATAGTAACTTCTGCAAAACAATTTCATTCTACATTGGTTATAGAATTACAGTAACAGAAATCATGACAGTGAAATAAGAATCTTAGTGATGAAGGAACCTGTAATTAAAGATGCTAAGGACGCATAATTTTAGCTGCTTCCATATCACTGCTTATTAATATCAGACATAATCTTGTTCTTGGGATTAACTTTTTATTTAATACAATTTACTGTTTCGCAAATTCTAGTGAGAAATCCAGTGCTAAACAACATTGCATCAATAATTTAATCAAAATCACTCCCTGCTATATGTTTATATTTTAGTGCTGAGTATTTAATCTCTACATATGCATAATCCTTAAAAAGAAGGGGGCAAAAGGTACTTGCAGTTTAAGGCCACAGTGGCCAATGCATGTGAGGTGCTTCTGGTGGGGTCCAAAAACAGGCAGGTAATGTAAAGGATGCAAACTCAGTTGCAAAGTACTGAAAGAAAACTTTGCTTTACCAACTTTCTCTTGACAAGCTATACAAGACAGAAAAATAATGGCTACAATAATTTTGTTTTAGTTATGTGACTAATCTTGGTTCGTTTAGATTTCATTTCCCTGCTTTTTATTTCAGAGACTGATTAAAAGATTGAAAGAAAAAGGGACTAAATCTTGAACTAAGATAAAACAAAAGATGATTTATACTGTCTTGTGAGTCTTTTTTTTTTTTTTCTGGCTCTGATTGTAACATTTTTTCCTGATGGTCTGACTAGCAAAATGCCACTACCAGTTTGAAGAGAGACAAACTCATTCCATTATGACACAGCAGCTATGACAACCTCTTTTTTTGTTGCTTAATGGTGTGTTCAAGAATGTCAAAACAGCTTGCAAATATTTCTGGTTTTGCTGTTTCAGGGACATGAAAACAGCAGCTTTAATTGTATTGAAATATTATTCAGAACAGCTTAATACTTTGGGAGCATTTCTTGGCATCAGTGTGCTTGCCAATATTTCTAATGATAGATTGTCCACTAGTCTTGGAAAAGTTAGTTTAAAACTCTCTAATATAGTCAAGTAAGCTATACTCAATAAAGCAGAAATGCCATTTAATTGGATGTGGAGACTAAATACTTGGTGGTGACTATTTAAATATTCATTTCTCATTCACAAAAATCAGAGAGTAGCCCAGCTCATCAGGACCTGTGGTTTCCATTTGAAATTACAGTGTATGATTGCCCCCTTTGATATGAAATGGCTTCTGAATGGTTTTTGTGAAAGTGGTGCCAAATCATAAAAATCACCATAATAAACAACACACTTATCAGCAAATTTCAGCAGTCAGAGGAAGGAATTTGCTGGACAGAGTAGGTGAAATTCATTTCTGGAAATAGAGTTTAAAAAGATTAGACATAACTATTATCTGCCCTCTCAAACATATAGTTTGGGAAAAATGTAGTAAATCATAGGATCACAGGAAAATTCATGTTGGAAGGGAACTCAGGAGGTGTCTAGCCCAACCTTCTGCTCAAAGCAGGGTCAGCACTGAGGTCAGACCAGATTGCTCAAGGCTTTGAGCAAGCCCAGTTGGGGCTGAACCGCCCCCAGGATAGAGACTGCACAGCCTCTGAGTAACCTGCTCCAGTGCCTGACTGCCCTCAGGGGGGAAAGTCCAGAGGTCTGACCCTCTCCTCCTTCAGCTTATGCCCAGAGTCTCTCACCCATCCACCAGGCACAGCTGTGAAGAGCCTGGCTCCCTACATTCTTGATGGCCTCCTCCTGGGCACTGGCTGGGGGCTGCTGTTGGGTCCCCCCCAAGCCATCCCTTCTCCAGACTGAACCAGCCCAGCTCCCTCAACCCCTCCTCAAGGACAAGTGCTCCTGCCTCAAACATCTCCATGGCTCTCAACTGAACACACTCCAGTTTGCCAATGTCTTTCCTGTGTTGGGTGCCCCAAAATTAGACCTCAGTAATATATCTCAAACTCAGAGAATGATTTCTGTCTTCATCTTCCCCACTGTAGAAGAGCAGCTCATGAGGTCACCCACTGAACCTTTCATAATGCAAATCAGGTCCCACGTAGGGTACCACAGGCTTTGATTCTCGGTCTAGAGTAATGATTTCTTTTATTCCCACACTGATGTTTCTTTTCCAGTTCTTACACTCACACTGTTTTTTTCCCCAGACCTACATGATAAAATCAGTTCAGATTTCTGTCTACCAGTGGTAGTGCAAATGTCCATTTTCAGTTCTCTTTTCATTAACGTGCACCTCTGATCCAAATGTAAGTCTTGCTCTGTATCAACTAACCTTGAGAACAGGAGATACAGCAATAGTCAAACAATATTGCTTTGCTCCCAGACTGTCTGTGGGGGAATAGGACCTTTATTTTGCTGCCAGAACTCAGTGTTCAGTATCCTAACGCTGGCCTGACTTTTGCTATCTTTACAGGTAGTGGAGGGTAGAAGGAGAGAAAATTAGTTTGAGCAAGACTTATTTAATCAGAACTACTTCAGGATGTTAAGAAAAAATCAGTAGAAGAAAATCATGACTGTTTCAAAATAAAAGCAGTCCAAATTTGTCCACTTTTTAGGTGCTGTGGCTCCAAAACATGCTTATTTCCGAGTCATTCTTTACTTCTCAGTGTTTCAATGTCAGAAAAAAAATGAAACAACTATGTAAGGTTGCTAATTGCATTGGCTGTCTCCATGCAACGGAGAGCACACTGAGTTTCTGTAGCCAGACAGGCCAAACCTGTCCCCGACCTGTTGAAGTGGCTTGGCACATGCTGCCTGGACTTGCTTTCCCCAGCCCATGTGAAGGGAGGAGATGCACGTTCAAAAAGCTGTAGGAGTGAGGGCAGATCCCAAGCTCTCAGCAGGAAAGGGCAAGCAGCTTGCGATGGGTGTTGTGGGAAAGGGAGCCAAGGAAAGAAAACCTCTCTGAAATCAATAGGACTTGAGGGAAGCCAAAATTTCACCTGTGAGGGAAGGGGCTGGGTACACCACAAGGCTCTGTCATAGCTCTGACCCCTGTCGTGCTGTCTCAAGCCATCCTAATTTGGCCCTCTGGATTACAGAAGGGCCCTCAAGAAGGGTTGATTTTACTAAGTGGAGGTAAAGGCACTATGATCCAGTCCACTGATTTTGCTGCTGTCTTTTTAAGGTACAGAGGAGTAGTATTGTCTTCTGGTCTGGCTTCCTGAATAGCCATGAGGGAGAAAAGCTGACTGAAAACAGTGCGACGCTAGTCTGAGGGGTGAAAAGCGACCACTCTTCGGCAGGTCTGCACAAGCTGAACCTGAACCTTTGCACATTCCTCCATGACTACCATAATTAATATTTTGCAACTTGCTATTTTTTTTAAAGCAGCTAGAAATAGAGTGCTGCGTGGAAAGCTCAGTGTATGCTCCACCGGTGACTGAGGTAGCTGCACTTTTTTCATCTGGCCATGCTGCCAGGCCACTGTCCATAGCTCTACAGTAGAGAGGCTTCTTTTCTTGGCCCCCACAAGGGTGGTTTAGCCTGCAGGATTTTAATGATTCTGATGCATTTATAGTCATAGAAGTGGAAAAGAAATTCTTTGAAAAGGGAAAGGAGAATATTACTTCATACTGAGGTACAAATCATAAAAAGCCTCCTATCTCTGCTTATATACAGCAAGGATAATTTTGCATGAGCAGGAAAAGTGGCTCTTACTTTTAAAGAGCTGTGGAGGAACAACTTTCTACACATGCCAGCAGTTTACAGCTGTTATATTTTTATTAGCATTCTGGTATAAGTGCATTTTCTCCCCACCCTAAAATTGTCTACAACTAGAGATTTAAATCTGAACCTTCTTCCATTCACACAGAGTTTTTCAGCGGATCCTGAGCTTGGATTCCCACACAATTCCCATTTCCATCTGACACTGTGTGCCGGAGAGAGGCTGGGTGAAGAGTGTGCTGTGTTGAAGAAGAGATTCAGAACTGCCACCCGGTAGACTTAAATTAAAAATAATCACGATCCATGCACCATCAACCTTGTAAGTGGCTTTTGAATTGTCACTAGAAAATGTGGTTATTCGTTGCCTTCTTATACTTCTGTCTTTTAAATTCACATTTTCACTTATCATACCAGTTAGCAAATGTTCCCATTTGTGTGATCCCGTGAACCCAGCGGGCCCAGAAGCTGTGCCTTTTGGGGAAAGAAGCAAGTAGGGGAGATCTGTGATAAAACTGCGTACGCCTGCAGCTCTGGAGCAAGGCTGCCGTTCCTGCGGTCCTGGACTCCTGGTGCGGAGGGAGGGTGATGCTGCTGCCTCTCTTCCAGCCTGGGCACTTTAGCTTCCGCATCCTGGAAGTGAGGTGGGGGGATGGACATGCACACCTGGCCTCAGAAGTGAGTCGGAGTTTTGAGAGAGACATAATCTAGGAGCAGGAACCCTTGTCACCTGAGTTCAGGTGACATGTATGGAGTTAGGAAAGAAAGGTTACGGGATGGACTGCAATAAAATCATTTTCAGGTTCTGTTTTGGATCTGGCTGCAGGCTCATCACAGCTCTCAGTGAGATTTTGGCACAGTAGGAGCATATCCTGAGCCTAGCGGATAGACCTTTGGCTAAATCTATTCTAGAGTCAGACCAGAACACTGCATCTTTGACCCTGCTCCATACACCTGGCTTTGGTGGGGACGGTTCCCAAACGAGAAAATGAAAGGAAATGAAACAGAAATGTCAACCCTTCTTGGGAAATAAATGCCTAACAGTATGTAACAGGTTAGTGTTATTTTAATCTCAACAGTCCTTGTTGGATTTTCCTTTGTTAGTTTAAGAAGTGTATATAGGTATTTCCCAATTCCCTTTACCTGATTAAAGTACCTTGAGGATTACATAGAATCTCAGGAGTACTGTGTTCCAGGTCAGTAGTTAAATATTGCTCTGGTTCTAATTATATTCTTCCATACTCTACCAGCAGGAAAATTTACCCCCCAAAACTGCAACCAACAGAAACATGAGAAAAAGAACTTACTGTCCAGTATGCACCTTGCCTATCTCCTTTTATTTATTTTTTTTTTTTAAAGAATGATATGCTATAAAGTGGCACCCACTTTGAACATGTTTTCCCATCGCTGCTCTACCAGCTCTGAAAATTGCTTTTGTTTGGATATTGTTATTATCTGCTAGAGACTGATAGGAATGTGGAGTCACTCACTGAGAAAGGGAAACATGGTTCTCATTCAGAAGGAATGCAGCTTCATCCACGCAGTTTACAGCACAGTTGTATTTGAAGTCGAGCCGCGTGATCTTGTGGCAGTAAAAATCATTGTGATTTATAGGAAAATGTCACTCTAGCTGTCTCCTCTATAAAAGCTTTTTACTACTCTTGTTGAATATAAATCAGAATTATGTGGCCAACAAAATGATGGTTTTGGCAAAATCTTGTGAAGACAAAAAATAAAGGGGTTTGAATTGTCTTGGCTTTATTCTGCTGAGAGATATTACTGGAATTTATTGCCCTGCCAAGATCAATATCCTTGTCCTTAAAAATAGGTGTGTGTAACTGTATGTCTAAATTCATATCCAAATTAATTTAAGGATGTTCACCGTGAAGTTTACCTTCAAACCACAATAACACTAGATCTTAACTGCTTGAAATGAAGCTGACAGTTTCAAAATCTCACTCTGGCCATATTTGTAGCATCAGACTTCAAATTCTTTGGGGTTTTTGTCTCCTTCTAGGGGGAAATGTGATGGGTCTGAGCATATCTGACTCAAGGTTAGCAAACTTCACCCAGGAATTTAAGTAGGAGATGAACCTCCCCTCCCACACTGCCCATTAGTTTCATTTCTAAGGAAAAATATGTGACAAGAAAGAAATGATCAATGAATTCAGTTGTCTGTCACAGTTCAGTGTTTCTGCCTCTGGAATGAAGCCACTATGGAAATGGATGAGCATTAGGGGAAGGTGACAGAGGCTAGGAAACAGCAAAGAGAGGCGATGAGAGTTTGGGGCTAGTCTTGCACCACCTCCTTCAAAGCCATGGTGTTAGCCAGGGGTTGCCAGCCTGTGAAATTTTAGCCACGTGTGGTTCCTGGGTGTGTAGTCAGTGTGGTTGTCTGAATCTGGCGGTGGACAGAGTCAGGCTATGTGGACTGCAGGTACAATATCTTCAGCTTGGCCTGGGATCCAAGCAAAGTCCCAGCTCAAGCCCATTCCTGAGTGGAGCAGAAGGATTCATGGAGACCCAGGGACACCTCTCACTGTTAATTGTTCCTTGAGTCCTCTGGGGATGGTGGGTCTCGGCCAAATGAGGATAGGGGCACAAAGGGGATAGCCTCACCTTTACTTGCTCTACCAGCACTTAGGCACAATGTAAATAATGTTTGGAGAAACTCTGTGCTTGCAACATACAGGAGCCTGGGCTAGACAGCGATCGTAACACTCCCTGCTGGCCTTTATGAATTTATGAGTTCACAGATCCTTCCCTGTACTTAAAGGACCTCTACTGCTGGTAGCTGAGCACCTGTGCATGTCATCTGTTCGTAATTAGTTGTGCAGCAGTTGGAACAGACAGCACTCTCCTGACTGGTAAATTATTCAGCATATCCAGTTCGGAGTGGTGCCCTGATCAGAGGCATCAGCAGAGATGTACAAACCACAGAAGAGCTTGGGCATGCAATGGGAGGGCACACGAGGGACTCACCTGTCCTACACAACCAACTCCTTGTTTCTTAGAAGTCCACATCTCAAAGAATATTGAGCAGTATCGTACAGGGGTGTAGAGGGCAAAATAATCCACCTCTTGCTTCTGTATCAATGTCAATAATGTTCTAAAAAGTGAGACATAAGGAGTAGCCCCAGGCTGGGCATAACCTTGGTCTAAGGCTTTGTTCTTTGTTGGATAAAGTATCATCTAGGCCAAACTAGTTGAAATAGCGCTCCACAGGTAGCTCACAAATGGAGCAAAGAATATTTCCATGTCAAGTCATAAATAAAAATGGACTGCAGGATGATTTAATCAGAACTGCAAACTGACTCTGCATAAGCCAGAGTTGATATGGACTTCAGAAGCAGCGTGTAATATGTTTAATACTCAGAAGTGTGAATATATGTGGTAATGAGCCCTGATGTACTTTTATTCCATTCTATTTGCTGTGCATGAAAAATGCTGGCATATCTCTATGAAGAGTCAGTATGGCATTCATAAAATATACTGGTCCATTTTGACTACTCTGCTGAGTATTCAGGATTAAGTGATACAGATTCCTGACTTCTGAATTAGAGCTATGTTTTGTGGTATGTTCTATTTCTGCCTCAGTCTTCCCATCTGTGCAATGGTGGTAAAGCCATCTACTTTCTTTCTTCAAGGAAGCACTGGTAGGATGAAACAGTTAATATTTATTTAGGATTTTAAAAATGGAAAAGATGAGACAAGCACAAATTGCACTTATTATTACCATGCATTTCTTGCCTTACATACATAGTGAAAGGTGTTTCCCTTTGCCTCTATTATCAGAAGATTGCGACAGACCAGAACATTCAGCAAAAGCAATCCCAGATCTTGACTACGCCCACATATTTCTGAAGCTTTTGGTGATAAGTATGCAGTCTACATACCTACAGGAATAAGCATGTACTGGTTCACATAGAAAATGAAGATACAGCAATTTAAATCAAGTGCTGATGAATTGTGTCTACACCCCTCTAGCTATTTGCTGCAATAAAAAAAAAAATCAGTACTTCTACTTCTTCCTCCATGAGACAATGGGCTTTCACTCCTCTTTCTTCTATCATGCCAGTGTGTCAAAAATGTCAATGGGGTATCCTTCAAAATCACTTCAGTGGGATCAGATATTGAAGATCAAAGTGAGAAAGAAATTGGAATGAAAATCACATTGAAATTTGAATAATTCAGAGAAGTTTAGATGTTAAAACTGTTCAACTCCTGGAGGTTTATAGTTAGCTACTGTATTTTTCTGAGGACTGCTGTATACGCAGTTTATTAGCCAATACTTGTGGCAGGAGGGGAAGCAGGAATATGGAAACCTATTATAAAATGGAGAACTATTATAAGAATTTATTCAGTCTTTTCAGAGACAGGTTCATGCTTAAATTTGCAGTGTGATATACATGATAGATTAATATGAGCACACAAAATCTTCAAGTTTTGGTCTGTAAAATTCAGCTTTTCAAACAGAAAGTTTTAAGTCTCCAGGCAAGCAGATTTCATTGGTTTGGAGGAATCTGTGGTTCTTAGACTCTGAAATTCAGAACGTGTTTATTTAGTAATTAATTCCTCAATTTGGGAAGAAAATGTTACTCACCAAAATATAAAAACACTTGGCCATAGCATAAAATACATCTTGTTTTTCCTATAACTGTCTTTGCTTTCAAGCCTGATCACGTGAAACCAGTAACTAAAATAAGCTTTCTAGAACAGTAGTTTTGCAATCACCGAGCCCTTATTCTGCTGATAGGTAGCAAGGTCTCAGGTTCTTGTAGTCAGCTGCAGCCCTGGTTGAGCTTCCTTTGCTCCTGTCTTTGCCCTGGGCATTTATTAATCTGTTTTGGGCACACAGTTACATTCCTTATGTTTTAAACTTCTTCAAGTAGCAGAACCAGGCACTGGCTCTAGTTTGTGGTTGCTGTTGGATTGCAGAACCTCTTTTTATTATTTCTGAGGATGGAGAGCCCAATATTAAACCATTTTAAGGAGCAATGTCTAACTGTGTAGAGGAATGGGATAGTGGAATCAAATGAAGTCAGCAAAATGACTACTTTGACTAGCAAAAGAAATGCACATATGCAGATAAAATAATAAATGCACAAGTGCCATCACTGGTCTTGTTTCTTTACTATTGGAGAGTGTTCTGGGATTTTTAATTAACACACATTACAAAGCTCAGAGTCCCTCCCCTTCCCAATGTTTGTTATAAATGGATTGTCTGGTAACATCTCCCTTGGTCCAAAAGGTCAGATGAAGGATCATAGAATCATAGAATCATTGAGGTTGGAAAAGACCTCTAAGATCATCGAGTCCAACCATCGACCCAACACCACCATGCCCACTAAACCATGTCCCTAAGTATAGAATCATATTTTAGATGAGTTCCTCTCATGCCTACGTCAACCTTATACCTAAGCTATCCAGTCTTGAAACAAGCCTATAGCACACTGTGCTTCCAAGAACTACAAATTCTTATATATTTATGTATATGTATAGACACACATATTTATATCTATATACACTGCTTTTGATTTAATCTGGATTTATGAGACATAGGAAACCTGAATAGAGGCTTCAGCAATCTATGTACCTTAGCACTGGGTGTCAGGGAGATGTCCTAAGAAAGATTTCCCCACTTATCCTCTTCAATGAGTGACTTTTCTGTCTGCTGTCAGCCATGTGGTATCACTGCAGGGGGAAAAGCATAGAGGAAGGGTGCATCAAAGGCTGATGGCCATTACCTTCGATATACCTGAAAGCAGAGCAAACAGCCAGGGACTGTCCCACTTAAAAGAATCCAATGAATTATCTCAGAAAGAACTCTGAAATACTCCTGAGGGCAAATAACGCAGATGGGTGTTGAGTTTGGCCTAAAGCCCAGCCTTATGACTTCTCTTGCACAACAGAATAGATGTAACCAATAGGTCTGTGGCTACTCACAACCTTAAGTGCTTTGTGTTTAAGGAAATGGTGGAAGAAACAGTGAGAATGTAGACTGTCAAGATTCATAGTGTTTAACATTTGTAGAGTTCTAACAGAATTTGATTTACTAGCAGATGACACCAGGATCTTCCAGCTAACATTGAGGCAGGTATGAAGACACAGATGGAATAGGAAACAAGGATTTCTGCACAAAGTGCTAAGAAAGAAGAGAAATCACTGTGATACCCTGGCTCTGTCCAGGTTTAGAAACAGCTAATAAATATCGGTGAGCACCGTATATTTTTTTGCTTGACCTTTTGCTGGGTCACATAATCGCAGTGCTTTCAGCTGTCCTGGCATTCCATGCAGGGCTGGGTAGGGTACACAAATATTCTGCCATTAAAAATAGCCTTATGAGAAAGAAAATAACCTTTTGGAACCTGAACTGAAAGAAAAATACATGGGTTTTGCCATAAGTTGACATAATTTGGCTGTCTTATTAATCTTCATAAATCAAGTTCTACAAATAGATTAGCAACATGATTCTGCTGGTAGAGGGAGTCTGGCATATACCTGATAAGCAGCCAGTCTAGAGACCTGTGTTTTCAGTGCCTTCTTAATTAGAGATTCAGTTTTTCATGCCTCCAATTACACGAGCTGTGGCTGGGAGGAGTTCTGCCAGTGCTGGGGGCAAAATGTCAGAAGTGACAGCATGACTTCAGCTGTAGCTGCAGAAATCCACATGTACAACCACACCTACATCTGTCTTTCACAGCACAGGTGATGGAATTGCAACATGCATTACCTGGTATGTTCTCAGGCCGGACATGAAAATAGGAGCCAGATTCTGAAAAGATGAAGACAGAAAACTCTGCAAAGCCTATGCCTATGTCTTTAGGCATAGGCTATGAGATGGCCCATAACTTCACTTTCCCTGAGGATCCCACAACAGGAGCCATTTCTCAAACACTTAGAGGTACGTAGCAAGCTTATTCTGCTGTCATGCTGACTTACCTTCATGGCCAAAACCCTGGAAACAGGGTCGAGACTGCACCTACTGCCACAGATCTTTTATCAGCAAACAAGGAGATGAGAGGACTGAGAGGACTGGTTATGCCTCTCTTGTTCTCTCCTCATCCATTGCGTACTACTGAGATTTGGAGACACAGTACAGGAAAGTGTCTGTGTAGCTTATGCCCCTTTACGTCCCTGCAGGCTCTCAAAAGGAGCAGTCACAATATAATTCCAGGTTAAAATGCCATCTTAGACATATTCGGCAAGAGCTCTCGGGTGCTGCTGAGACACTTGACTTAATTCTGCCACCAATTCAAATGCAGTGCTGGGCTGCTTTCCTGTCTCTGTTTAGATTTTAAATCCTCTCTGGATCCTGCTGAAACAATCTCTGCCAGAGACAACTTATCACTAGGTATTACTGAAATACTCCCAAGGAGCACATTTCTTTCTTTCTTATTCTTGGCCTAGACCAGGTCACAAAAAATGGGAGGAATTTTAAAGAAAATTCCCAGAAGTGGATGCCAAGAATACTCCTCTTTTTGCCTCAAAGTCTCTTCTTCCCCAGGTTTAGGGTGAGTAAGCCAAGCATGGCTTTGCTTCACACATATCCCTGGTCTGTTTTCCAGGAACAAAACATGAAATGATGTGCTTTGTGCAGGTAAGATCACCTCCCTGCTTGAGGACAGAAGTGAGACAGGATTCAGATGATGTGGAAGGCTGAATAGACTCCCCAGTCTCCCAGACATCCCAGGTAAAAACAGATGGATTGTTACTGGGAATTCCCTTGTTTAAGATGTTGGCAGTAGGATTCTACAGTGTTGGGGTTATATATCTATTTTTTTTATATATATATATATATATAAAGTAAGTATTCCACTTGCTGCATTTTTTAAAGACTTTCTGGTAACTAGTTCCATCTTCCTGTCTCCTCCACAAGTCGTCCATGGCCAGGGAACCTGTGCGATACATGAATTTAAGCACTTTTCCATGGCTGCCTCTCCCAGTGGCTTTTGCCTGCAGATCCTTCCTCCAGGACAGGACCCCAGGGACAGTTGGTAACGGCTACACCACCCAACCTACCTCCGCTCTAAATCCCTGGACCCATAGGTGGGAGCAATTTGTTTGCTCTTCCAGCCCTGTCAAGCACCTGACTTATGGCTTGGAGTTTGTGTACTGAGCGCTTAACCAGAATCCAGGATAAAGTATTAAATATTTGTGATACATGGTGAATGAATATAAAAGTAGGCAAGGAAGGACCGTTAACAAACCTTCCTCTAGACCAGTGGAAAGAAAATGGCAAAAGCGAGTGGAGGATTTTCCTAGAGCCAGTACTAAAAAGCCAGCAAGTGTTTGTAGAAAATTAGTGATAAAGGACTCATTACAGATACTGGAGAAATTTTAATAAAATGAATGTGGAAAATTCCAGCTCTTTAATTTTTAGAGTTCATTCCTGCAGGAATGCTTAAGTTTTTATCTCCTTCAGTATTTTAGCAGGATATACTGTGTTTACAATCAACAGAGTTTTGTGTTCCTTGTAAAGTAGAAGGTGTTTAATATGCTGAGAAAATTTGTTCTCAGAAAAATAACTGCATGGCTTTATAAAAAAGGCAATGTTTTTCTTTACACATAGTAAATCAGATTCATTAGGAGCAGTTGACATGTCCTCTTTTCCCACCGTGTTTTTCAGTTCTTGAGGTTCCAGGTCTTAACACTATTAAAAAGCAGGAAAATGTGCCACAGTTCCACTATTTGGGATACCAGCTGGGAAATTCCCCCTGCCTGGAGCAATCGAGGATCTAGTCCCAGGGTCTGATCCTTGCACAGGGACTTGCTGCCCCTTCCAGAGCTCCATGGAAAGCAGTGGGGAACTCTGCGTTTGCAAAGGTTTGTCATCACTCCTGATCTTAGGCTTGCATGTCAGATAGTCTAAACCTGTGTAAGGCTGTTGTTTAGGAAATCATCACTATCTACCCAAGAAACTGAAAGCAGTGATGCACATATACTATTCAAAATGACAGGGGAAAAGAAGTTGCTAACTAATTTAAAGAAATTTAACCTTGAAAATATCACGTTCTTGATTATTCTGTGGTGTTCCTGTTCTTCCCCAATAAATAAACTAAGTCTTAATCCATATAAAATAGGTTTTACTAGAATGTAAGAATGCATGGGAAAGTATAAACCATGTGCTGAAGGAAACTTGAACTTCCTGTGAAATGGAAACAATTTGAGAGCAGAACGTTAAGAACATTCATTGATTATATTCATTGGCCTTAAACTTTTTGTTTATGGACAGGCAGAAAAGATGGGAGAGGTGCTAGACATATCCCAGCCACAGTGTATATATTTCCATTATTGATGCTAAAACCCAAGTTATTTCAAAGAGGATTGGTGCCTTCAGCTCACCTTCTGCTTTTAATAAAAGTAGCATTTTCATAGAAAAAGTAATAATGGCTTCCCTTCATTCCTCCAGATTCGGATTTTGCTGTAGAATTCAGTATTGGAGTAGGCACGAGGTACAAGGTAAGACTTCCTAATGATTACTTTTATGCCTAGCCATGGCAGTAAAATCATACTCCTTTTATGTATGTGTATATATATACGTAAAATGTACCATATACTCTTTAAAGGTTAGGAGAACATTCCATGAGTTATTGATGTTGGGGAGATACACTACATACACTGTGTATGTGCTCCAGACATATGAAAGTCAGTGGAAAGACTATGATGTTCCCTCAGGGAGAATTGGATCAGGCTCCATATGATTAAAGAAATAGGTTAAACACTTCTGTTGCCCTAACTCACTGGATGTCAGGAATATAGAAAATGTGGTTCAGTGTTTTTCTTTGGTTAAATTTCACTTCTTTATTGGACATCTAGCACAAAGCCTCTGAGTACTTTGCAGTTACTGCAAGAGATTAAATGCTTACGCCTGAAGAAAAGTCATCTGATCAAAGAGAAGGAGAGACAAATAGTACTACTGGTGATACAATCCCAACTTGACAAAACAAGGGAGGAAAAACCCTCCATGGTAGAGATTTGGAAAAACTAAGAGAAAGAACCCCCAAAAATACTCAAAGAAAGATGAATCAGTTGAAATGAGTATGACTTGCAAAGCACTCTGAGGGCAACAGTAGGGACATATGGGTGGGAGATTTCCATTAGCATCCAGACCCAAAGCTGCGTCCAACAGTCCCTAGGCTTTGCAGAGAAGGATCTTGCTGTGATGAATGAGACAAGTCTCACTGCCTGTGGCAGCACATATATGGTGCCTCTAACATGTTGAACTGGCTACAAGTGTGCAGAGAAAAGGGAATCTTTAGACAATCTCAGGAGGTCCCTTCCAACCTCAACTGTTCTGTATTTCTGTGACTTATGGTTTCTTCAGCAAGTCTGAAATTTCTGCATTGTAGCACTAAGCAGCGGCTCCCCATCCAATTAGGCCTACCTTGAGACAGGGCTACATGGGTCCTGCTGTTAAGAAGATGATTTGCTGCTGGAGAGTCACCTGAGTTGACAAAGCAACATGCTCTGCTACTTAGATGCCTGAAGGAAGTCCATCTAAGTGTAAGTCAAGTCTCATTTGGGCCTTTCTGTTGTCAAGGTTTGCTTTGCCTGTGTTGCCAAAGTCACAGCATCACGGAATAGCTGAGGTTGGAAGGGAGCTATGAACCTCTGGTCCAACCACCCTGCTCAAAGCAGGGTCAGTTGGAGCAGGATGCTCAGGGCTGTATCTAGTTAGGTTTCCTTGGATATCTCCAAGGATGGAGACTTCACAACCTCTCTGGGCAAGCTGTTCCAGTGTTTGACCACACTCACAGTGAAAAAGTGGGGGGTTTTATGTTTAAACGAAATTCCTGTATTTCAATTTATGTCCATTGCCTCTTGTCCTGTCACTAGGCACTGCTGAGAAGAATGTGACTCTGTCTTTTTTTACTTTCCCCGACAGGTATTTGTACACATCAGTGAAATCTCCCTGCATTTTCTCTTCTCCTGGCTAAACAGTCCCAGCTTTCTCAGCCTCTCCCTGTGTGTCAAATGCTTCAAGTCCTTAATCATCTTCACGTCCCCTCACTGGGACTCACTTTAGTATGTTCATATCTCTCTTGTACTAGAGAGCCTAGCACTGGAAACAGTACCAAGATGTGTCTTACCAGGACTGAGTAGAGGGGAAGGATCACTTCTCTCAACCTGCTGGCAACGCTCTTCCTAATGCAGCCCAGGAGGCTGTTGGACTTCCTTGCTGCATGGGCACATCATTGTTGGCTCATAGAATCATAGAACCATAGAATAGTTTGGGTTGGAAGGTAGCTTTTAAGATCATCTAGTCCAACCCCCCTGCCATGGGCAGGGACATCTTTCACTAGATCAGGTTGCTCAAAGCCCCATACAACCTGACCTTGAACACTTCCAGGGATGGGGCATTCATGGTCAACTTGGTGTCCACGAGGACCCCAGGACCTTTTCTGCAAAGCTGCTTTCCAGCCAGTTGGCCACCAGAGTGTACTGGTGCCTGGGGTTATTCCTCCCCAAGGGCAGGGGCTTGCACTTCCCTTTGCTGAACTTCGTAAGGTTCCTGTTTCACCATTTCTCCAGCTTGCTGAGGACACTTTGAATGGTAGCAGAACCCTCTGGTGTATCAGCCACTCCTCCCAGTTTTGTATCATCTTCAAACTTGCCAGGGTGCACTCTGTCCCATCGTCCCAGTAGGTCATTAATGAAGATGTTAAAAATCCTACCAAGCTGTGATTGTTTTAAAAAATGATCGGTCTGGAAGCAAGACACTTAGGACATGCATCTGTAATCTGTGACTCTAGGGATCAAATAACACTTCACAGGCTCCTTGACAGAAGTTTCCAGACTCTCTTGCAGGGGGACCAGTAGCCTTAGCTCCCCGCAGCATGCTTAGGGTTGACAGTAGGAGCAGTGTCCCCCTCAAAGAAATACACCCACGGTGCTGGGTCCACCTTGAGTGACACTGCAAATAGCAGTGCAGAGTGAACCCAAGCAGGACCCCAGTGCCCCGTGACAATAAGCAGCAGTGGAGGAGATTGAGAGCTGCGCCTTGCGTGTATCGGAGAGACTTTGAGATGTTGCATTTTCAAGGCAGTAGAAATGTAGCTGGTATGTCGGATACAGGCAGCCAGTCACTGGGACATTGAAAGTAAAGGCAGGGAGAGAAGGAGAGAGGCAGAGGTGCAGGCTTTTGAGCCCAGAACTTGCTGGAGGGCCAATTTTGGTGGGGGGTAGTTGGCTGCTGCTATTTATGTCAGTTGTGAGTTTAGTGAAAATAAGCTTTTTTTAAAAAACTATTTTTTATAAATACACTTTTTTTTCTGAGTGCATACTTGACTCTTATTAACAGTCTCTCATTCTAAGGGAAATGACCCTTTGTGGCTCCAAATATTGGCTAAACACTCAGACAAAAAAAAATGGTTTAAACTGTTTAGGAAAATGAATAGGATGGAGGATGAAACCTTACTGAAAAATAAACTGTAAATGATAGCCTCTTGCCGTAAATCTACTTCCCCGGATAATTTTATTCACAGTATCCTCTAAAGACATTACCAAATGCCAAGGACTTCATCTGTACTTATTGGACCCTGTGTCCTGCTGTCACTTGGCTTGGAAGTCCTCTGCCACGACATCCATGTAGGAAGCAGGTTATCTGGCACCTTTCTCACCGGCGCTCTGCAATATTACTCTTGACCAAATAGCAAATCCTGACCTTCATTTTGTGGGAGGTGGGAGAGCATTAGCTCTTCCAGTCCCAGGTGTCAGACCCACTCAGAAAGGGGGCCACCCACACGTGCTGTAATGACATGACGGGAGAGTCACCGCTCCTGTGCAGAACTGGCTCAGTTTGTGTAAACCTGGTCTCTTGTGTTAGCTTATGGCCTCTATAAATGTTAGGTCTTTTCAGCTGTAACTACTGTGCTTAATACTAAGGAGCTGGGAAATGCAAGGTGATTTCAGCAAAAGCCACATGGGGACGGAATAATGTTGGAACCAGGAGTCGGTTTTGTTCTGACTTGCGTGCAGAACCATCGGTGTAAGCCCCAGCATGAGCACTTGGCAGGGAAATTGTACGAAAATGACTTGCCAGAGGCTTGCAGTTTATGCCTGTATACATTTCTGTGGTAAAATTTCACGCCTGCTAGCCAAGCCAACATGTACTTGGCACTTCATTGGGAAGACTCCTCGTAGAGGCACGCCTGTAGCTTTCCTGAGATGCCTGTGCCGGAGCCTTTGCCATTGGCATCCCAGTTCTGCTTTTCATTCTAGGACACTCAGTGCCTTGGAGCATCATAGAGTCAAAGTGATCATCAAAAATGCCTTTTTGGCATTCGAGAATGATGTGATATTGCAGGGGTTTACATCATATAAGCGCTGAACCTTAGAGCAGAAAAATCATAAAGAAACTCCTTGTGGAAATGCACTTCTCTAACCCTCTTTCCCTCTCATGGCTTCTGATTAAC
Source organism: Aptenodytes forsteri (assembly GCF_000699145.1). Lineage (NCBI taxonomy): Eukaryota > Metazoa > Chordata > Aves > Sphenisciformes > Spheniscidae > Aptenodytes > Aptenodytes forsteri. Next base: position 3,782,942 of record NW_008795125.1, on the reverse strand, counting down.
CTAGATGGGAGATGCTTTGGAAAAGCCAGAGTGTATTAATGAATGGATTTGCATGCCTAATTTCTGTCCCTAATAATAAAAAATTTTCCCTGAAATGTCTAAAGGCTGACTGTACAATGGGAATTTTGCTCAACTAAAAATCACAAAAGGATCGCTACTGGGGTCATCACTGAATGAATACCCTGCAAAAAAGCAATGAGGTGTCAGGGGATAGAGTGCGGCACACTCTATGGAGAGAGCTTCTTCTCATCCCCATGAGGTCCTGCGGATGTCAGAGAGCATGCAGACATACCCCGAGACAGTCCTAGGGGATTTCATGGTCTGCTTCCTACTGAGACAACAGATAGAGTCCATCTGCAGAGCAACAGGGCAGGCATGAGCTCAGTATATAGGACAGCATCTCTTTATTAATGGAAGAAGGTGAGTAAGTAGCTTCTGCCTTGCTCGACAGTGCAGGACTTCCCACAGCAAGTCTCACAACTGACTGCAGGTAGCCTCTGAGATGGGGTCTTGTTTGACTTGAAAGAATTGTCCCCGTAAGGGCTGTCTGTGGATACGTCCCACACATTGTCCCTCATTGTGACATAATTCTCTGCCGGTGAGTTCTGCAACAGCTTGAGGGAAGAATTCACCTCATTTAGCACTGGTTTCTGCTCCAGGTCTCCCAGTATTGCTCAAAACCACATGAAATTCAAAAGCTATAACAGATGCCAACAGAGAGAGCGAATCAGGGCATTGCCTACTGCCCTGCACCTCAGCATCACTGCTGGGTGGCGGTGGGGGTGCAGGGACCATTGCCCTGGACGTGGTTGTATATGCACAGTCCTTGCTTGCAAACAGCAGTGTGATGAGGGTGAAGCACTATGTTGAGCATAGCGCCCTGTGCTATGGGAAATCCTCTTGAGATTAAGGTGAAATACTGCGCAAGACTGTTCAAATCAGGAACAGAAAGAGAAGCACAACTAGCAGCAATTGCCTTTTACTCATTTGATATGTGCTTCTTCATCTCTTGGACCCTTTCCCAGTGTATTTTGTCACATTACCTTTAAAATGAAGTGGAAATTAGCTATAAGCACAGCAGTGTCTCCTGGCCATGCACCGGGACACCTTACCTGCCCTCTCACTCTGAATCCAGTCAGGAAACTCCAGTTTGGGCACTGAGCACCCATATTTAGGTATGGCAACATGCACAGAGGTCATAATTCAGGCCTCTGAGGAGCTTGCCCTTCATGACTTAAAGAAGCAATGGGATTTTTAGGCTTTCACATCACATACATGGTTTTAAAAATATGCCCCCAATTTAACTCACATGGCACGTTGCTACTGCTGATGCACTACATTTTCTTGGTAAAGTTTTCTGTTACTCTGTGGATAAAACCTGTGAAGGACTACTTGAAAGATGAACTACAGTCTGCTCTCCTCGTGGCAGCGTAGCTTTCTTCCAGCATCCTAGAAAAATGCAGCAGTAAATCTCAGGCCAAGTGTCATATGAGGTAAGAGAGTCTATCTGACATAATTTCTTTCTTAGAAACTTTCAGAGTTGAAAGTCTTTAAACTTCGGCACTTTGCCAAAATCCACAGTCCCCACCACAAAATTAGAAGATATCTAAAAAAGAAGTCCCTTTCCAGGAATGACACAAACGGAAATGAATACAGTGAGAGGAAAAAGTCTCCCACTGTTCAGGATAGACTAGACAAAACATTTCCCTTTTAACTTAAAGGGCACCGAGGATTTGGCCATACATTTTAGTGAGTCTTAGAGAAATTATTATTTTCCAATTACAATTCTCAGACCTGAGTTCTGCTCTTCCCACAACTGATTATTTCCCAGAAGTCACATTTTTCATATTTCAGTTTGGTTTCTTTGATACTGAACTAGCTGAAACCAGGAGTCTGAAGAGAAGAAAAAACTAAGACACCTAGCTCTAAAGGAAGTCTTTTTCCCTTTTCTGCACTTACCAAAATTTAGTAATTTACTGAAACTGCTCAGAAACACAATTTCAACCCATGCAAATTCCAGCAAGGTTGACCATCGTTCTGTTTGGTTGAATTTTACAGTATCCTTTTAGGCCACTTCACATAAAAGAATCTGCTGCTGCAAAAACCATGGTATAGCTTCAGTTCACGTTTCCAGTTAATTTGTTCGTGGCTCTCAAAAAGATGAGCTGTTTTTCTTTTCTTTGGTGAAGTTTATTATACTGTGGGCAAAACATCGAAGGGGAGAGCTGGACTGAGCTGCACAGTAAGCCACAAGGGGCACACTATTACACTGGAACAGTCAGTATTTTTCAAATGCTAAAGACAGGAAATATTTTAAATCCTTTTTTCCCCTTTCTGCTGGATGTGCTGCTCAGTACACCCTGCCTGCGTCCGTGGAGAGAGCTGCCAGCTCCCTTCAGGACAGGTACCCTCCGTGGAGCCAGCAGGCCAGGATGGGGCATGCAGCAGCATCCCTGGCATGGGAGGAGCAGCTAGGGTGGGGATGTCCAGAATTGCTGTTGGAGGCAGGCTCACCTGAGACTGTATCTGGGGACAGATCTCAGCACACCGTGTGCTGTGAGAAGAGTGGAAAATTCACCCAGGCTGAGAGTGGCTATGGGCGCTAGTAATGATATCATAGTCCAAGAATTTGGCCATGTTCTACAGCTACTAAAATTTTAACCTATAGCCTGTCAGGGATATTCTATAGCCGTTTGGTAATGGAAAACAAGGACACAATGGAAAAATGGTCATCACCTGATGTTTATTGATGGCTGTCACCATGTGAATGCAACACCCCGTTATGTACTACAGTGCAACTTCAGCGCGCGCATGCGTGCGTGTGTGTGTGTGTTTGTGAGCCATTTCAGCCTTGGTAAGAGTGTGGTGTTTAAGGATCTCTTTTGACAACGGGAGAGGTGAGTTTAAACCCCTTAGGTGAAAGGAGGATGAAAACACCAGTCACTCAGGGGAGATCTTTTATCACAAGAATGTTATATGAAAAGGTAAAAAGGACTTCTCCTTAGACCTTGCTTTTGGTGAAATTCTTCCCCCTCTAGCTACAGGCTTTGTTTATGTGTATTACCAGCACAATAGCATAAGCTAGAAGGTCACTTGTCTCCCTTTGGATTTACATGACATTATTGCTAAAGCCAGCAGGCTGGAAAATGGAAAGCTTTCCAGGTCTGCCTCGTCTCCTGTTAAACGCAATCCAGGAAGCTGTGCAGCCTCTGTGCTGAATACCCAGAGTTATGCTGAATCCCATGGCTACTTGCTACCCTTTAATGCATATTCAAATAAAAGATACTCTCTGAGGGAAGTGTGTTATTGTGGACCTCTCTGAAACACTGGTGCTGGAAGTCTGTTCCCTCCACCTGCCCCCTCTCTCTCGGAGAGCCATTGCTCTCATCATCAGACTTGTCCCTCACCATCATGGTGGCTGCTGGGTAAAGAAAAACAAAGCATAAAGGTTAAAAAAGACCTTTAGTTAAAGACCAAGTTGGATGCTGTGCTGGTTTTGGCTGGGGTAGAGTTAGTTTTCTTCATAGTAGTTAGTATGGGGCTATGTTTTGGATTTGTGCTGCAAACGGTGTTGATAACACAGGGATGTTTT
>NW_008795125.1:3769332-3779054 GCF_000699145.1 Aptenodytes forsteri | reverse complement strand
GACAGCTGACCCCAACTGACCCAAGGGATATCCCACACCATATGACGTCATGCTCAGCATATAAAGCTGGGGGAAGAAGAAGGAAGGGGGGGACATTTGGAGTGATGGCGTTTGTCTTCCCAAGTAGCCGTTACGCATGATGGAGCCCTGCTTTCCTGGAGATGGCTGAACACCTGCCTGCCGATGGGAAGGAGTGAATGAATTCCTTGTTTTGCTTTGCTTGCATGCGCGGCTTTTGCTTTACTTATTAAACTGTCTTTATCTCAACCCACGAGTTTTCTCACTTTTACTCTTCTGATTCTCTCCCCCATCCCACTCGGGGGGAGTGAGTGAGCGGCTGTGTGGGGCTTACTTGCCGGCTAGGGTTAAACCATGACAGATGCTCAGCTGATGTGAGCTGGCACAGCTGGACAAGCCAAGAGAGCTGCTCCACAGCAGTAGGAGGAGAGGTCCTCAGCTTCAGACCTCCAGGAAAGCGGTACATATGCTCAGGGAAGGGGGGACTTTAAAAGTGGCAAATACTTCTCTCACTCAGCCTGAAAAGCAAACCGCATTCTCATTTACTTCAGGAAAATGCCATTCAGATTGTAATTGAGAAAATTCGGTCATAACAATACAAGCATTTTTCAGTGATGATCATACAGCTGAAATTTTGTCAAAAAAAGGCAACGTTCCTTTGGTGTCAAGGGGACTTGTTTGGTGTGAAGGGCTAAAGATGCTATGGCTAGAGCAGGAAGCGTTGCCTATCATTAAGGAAACGTAACACTTTCCTTTGAAGGACTTTTTCAATTGCTTATGATTTGCCAGATTTTAAACCAATTAGGCCGAAGTTCTCCATGCTGGTTACTTATTTTCTGCTGAACTGCCTGGGAAAGGTTTCATCAGAAGTCATTCAATCCTTTCTAAAAGAGCAACTGGAAAAAACTGCTTTGCCTATGGTGAAAAAATAATCCTGTAACTATATTACTAAGCAGCTGTGTGTTTTGCAAGGGAAAGGCAGGTACCTGACCACCTCCGAGGCCCCTCACTCAACACGAAGCACTAGTTGCATGCCCAGCAGCAGAGTGTAACTCCTTGGTTACCTGAAGTCCTACAGCCCTGCTCAAGTCACTTGGAGGACTACATCCCTGTCTTGCGTCTAACACAAGCGATGAGTCGGTTAAGGCTGACAACACAGGGAATATTAAAAAATGATACGAGGACTGTGAGAAGAGGCAGGGATGAAACACCAGCAAGGCTGCTGGGACTGAAAACACTACACAGAGGAAACGGGGACTGTATTAAAAAAAAAAAAAAGATGGAGCAGAGGGAATGGCTGAACCAGGATGCTATGGGAGACTGGGAAGGGAATTAGATGGTGAAAACTGTGAGTGGGATGAGGAAGTGTGTGTGCGTGTGTGTGTGTGTGTTTGCATGCATGAGCATGTGCATACAGGCAGCCCAGCCCTTGCAGAATTGCAGAAGAAAAGGTAATGAACTGGGGGAGAAAAAAACAGGACAGAAAGTACCTAGGAGATAACAAGAAAATTTTGTGAACTTCTTTTTCAATAGCCTTGTACATATACTTAGTTTTGACAATTAGCTTTCAGCTTGTCACTGCTGAAAAATGTGTTTGAGGAAAGTCTGAAGAGCAGTACTAAAGGGTAAGGTAGAACTTTCTCAGCTGACTTGGGCATCTTGTATCCATTTACTGTTCCCAAAACTGTGTATAAGAGCATGACCTGATTTTACCTCGTTTTTCCATTGCCTTGTGAAGGACCAGGAGCCAACACTGTTATTCATTTGTACCAAATCAAGCAGCTCTGTTTACGCTAGGACATACAAGTTGTACCTTTTCCTAAAAATCTTAATTTGGCTGGCTTGATTTTAAACTATCAGCTGGCCTCAGGCCTCAGCCTGGGGATGAACTCAGCATTTCGGTGATGTAGCAAGGACTGAGTGAGTAGGTGAGCCTGTATCCCGCAGGGGAACTTTGCCATTTCAAAGCAGTCACAAGCTGCATATAAAAGATGGCCTGTGGGTCACACCAGTGAGCCGTCTAGCCCACTGCTCTGTTTCCAGTGGTGGCAAGAGGAGATGCTGTACGAAGAACATGTAAGGCTGGTTGTTATGTGCAGCCCTTTCCCCTAGTATGCAGCATCCATAACTGTTGGATTAGGGGTACTAGAGGGTGTGTTCCTGCCTCATCCTTTTAGCATAAAGACCCATTAATTTGTCTAATCCCTTTTTGAACATGCTAATACTGTCTGCCTCCACAAGCTCCTGTGTTGGCAAGCTCCAGAGGTTCACTACCCACTGTGTAAGCAAGTACTTTCTTTTATTTCTTTTAAACTGATGTTTTGCTAGTTGCCTCAAGTGTCCCCTAGATTCCATACCAGGTTCTTGTAAACAATAGCTATATGTTTGGTTTAACCAGCACATTCATCAATTTGTAAATCATGATTACATCACTCCATCGCCTCCTTCATTCCAGAGCGGAGTCCCAGTATTTTCAGTCTTTGTAAGGCAGCAGCTTCAACACCTTGACGATTTTTGCCACCCTTTAACTCTACTACAAGAATGCACCAGGTTTTTTATGTAGCAGCAACATTACACCCTCTGTCCTGTTCCTAATAACTTTATTACAAGTTCCAATGTTTTATTGGATTTTGTTTGCCATTGCATACTAAGCTGATGATTTCAGAGAACCATCAGCAATGGCTCAGAGATCTCTTTCCTAAGCTGTAACTCTCAGTTCCAAGTCTGATATAGATAATTTTTTTCCTAGACGCATTGCCCTGGATTTATCTATGTTAAAGTTCATCTGCCACCTTTGAGCCAACTCAGTTTGGTGATGTCCTCATGGCCTGCACAGAACTTGACTGTCTGAAAGAACTTAGTATCATCTGCAAACTCTGCAATGCCAGTGACTCCGTGGTATGAGCTGGTTCAGTTGCCATTTTAAATTAGTTGACTTGGTTAACTCTTATAACTCTCTAGGAAAAAGAAATCCCTCCAAAATCCACTTAAGGTTTAAAGGCTAGTTTCCACTTCTCCAACCTAGTGGAGCTCCATGGATTTCAGTCACAAATGATATATAGAGGTCAATAAAGCCAACTGTGTCCTGTAGGGAGAAGAGTGAAGGATATGGTCTCCAGCTGCCTCCTAGCTCCTCAGAAAAGGGACTTTGCTTTATATTAGTGTCCTGGGATTGCTCTTGATAAATACGAAATTTGTAATATAACCATACTGACAGAAGTGTGAAGTAGTGTATGGCACTAAGTTGTTGCAATGTCTGCTTATAATAAAAAGATGAAAATGTAAGCCCCGTCCTTTCAGATGAATGACATAAGTTATAATGGGTATTCCTAACTGCGCTCCTGAGGGCTTTGCTTATTGAGAAATTAGGGTATGTAGAAGCCCTGAAGTATGACTGGCGAAGGATGTCCCTAAAGCAGGAGTGTGCAGACTGTGAAGGGCTGTCTGTGGTTGTAGCTCCATCTACTGGTACTAATTGCCCTGATCGCCACCTTTTAGTCACGGGCTACAAGTAACTTGTTCTCTTTGGAGGTCGTCTTTGATGAAAAAAATTATGGTATATAGAGAGGAAGTAAATTCACCATGAATCTCTTCTGCTATCCTTTCAGCCAGAGACCCCTGTAACTTGGTGATATTGTAGCAGTTCTTCATCTTAGGAGTTTTATGTGATGTTGCACCTCATATACCCTGTCCAACATTGCCAACCCTAAACCATTCACAGCCCATGAGTCAGGTCCCCCAAAATAATGAGATTCTTCAAGTGTGGGATTTTTATCTGGGAGCCTTCACACTTCTAAGTCTGCCATGGCCACAAAGGCTATTTTTCCCTTAATGTCAGCAGCTATTCCAGCAGTAACTTATTCCAGCAGCAGGATCCTTAAGAGAAAAAGCAAATGACACAAGGCCAAGGAATTTGTAATACCATTTGTTTCAAAGGTCAGCTCTATTTAGTGCTGAGGGAAAATTCTGTTCTTACTTCCATTAGTGAAATTCCTCGCTGGCGACTGGACCTCAAAAGAAGTTGCATTTATATAACTAAAAGAAAAATTTGGCCTCTTATTCATCATGAAATTTCTCCCTGAGGTAGCTCTGTCTTTTTCTAAGAACATTTGCTCCAGCTAAGACTGAGGCTTGTTGTTTGACAATTTCATTACTAGATATATTTACTTTTTATTGTACGTCAGGGACTGAACCTTGGACTTGGCCCAGGAACAACTCTCACTGCTGTGGGTAGGTCAGGCATGTCTTAGAACTCAGATGACACCTCTGTCCAAGTCCTCCTCCTTTCTGTCCCCCAGCTCGTCCAGGGCCCATGGCGACTGGAGCCAGGGAATGGAGAGGAAGAGAACTATTCCTGCCCTTCTTCCAACTCTCAGAGCTGGTACCAAGTTGAGAAGTGGACCTGCGAAGTGGAGAACATTTCCCCTTCTCCTCTGCTCCTAAATTTTGGGTTAAAGCATCTGGCGATGATTCACCTTGCCTCTTATTCCAACAGCCCAAGGCTCTAAGCTGGCCCTACAGGTTCTCCAGGGCTTCAGATCCCAGGCCAAGGTATTTACAGTTTGAAAAACAGGTATATTAAGGAGTCAAGTGCTGGATTCAATGCCAGATTGATTACAGGGGACAAATGTAGCCAAGTACTAAGGTCTTAATCTCCTTTTCTAATCAGTAGACCTCCCACTCCATTTCCCCATTTGCCGTAACTGTGTATGTTATCTTGGTGGAACCATCTTGAGACCATCTGTGCCCTTTAGTGCCACTGAACAGTGAATCATATCCCAATACACCACATCAGTTTCTGGGTTGCCCAGCCTCTCCAGATCATGCTGCAGCTCCCTGCTTTCTTTCCAAAAACAGGGAAGAGGCAGGGAGAAGATGCTTGTTAGGTCTTACCGTGGCATAGAGCTGTGACGTACCTGGGGTGTTCACCTGGACCCCGGAGTCTGGAAATACTTCCAGGTCATGCAATTTGGGAATAGTAAGACCTATGATATCATTAATTACATTATTAATTTATGCTAAAGTATGTTTTCCACTTCAAAAGTAATCACAAAGAAAAATGGTTGTGGTCCTTGTGTGGGACAAAAAAGAGGCAGCAAAGTACTTATAGAAACAAAACACTTTTTGCCTCATTAGTTTGTCTCGTAAAGCTTATTGAACCTAAAACACCACCTAAAAGCCAATCATTCATGGGCGCCGCGAGCAGAACTGCCCAAGCATGTAATCAGATCACTAGGAAGCCCCAGCACCTTTGTACAGGGCAACGGGGCTGCGTGAGGTCCCGGCTCTGCAGCAAGAGGAGTGCAGAAGGATCCTTTTCTCTGCAAGGAACCCTTCTGGGCTTGTCCTGATCTGCTGTTTATTGTGCCACACCACTGGTCCAGTGACACAGGCCACACCTTGCTGAGATGACCAGGAAAAGGTGTTTAGATGAGATTAAAATCTCCATAATTCTTTTAAGATTACTAGCAATGCTGCAATCACGTATGGATCCACTGGGCTCAGTCCTTGCACAAGAGCCTCTCTGGAGCCAGGCAGAAGAGTGGATGTGCTGGACTTAAGTGTATGAATGTTTTGTCCACAATCTCCAGAATCCTTATAGATATTTGCAATAATCCCACAGCAAGAAAGGTGTTAAAACCACACCTAGACATAATCTGGCTTGATCATTGTGTTCCCTTGAAAGGTAGTTTGACAAGTTAGTTGCCAAAGCTTAGCTCAGGTTTCTGAACTGAAAGGTGCTGTGTCCTGGCAGGTTTAAGGCAGGTAATATTTTGCTAATGCCAAGAATTTAGGGCTCAAATATGTTGTATAGGAGGAAGTGGCTGAAACCTGCAGATTCCCGAGGACCTGTTTCCTCTCTTAAGATGCAGGAGGTAGATCAACACCTCAAACAGGAACTCTATGTAGCCTATTTACAATTGGATGATCAAAATTTAAGGTCAGAACACCCAGAAACTATGATGTTTGATTTAGGAATGCCAGTTTGGCACGTTAAACCTCCCTTTGACTCACAATCCTTCACAAACAGTCATTCTACCTTTTAACCCCGTGTAACTAATTGCCAGAGTAATACCACCATGACAGAGACAGAAGTGGGACAGGTCACATACAATCCACGCTACACTGCTTCCTTCCTGCCCACAGCAGGCAGCAGCATGGGCTGCTGGGCAGGGCACTGACCTCTCACTTGAGAAACCAGGTCTCCTTCTCCTGCTCCACCACAGATCTCCTGTGTGAGGCCTTTGGCAAACAAGTTGCTTAGTGTCTCTACATCTGAGTTCCTCACCTCTGAAATGAGAATAGCATTCCTCCTGTTTCCAGGACAGCCTTGAGGATAAATACAGTAAATTCTGAGCTGCTCAGGTTAGAAGGGGTTTACATGAGCACCATAATGGACCAAAAGAAACTTAACCCAGTGGGAGAAAGGACAACAGTCATGCTGAACTCAACTTCTAAAACAAAAATTAAATACTTTCCATTGCTGTTTACCGATTTTAATACATCACATTTGCTTTTTCTTCTGATGGTTTTCTCTGCGTCTCAACAAAGACCAATGTGTCATGACCAACTGTAAAAAATATACCTAAGAAAGAAATACATCCTCCTTTCACTTTCAAGTTTTTCTTTTAGTAAGATTGAAAAGAGCAATGTCCTATTTGCATCTCAGTTTGAGAACTCGTGGTTCACTGTTATCCACAGACAAGACCTGGGAAGCCTTTCTGTACAACTTGGACAGCGTGGCAATGGAGCGTGAAATGCATCAGGACACTAGTGTTCAGAGACCAATTTCACAGTATATAGATAAAAATGGAACAAATGAACTATCAGAGTTTTAAGCTCTCAACATTATTTTTTCAAAGTCAGATGGGAAAATGATGAATATCAACATTTTTTAAAGTTATAAAACAAATGCAAAAATACAATGACTAGAGGAAGTGCAACGGGAGTTGGCATTGTCACCTGGTTTTGGAAGCTAAAGAGAAAGACAACACCAGTCTAGTGATTTTCCAGTCCTTTTTCTTTAACTTTCTACGAAGGGCACAGATTTGTGTGATCACTGGTTCTGCCTCTCTCACCTTTTACAGCTGTGTTTGACAGCTGCATTTTAAGGCAGCATTTTACAGCAACATAACTTTACTCACGTCAGGAGTTATAACCAATGTACACAGCCAGAGAAATCATGAGAATCTGAATAGACTGATCCTGTACATATCAATAGCCACTGCAGGACCTCTGTCACTTTGGGTTATTTCCAGGCATTCAGCGAGACAGAAGCAGAGTCAGGGCTTCTGTGAAGCCCTTGTGGTGCATATTATCTGAGCAAGTTCTAACAAAGTTTTAGTTTTCCAAAATGTGCACTTTCATTTCTCTTTAGCAATAAGCAACAAACAGTTGCTTCTCTCTGCACCCTTTGAAGGAAAGTCTCCTTAGAGAGAACTTATTTACCAGCAGCTACTACACAGTGGTACCCAAAATACCGTGAAATATTTTCTGATTCTAAGAGTAGTGACCTGCATGGCATCTTAGATATTCCTGCACTGCAGCTTCACATCAAATAGAGATGTTTGATGAAAACACTGTTTAGCATCTGTGGTCTCATTCCTTTCACCTTAAATTCATTGAGATAAATTATCTCCCTATGTCCTCCTCTACTCCTTCCACTCTTTGGAGAGGTCTAAGCTTGTGTTCAAGGTCATAGGCTTGGGGGAATTTTTGTACAGGGAAGTGTGAGATACATTAGAACCAGCTTGCATATATCACCTGTAATACCTATCACAAGGATTACATGTTATTCCTGTGTCAGTATTTGCATACAGACATCCCAGCAAGCACATACCATTTCTGAGTCACACCTATCTGTTTAGCTCCCTGTATAAAGTGATACAAAATTAACTACTGGCTTTTTTTCCTTTTTTTTTTTTTTGAAAGAATGTAACTGCTTGTTCTGCTGTGTCCTTCCTTAGCTCATCCTCAAAGTACAGCAAAACTCCTTGCATACTAACAGAAAATTTCCATTCTTTCACTCCTTTTTAGCTATGAAAGCCATTCTTCATTACTGTAGCTTTTACCTTTATCTCTTCTCTGCCCTTCGTTTCTCTTTGATACTTAAGAGGGAAAGTTCAGCCTTTCCTCACTATACAAACAGTTGCCATGCAACACTAACCACACTCTGCTATCTGGACTTCTACAAATAGCTTAAGAGACTTGAATGGCACCCATCAATCATGATCTTTACACCTCAGGTTTGAACTCAGAGGTTAGATACAAATGCCAACTAAACTTGGGCAGCTTTTTAATTGACACCACGTGTGGGATTCATACTCTGTAGGTTTAAACAGGCAAAAAGTTAAGATCTTTTCCCCCATCATCCCAGTTGGCTGCAGAGACTGTAGCTGTGGCATGCATAGTCCGTGGTGTGCAGTGCACATCCAGGTTGCAGGATGAAGGAGAAACCACACCAAAGATCAGCACCCATTTGCAATGTTGTTGTAGCCGACCTTACTCTTCTCCTCACTAATATTCATGCTGTGTCACGTGGCAAACCACTATACAAAACTAGCACCAATGTAATTGTGCCTTCTCAAGAAATCTTAACCTTAATTTTATATGTCTAGCATCAGGTCAGTCAAAGTTGCAAGGTAGTTTTTTGATACTTTCCAAAGACAGAATTAATAACCAGACTACTGTCATAAATATATTAAGTAACTTTAATGCTGCTTAGCATGTCATTGTTATATACTTTCATCCCTATACTCCAGTGTAAATGTATTTTATACAATATGAAGTATTTTTAAAAGTATATGGCTCTAGATAAAATGTTCACAAAACAAGTTGCAATGCAAGTAGAGAATTAGAAAAAAAAAAAAAATCAGCCAGAGAACAAAATCTTTGGAGGATAAACATTTCAGAAAACAAGATGTATGAAAACATCCCATTGCAGTAATTCAGGATGACCGAGTGGTTCCAGTAGTCAGAAGGGCTGCCACTCACTGCTATGTCATCCATAAGAACCTGCCCTGGGTCAGCAGGGACTGCAGGGCACTACTGAGGGTGGCTGGTTCTCAGAGATCCTTGTACCTGACAAGTTTGATAAAGTAACCTTCATAGCAGACACCAGTCTTGGCTCAAGGAGAATGAGTAGGCCTGGGAATGAAGAAGGTCCTGTCTTCCCTTACACAACCACTGCTGGTCTCTGCAGAATATTCAGGTGCACTGGCAAGATGTGGTGAGCAAGTTGTTTTACGAATGACAGGGAGCCTTTATTCTCCCAGGTTACCAATTTGGCACTATTCACAAGACCAAAAATTATTTACTAGCATTATAAAAAAAAAAGTTTCACCATCTGCAAAATGGCATGAATGTTAGGGAGCAGAGCGCAGTGCTGTTGTTTAGTTTTGTTAAATTAATTTTCTATATAGAATCACAGAATCATTTAGGTTGGAAAAGACCTTTAAGATCACAGAGTCCAAGCGTAAACCTAACACTGCCAAATCCACCGTTTAGTTTTGTTAAATTAATTTTCTATATAGAATCACAGAATCATTTAGGTTGGAAAAGACCTTTAAGATCACAGAGTCCAAGCGTAAACCTAACACTGCCAAATCCACCATAAACCATGTCCCTAAGCACCACATCTACACGTCTTTTAAACACCTCCGGGATGGTGACCTCCCCCACTTCCCTGCCAGCCTGTTCCAATG
>NW_008795125.1:3755676-3767212 GCF_000699145.1 Aptenodytes forsteri | reverse complement strand
GGCCCCAAAACTGAGCCCTGGGGAACACCGCTCGTGACCGGCCGCCAACTGGATTGAACTCCATTCACCACAACTCTTTGGGCCCAGCCATCCAGCCAGCTTTTTACCCAGCGAAGAGTACACCCGTCCAAGCCATGAGCAGCCAGCTTCTCTAAGAGAATGCTGTGGGAAACAGTGTCAAAGGCTTTACCAAAGTCTAGGTAGACAACATCCACAGCCTTTCCCTCATCCACTAAGCAGGTCACCTTGTCATAGAAGGAGATCGGGTTAGTCAAGCAGGACCTGCCTTTCATGAACCCATGCTGACCGGGCCTGATCACCTGGTTGTCCTGTACGTGCCGCGTGATGGCACTCAAGATGATCTGCTCCATAACATTCCCTGGCACCAAGGTCAGACTGACAGGCCTGTAGTTCCCCGGATCCTCCTTCCGGCCCTTCTTGTAGATGGGCATCACATTTGCTAACCTCCAGTCATCTGGGACCTCCCCGGTTAGCCAGGACTGCTGATAAATGATGGAAAGTGGCTTGATAAGCACTTCCACCAGCATAATATCGCATGTCATTATACAACAGGGATACTCAATTGAGGCTCAATTAAACTTCATTTGTGCCAAAAGCAAACTCCATAGTGGGTAGACCGCTTTGCATTCCACTGCTTTCAGTAAGATGTTGCATAGGCATCTGTCCAAATAAAAACACCTTTACAACACTGCAGGTTTAGAATGCAACAAATAACACACTGCAAGAATTGAGGTCAGACATTTTTCACCATTTGGTAACATTCCATTCAAATGATATTGACTCACATAATAAGTAACAAATGCAGCACTTGAAGTAACAAAAACAAAGCTGTACTCCAACAAAGTAAAACAGTGCAAATATTCCTGTTAAACAAAAATATACCATGTATATACACACACAACACAAATGCACTGTTTTGTTTTGCAGTATAAATAGATGTGATTAAGCTAAATTCCTAAAACTAATGAACTACTGACTGACAGTCCCAAACAGTTTCCATCTATAAGAATACAGTAAGCTTTAAGGATCAGATGACCGTGGCTGGATATGGCTACAAGAGAGTATCAAAAGATTTCACTGGATGGATATTTAAAATATTTTCTCTGTACATCAAAGTTAATAATATATATACTAACTTGGTATCACAAAGTCAGCTTGGGCTCTGATCATGCAAGGAGCAGCACACAGAAAACCCATGACTCTACAAGGAGCCTCAAGGCTCTACCTGTGTGGAATGCACTGTAAGGCTGCAAAACACTTAAGGCCCAATCCCAGGACTTAACAAGGGGCGAGCTTTTTAGCTGCCTATGCAGTTAACATGTTGGTTTAGTTTCCATTTTCTTCCTCTTCTGATTTAGCACTAGAATTCTGTTATCTGCTAATGACACATCCATTTATCCCTGAACTCTATAATACCATACAATGAGTATGCTTCTAATGAGTACACAATAAAAGTAAAAATTAGAAAGGGAAGAGATGGAAACTTGTTTTCTGTTACGGAAATCCTGATTAGGGGTTATTTGCATTTCAGCACTTTAAAACAGATTTTAAGCAAAATAAGTCTTTTTGGAATTAGATTACAGTAAAACAGACAAGTAGCACTTAATTTGATCTGAAGTGGAACACTCAGGCATTAACACCTCTTCAACTGCTATAGCCTCCATCTTCTTAATGCCAGGGCTGTGCTGCAACCATAACAAACAGCTGTTGCAAAGGCAAAAATCTAGAGGAGGAGCAGGGAAAAAGAGAAGAAAAAAGAAAAAAGTGAGTCACACATTATATTGGTCTGCATTTTTTTTCTATTCTAAATGAATACAGGAACACAAATGATTCAAAAGTTACCTCCCCCAGCCGAAATGCTTAAGGTAAAGATAGGTTTGGGATCCTCTGAAGTTTTCTTATGAACCTCTCTGTTATAACCCCACGTTATTGCTCTTAACTTACTTGCTTGCTTCAGAAGACATTTTGAAATAGAATATGAAACAGAATGTCTGCATAAGTTATGGTACAAAGTAATCGTGTGTGTATGTACACCACGTATTTCAGTTTTCTCTTATCTAGACTGACCAAACATTTATCTCAGATTTGTTTCCAAGTGAATGCCTTTACCAGCAAACCACTAAGAAGACATCCCTCGAAACAGCAGAACTCTTTTACTTGCAGAAATACAAAAACAGCTTCAAATCTGGCCTCCTTGATCAGATAACCAGCCATTAGAACAACTTCCTGAGAAACGCCAGGAAGTTGCTATTGCTCAAGAACTGAACTGAACAGATTTGAACTGAAGGCCATGCCACAGCAAACCTGAATATATAATGTAAACCAGAAGGAAGAAATGAGAAACTGAATTGCTGAAAAAAAATTTCTCATATTGTCCAGTGCTAATGATGGATTTTGTCTCTTAGAACATACGAATTCAATCATGTCTTAACAACCTATCCCTTGCTTTCCATACAAGTGTTAATTTGACAATTAAAGTTTTGAATAGATGCTACACTGTAGAACTATCACCCATATAAAACAAACATCTAGTTTTAATCACAGTATACAAAAGTAATTTTAAAAGACAGAATGTTAGCAACCTTTTATTTTTTTCCATGTAGATCACAGGACTGTTTTAATGAAGTGTTTCAAAGGATTACAATTTTTTTCTGTATATCCTGACTTTCTAATTATATACTTTTGGAAAAAATGCAGAGGCACTAAAGAATACAGTTATCTGATTCACCATTTCCCAGTATCTCTTAATTAAAAACACTGAGGCAAGTTACAAAAGAGTCTCCTTCTCCCCTATCTTGACAGGGATTTGAGGGGCTTGAAGAACTGAATTCTCCCTTGGAAAAATAGTATGGAAGGGGGAAAGGGTCTTTTGGAGTCCCCAGTATCCTGTTGTCAGGCAAAATGACTGAAGTGACCATATATTCAGTGAGATCTGAACACACTGAACAAAGATTGAAGAGCTGTACTTAAGGGTAGAATTTGAGATACTTGCTTAGTATAAAGCCCTCCCTTAGTTCAGGCACAGCTATGAGACACCACCTCTGTCCTTGTGCCGTATGGCCATACAGGGATCAGATGTGCTTGAGTGTGTTACTGGGAAGTGGGTAATGGCGAGGCACTCTGGACTTCGAGACTGACATGCCCACCTCACCCCTTCAGAGACTGGCTTGCCAAAGCAAAAGGCCTTTCCTTCTTATTCTCCTCTTGCAGAGAGCATGTGAACTTTACACGTTACATTAATCTGTTTTTATCTTCAGATGAACTGAAGGTGTTTACTGTGCAAAATTTATGGTGTATTTAGTTTTAAGGACAACAGATACCCACAGAAGGTTTTAGAAGCTTAATAAATATACACAGTTCCCTGAGGTATGCAAGACCCTCTGGATGGTACAAAAAAGAGCGAGCAGTAGTTTTGGTTCTTTAAGATAAGCCTACTGGCACACCTCTAAGTAGAGGGCACACCTCTAAGTAGAGGGCTGGATGCCCTTCAGGAGTCCAGCCAGGGAGAAAGCTAGAGCCTGGTATATTTTCTGACTCAGCTATGCACACCCACATCACCAGATACAGTGATTCAGTGATGATGCAACTACAGTGAGAAAAATGCAGTCTGAGCTTAGGCTATCAATAAAAGCACTCTAATCCTTGCCATAAGAGACAGCAGGGCCCTTACAGATAACTTCTATGCCTGATGTAGTAAGTACGTATCTGGAGCTTCACAAGGAGCTAGTCCAAGGTTTTTTTTCCCATGGCATATTCAGGACTATCTAAATGGTATAAAAAAAGCAACTGAAAGTTTGAGCACAGGCGTGAAATTCGCACCTGATGCTTTGATGAAGGCTCAGTTGCTACATTTTTCTTCTATTCTAATAACCAACATTGCTTTTACAAAATATCTTGTCTAAAAATTATAAGCTGTAGCGATCATATATTTAAAACACTACAGTGAAGAGTAGCAACTGAGCACCTATCACGTTAGCATCAGCTTATTTCAATATTTTTTGCATGTCACTGTTAGACACTATTTGCTGCTCTCAAAGACAATCCTTTCTCTCAGAGCTCCTCTTTCTACTCCAGCTTGCAGTTAAGTTCCCAAGTTGAATGGTTGGCTACAAGGACTTACAACAGACTTCTGTTCCCCAGATACAAATATATGAAATACATACCGAGGCTGCTATGCTTATGTTATATTCATGATCAGCTAGAATCTTCTCTTGTGTGGTGGAATTGAATTTGCGGGGAAAGTGATGCAGAGATGTAGTGGCTGCTTGCAGTAGAAAAGCTCCAAAATAAAAGACAAAAGTAACCCCATGGAAAAGAAAATCCTGAAAAGCAAATAACAGAATCAGTCTGGGCTGCAATACATATCTAATTCTTCTAGTCTCAGTACAAATGAAACCCAACATTGAAACATGAAACGAGCACTGATAACAATAAATTTAGATAAGCAGTGTTAAATCCATCCGGGAGCTTAACCTGGACATGTTTTCACAGCTGCTCGCAATTATAAGCAACTCACTAACATAATTAGTGATAAAGGGCAACTCTCCCTCTCCCCAAACCCTATATTCTTTCAAATTAAGAGGCATGTGCTCATCTATATGTACATATGTTGACCTTTTAGATCACTTTAAAGCTATTAGAGCTTACAGAACTCTCCCTTCATACGGCTTAGATAAAAAAGAAGGGACATACAGGCCAACTTTATCACAATTTAAGCAGTACAATACAAGCTTGCAGTCCCCCAAATCCCTTCTCAGCTATAACCTAAGCTCCAGAAGTCCCCCCTCCATGCTTAAATTTTGCTTCTGTAAATGCCCAGAAACACCTCAGCCTTGACACAGCTTAAGTTTACTTCCTGATACAATCAGAATCCAAGAACTGAGGCATTTCCTCAACTCTCTCTGACTTGGCTCTACCCAAAATACAGTAATTTGGAAGTACTTCATGATACTGTGGAATAAAACGCCTGAGACTTGAGAGGACCGGAGTTAGGATTTACTTTAAATATGCTTCTCTCCTGGCTTTCTCTAGGCGATTCCTTCCTCTGTGGTGAATGCTAGCTGAACACAAGGTTTAAACATCTAACTCTCATTTCTGGATTCTATTACTGGAGCACATGGAAAAGCAGCTCTGGTGCCTAAATCTCTTTGTGGGTTGTATTTCAGAGTCCGGTGTTCCACGCAACAAGATCCAAGACATGTTCCAGTACAGTTCTAAAATGTCTAAAATATTCTTCCAACATCTCCTCTGTTGTTGAGTCTGCAAAGCTGACACTTACACTGCACTCAGTTCCTGAGTCCATACAGCATATAGTTTGTACCTATACCTATGCAGGTCTGGAAAAGCCATAGACACAATTTGTAAAATTATACACAAGTATATGTACATTTTATGATATTCACGTTATATAGTCTATCTCCATGAATTCTTTATGCACTTTTAATTCACTTGAGTGCAATGGACTATCAGTATGCCAACAGTGAGAACCCAGGGTACACCATGTGTGAGTCCATCACAACAGCAGACAGCATTCATATGCACATGGTGTGTGCAACATCCTTACCTACTGACTGATATCAAAGTGAGAATGTGCTGCATTTCCCTGCTTAGTTTCTTCATAGATGTGAGATTTTCCTTTAATTGAAAGAATTTTCTTTTCAAACTCATCAGTTGTTCCATATTTGACAGCAGCTAAAGCTACTTAAATCACACCCTAGTCAGTTTTGGTAAGTTACGATATAAGCTGCTACTACAGTTTCCCATTCCACTTAGATCAGGAAATAATTTTCTCCTAATTAAGAATCATTTGATCATTTGAGGTTAGGTCATAGAGTGTACTGCTTTTCTTAATGACTGCTAATTACTTGGAATCCAAGTTTTGGCAAAACAGCTGCAGTAATTCCCAACTTCTGGTTTTCCATCCTGGCTGGGTTGTTGGGATTTTTTTCCATTTTTTAAAAACAATTACTTCCTCTTGGAACATCACCAGTAGGCCCCACTGACATCAACAGAACTGAGAAGATAAGGGAGCAGAGGGTGGCTTCCTGACCTAGCTGGATAGCCTTTATGTGCTAGGCCAGATCTCAAGCTTTGGGCATAAGACACATTCCCTCAGTCTCCAGCTCTGCTGTAACATCTGTACCTCATAGAAGAAAATAGTAGGGATCTACTCCAGCATGAGAGTGCTGAAACATTGGAGAAGCTGCAGTGCTCTGCTGCAGCTGGGGGAGGCACTTCTCCCCACCAGACACTGTTGTGGCTCCCCCCTGCTCGCTCGAGCTGGCAGACAGACATGCACATCTTTCATGCTACCACCTACGCGCACCATGTCAGACTGCATGCAGGTGTGTGTTCACTGTGTGACAAATACTGGACCCCATATCACAGCCTGACATACCCATTTCATAGCACAGGATTCCAGCAACTTGAAAGGTCTGTGTAAACCCATGGGTAATTAAGGACATCCATTATTCTTGGGCTGCTAAATACCTAGTGTGCAACCATGTCAGTGTTACCAGCTGTACACTTTTGGCACCACTGCTCATGAAAGAGCACAAATAGCTCCATGAGGAAGACAGTGCTGACTGCGTACAGGAGAGGTATTTTCAGAAGACAAACTCTTTCATTTCCTTCATTCTCCTGCCAAACCCTCTAATTTCCTTCTCCTGGCAGCAATTACAGTGAAGCTATGTAGCATCAGTAAGGTTTCACATTCGTATGGTTACGGTTTCTGTGACCAAAAAACCCAAGATCTTATGAGGGAGGGTTTTTTGTTTTTTAGTAATTGTTAGCATGGTGCCTAATTCTCCCTTGCCTCCACACTTGTATAACCATTGAAACTTCATACAAAGCATATGTAAAACACTACCAGATCTGCATGATACGTTAGTTCACATCTAATTTTGTAAATGAGTGTGTTATGAGTCAGGCCGTAAAGGACAGTATTTGTCATACCATCTGGTTTAATACAGTGAGGTACAGTGATGTACCTCCATAAGGTCCATATTTTCCCCCATCTTTTCACTGTGTAGCATCTTATTTTTTAAGTATCTGTATTAGTATCAGTGGAGCTACTTATGACGTAAGGTATTACTAAATGCAGGGCTGTGAGAATCCCATGCTATTTTGCAAACTTAGATTTAAACTCCTGGAGTCTTAAACCACATTTGTTCATGAATCTCTACATGAAGCTATAATACTCCAGTATAACTAAGCCATGACTCTTCCCATTTTTGACCTAATCTAATCACCTGTAGCTTCTGAGTTCTATTGTAAATTTAATTTATGAAATAGCAAAACACATGCATTTATCTAAATACATGCCAACCTAAAACAAACAGGTACACCTTTTTATTTATAGTAATAAAAATAGTTTTAGTGTTTCTAGTAATTATTTATTTGTAACAGAAGGTAAAAAATACTTGTGAAGTGCTGCTAAAGAGTTTAGTGCCAACAAGTTACAGAACATTTGGGTACCTGAAAAAATAGCGGTCAAATGATCTATCTACTGTTATTTTTGTTGACAGCTGTAAGGGACTGGATTTCAGCTACCATGTTAGAGATAAAACTATTCACTCTGCATTTGCTTAAGATGTTGACTTAGTTATGACAGCTTTTTAGATTACGTTTCAGAGTCCCACAGATGCATATGTCAGCAATTTCCTGACATAGGAAGTTTTTCAGTAGTTTATCATATACAAGGGGAAAAAAATTAACATTACAACAAATCACTGCCAGCATCAAGTAGCCAATGTGTAAGACACACTTACACAATTGTTATAAGATGAACATTTGTATAGCATTTTCAATCTATAAAAGGCTATGCTGTCACCCAGCAACTCTTAAATAGATGCATGATTGTAAATTGGCAAACAGTTTCAATGAAACCCAGGACACTATTAATTTACTTAAGTTATGCACATGCTCAGGGGCTTTGTTGCATCATAACTTGTGAGGATGTCACAGCATAAATCCCTGTAAAGGTCTCTGTAATTGTAACTCATTATTAGCCTAATTACTGCCTGTATTGTGCTGGAAAGCTGACACTGTATGTATGTGTATTCACTATCAAAATGCTAAAGTTTGTTTTAATAGAATCCAGTCTGTTACCACTGATGGGCTTTGAAGTTATCAGTTAGAGCCTCAAACTCATGAAGCTCTATGATTTGCTTTAAAGACCTTTCGTTTTAAGGGACTGTCTGTGAATAACTTGAACAGATAAGTAACCACAGATGTCGATACTGAAGCACGCAATTCCAGCTATAATCAAGAAAAGTGTCAACAGGAAAACTAAG
Source organism: Aptenodytes forsteri (assembly GCF_000699145.1). Lineage (NCBI taxonomy): Eukaryota > Metazoa > Chordata > Aves > Sphenisciformes > Spheniscidae > Aptenodytes > Aptenodytes forsteri. The sequence goes on along the minus strand of NW_008795125.1, from coordinate 3,758,897 downwards.
CTGCATAGGAGGAAGGTGAAGGTGATCAGCAGTTACAAACAGCCATACTTTAATATTTTAGAAGTTCTGGACCTTTTTGAAGATTTTTTTGGAAATTCCCATTCTGATCACAGTTTTGCCACCTCTTATTATTCACTTCCAGTAATATAAGAGAGATTGATACCATCTCATGCTCAACTACTTGAGTGCTAAAAACTCAAAATAAAAACCAGTTAATGACAACAAAGGACTACATAAATTAGCAGTCAATAACCTGAGGTATCCATGTGGTTGGTAAAAACTGGAGCCAACAGCTTCCCTTTTTTAATAGGAAGGTACAGTCTGTGAGTACTACTGGCACATCCATTACAGCAAGAATCAAGTCTTATCTTCACAATGAAGAAAAGCTGAGCAGAGTATAATGATATCTGTAGTCTCACCAGGCTTCCTCTAAGAAAGATAAACGTTAAGTCTCCTAAAAAGATGTTAAGCTATATCATACTGCAGGTTATGCTGTCTTTGACTATCTAAGGTCTAACAGCCACTCACCAATGCTGCCCTAGCTTTAAGGAATTGACCCAGAAGTCAGCAGAAGACTTTCTTAGGAACTGGAAGAAACTTCCTGGGTGCTTTAGTCCAGTCCATGCTATCTCAGACAACCACATCACAAAATGCGTTCACAAAATGTGTCACTTCCTTTACAATATTAGATATATCTTTCTACACTTTATTATTCACAGGGTGTTACTTCTCCAATAGTCACAAAATATTTGCCGATTTCCAGTCCACAATTATTTCTGGCCATTTAAACCAATTTGTTATCATGCCTTGTTAAACTAGTCCTCTTCCTGCTGCTTATGCGTTTTACGTGCTCATGGAGGACAAGTATACTCCTTCAATCAGTTTCAAAAGCTGGGCTCTTTCAGCCTCCATCATAAAACAGGTCCTGTATTTCCTCCGTCATCCTTGTAGCCCTACTCTTTCTTTTTCCAGTTTTGAATTCCTCTATTTTGAAAAACTTCCCGCTAAAACAGAAGGCCAGGCATTAAGACTTAGGATCAGTACTTCTCATGAAGTGATTTTCAGTCTATAAAACAAAGGGAATCCTTAAATAAAGAAAAAAATCTTACCGTCTGGTTCCAGTTGACAGCAATTCTATTTGCATAACCAAAGAGGAACACACACAGGAACACAATGGACAGGAACCACGCAGTCACCGCTACAAACATTACCCATCCCTGCAGCAGCGGCAGTGGAATTCGGGTAGAAGCTACCAAAATCCAGACTATCGTTCCAAACAGCTGCAAGGAAAGGAATACAGATGATGAACTGAGAGATAACTTTTATTCAGTCCTTTCTGCCCAAGAACTAATATTACACATCAACACGTCCTCAGACTACTTTTAGGAACCAAGAGGAAACACTTCAAAAGTACTCAGAGAGCCCAAGTGTCGTTCTCAGAAATGATAGGCACTAAGTGGCGGTAAGACGAAGCCACTCTGAAATTCTTAAAAGCTCTTAAAATAGTCTTGAAAATGGGATTTACAAACCCAGGTGACTTGTGTGCTGCTGCTGAAAATTTTACCCTTACTCTCATTTTGAGGGAAATATAAGAATTGTGAGATGATGATTCGCACCTATACAAATCTCTCTATATATACTAAAGTTAGCATGACAAGGATGTACATCAGATTTGGATTCAATCTCATAGCGTTTAGTTTTGTAGTCCTAATCAGATGAGATACAGAAAAGACATGAAACTGCATCCTCTTTTTCAATGCATTTGTAATAAAATGCTGAAAGAGAACACATTAAGCAATAAAGTGAAAGAGAAAGCTAGAATACAGAATAAGGCGAGTTGTAAATTATGTTGTAATGACTAGAAAAACATACAGCTTTCCAGAATTATCATAACTCAGGGAAGAATTCAGCACCGCCAATTTTCTTTTCAGCATACTGCTCGCAGCGAATGAGTGGTGGGGATGCTGTGCTATGATGGACTGATGGAGAATTTATGCACTCTAAGGCTTGCCTGGTTTAATCAACTCTTGGCCTAACAAACGGTACTATCTCTCCCTGCAAATCCTGCTTCTTTATAAAAAAGGATAACTGGAGAAAATGGTAATTGCCATCTCAAGTACATTCATTTATTACAGAAAGCTGTACACAGAATCTTGTATTACAGAAAGCTACACAGCACAACCTGCTGTGTAGTGACAGCTACAATCAATTTCCAAGCAAGTTACTACTTTCCTGTTTAAATCCTAGAGATTTACAACTACAAAGTCAGAGGCTACATTTTCAGATTCAGAGAACTTTCTTTGGAATCAAGGTTGGATGAGAGATACCTTTCAAAACACGCCTGCTGTAAAATTAGTTGGTTCCTCTCTCGTGTTACATTGCAGCAGCATATATGTAAAGATGCATTGCTAGTCTCAGTTCAAAACTCCCAAGGGTTTATGTATTAGCCTTCAAGTTGTTCTCTAGGGTTCCTTTTTTAGCTGCTGTGAAGAACCAAACTTTCTCTAGTTTCACGAGACTGCAGGTGCAAGTCTGTTGCAACTCAGAGACCAGATACCGATGGGCAGTGAGGAAGCAGAAAGAATAGCAGAAAGTGTCTGTTAAACAAAAAGCAGAGACACGTGAAATGTTTTCAGTACTTTGAATGTGCAACCTTGTAGGCTTCTTTAAAAATAAATTTAGAAATTTACTGTAGAGACTGCTAATTTGAGCGCCTACTGTCATGCCATTTCCCTCATACTACACCCGTCCACTTCAGCTCGGCTGTCAGATGTATAATAGGTTGGCCAACCTAATTAACCTTTTGTCCCTACTGACTCAGGGCCTGATTTAATGCCTGGACTTGTGCTCTGAGCTCTTTGCTTGGGCGCATGCAGTTTTACACTTGCAGGGTGGGATCCATCTCACAGACTGGGACCCAAGCAGTATTCAGCTCTGACCCCAAGAAAAAAAATATTAATAAAATCAGATGAGTTCTGCCAAGGTTTTGTTTTGTTTTGTTTTCTCCTACTAATTAGTGCCACAGTTCTGCAGAGACTCATACTCAGCTCAAAGGTTCTCAGCCCTACGTACACCAGTAAGGTTCTTACACGCACATGAAATTAAACATACTTGTAGGAGTCTGCATAGGACCCGTAACACACGCACACAGGCAAAAAACAGTGTAACTCTTCATGGTGGATTTTTGGGCCTGGGATTCTGTGTGGCTCCCCACCTCTATA
>NW_008795125.1:3731609-3754399 GCF_000699145.1 Aptenodytes forsteri | reverse complement strand
GCCGTGTCCGGCCGGTGGCTTTCGGCTTCCCCGGGAGCGCTGTGAGTGTTCGCGCTGGAGTGCAGAGCTCCTCATTCACAAGTCCTGAGTCAGGTCCAGCAGGCTTAAGGCGTTATTTCCTAATGTCAGTTTGCAAAAGGTAGTTATTTACCTTCTGGTTACAGATATTTCAGGCTTCAAAAGTATGAGGTTGCACCTTTATGTTTTTCTTAAGACGCCAATTAGGTTGCCTATTCAAAATACTGAAAGCGTTTCATGTGTACCTGCTTTTCGTTCAGTCTGACTCAACTGTGTGCAACTACTTGAAAGTAATAGAAAATGTTTGTTTGATGTCAAAGTTTTGGGTAGGTGAGGGTCTAGAAAGGTACATGTTCATCAGACCACTTATAATGCATTTTCTCATGCTTCTTAGTATAAATATCTTCCCTAGATGAAGGGTGTGGCATTATCCAGCAGTTTTGTCGTTTCTCCCTCTGTGGCTTAGGATGGGGTGTCCTGTCGCTGGGATAACTAAGCGCTGTTTCAGCCACTGTTATCCCATGCAGTGTTTCTGGGTGTTTATCCTCAACATATACAGCTGCAATTTTAAATACAACGTTTTAAGAAGGTTTCATACAAGTGTATGCATCTGCTCCGGAGGTTGAACCAGCTAGGGCGTTAACACTGTATTCCTTTATTTTTAGATGTGTGATGTTTCTCAGTTGTGCTTTTGTGATGACACGAAATGGCTCAGCCTGAAATGCCTGTCTTCCCCACCCCAATCCAAGCTCTAGGTGGGGAGCAGTCGGCTCCCCGACTCTTATATGCTTCCAGCATACCTAGTACATAAATACATTTGGGACACTTCTAAAATGCAGCAATAGCCGCTTAGCTTTGAAATCATGGCTGCTAAAGGAGGAAGAAGCAACAGTTTGTATTCTTGTGCTCTCTCCTCATCCCTACGCCCCTTGTAGCTGGATGCCTCTTGCACTCTTTAAGAAGTGGGAGATGTGGGATTGAATCCCTATTAGTCTAAAGAAGGCACTGAGCCCAGCCTCTTCTCTTTTCTGAGTGCTTTACCCCATCGGTTATCAGATAGGAAGATGGATACCTCTTATTCCTCCTCTAGACCTATTTTAAACATGAACCTTGTGTCCCATCCATTTATCTTCAGGGAAGGGCTCCAGGCTCTGGAGGTGCATGCTTACAGGTCCTGACTTAAGTGTGTTTTGGAAGGGAATGGGATTCAGACTTGTGCCTAAGTGATTAGGTGTAAGCGGTTCTTGCATTCTGAAGACCGTGTGTCCAATTAACTTCACAGCCTGGTCCTAAATCTGTTGAGACTGCCCTGCAGAGGGAGAAATCTGAGTGGGTGGAAAACTGCGTTGATCAGTTTATGATTCGGAACAAGAAATGTGATTATCCTTATCTTACACAGAGGAAGTACAAATAACACTTGGTCATAAACATTTCCAGTTTTATTATCTAGCCACGCAATTAATCTGTGTGAACTCCAGCGGCAGTGGATTTTATTGATGATTACATATCATGTGCAGTCATTTTTTCTTCCTTGTAAATACCATTCATTTTAACCTGTACATTCCTCTTAACACTGATTTTCTTGAATTTTAGGAGGTTTTCACAGTAAAGTCTTAAGTTTCACTGCTAGATGTACATATGCACAAAATAAAGTAGATTTACAGCAATACTTTTTCGTAATTCCTAATCATTTAAATGAAAGTAGCTGTTTAAATTATTTTTACTGGTAGGATTCGCTTCAATGCCATGTGGGATTCTTCAAATACTGATTCATATACTGTTTGAATCTTTAAAAATCTAGATTCTTTAAGAGATTAGAATCAGGATTGCATTTGTAAGTTTCCATGGCAAAAGAATATGTTTGTGTTGGACTGCTTTTTAATAGCATTTTTATGTAAATAATTGCATCTTGGCATGTTACAGGGTAAATTAATGATGCTGCTCCAAGTCCACCAGAGTCAACAAGTAGAGAGAAGTATATTGATTCACTGTACATAGAAAGGTCTGTCTATACAACTAAAAGGACTAAAAACTTCTCTTAAATAACTTATAGAAAGTTCAAACTTTTTCCCCTTCGTGTTCTTATGCTTATGGCAGCCTAACATAAAGTTGGCATTGTCACAGAACTGCAAAAACAGTTTCTATCATTTTTAGATGATAAAAATAATTGATGATTTAAATTCCAAGTATAGTGATGTAGTATATGCATATCTTTAATATATATTGAAATGAAAATATCTGGTTCTGAATGTTGTAATTCTCCCCTTCCCCCAAGTGACCAAACATTAGAAAAATGCATTAAATTATGAAAATCTGTAGTCAGCTATTAACCATCACATATAAGCTCAAGGGATTAGAAGAGATAAATCAATATTTTGAAAAATATAGACATACATTGTGCTGGATATGAAAATTAGGTATACAGCGGTCCTATGTAGCAAAATTCAGACTACCTTTTGTGATGTATGGCATCATACTTCTGGAAGAGCTGAATATTTTTAAGGATACTAGAGTAATAGGTGAAAGTAATGTCAATATAAGAATTCGTGGTCCTTAACACCTTATCTGAGTGCATTATCAGAAGCCCCTCTGGAAGCAGATGTAACTCTGCTAATCTCATGCCTCGTATTGCAGTGTGCACAAGTGTGGTCTGCCAGAATGGCCAAAGTGATGGAAAGTTTAAAAACAATAAATGACAGTAACATTATTCTCTACCTATGTGGCTCTGTTTACCCACAGGCAGATCTGCACAAACATATCTCCCTAAGCCAGAGCAGAGCTGAGCAAGGTTTTTCTGATAGTATCAGGATCTGCTTCTTTCTTCCAGTTACTTTTTTGATCTGGGGGAAGTTGCCCCCAAAAGCCCTCTGTGTTTCTTTCAGACTTGCAAAACTGCTCTTAAGAAAGAACACAGACTCTCTTAATCCCATAGTTAGTTATATATCAAAAATAGAAAGCCTGAAATTGATTGTGTAAAACGACTGTTTTGTTTATGGATGAACTAATTTAACATGCTCCCGGAAACTGCATGCAGGATTCTGTTCTCATACTGGTGCAAACTCAGGAGCCATTCCCCTTTAGCCAGTGAAATTAAATAGGCATAAAACTGGTTTGCATAAGATGAATGATAAGGAAACCCTTTAGCGTCATTTGTATAGTGTATTTATTCAGTGGTAACAGAACTTCAGTGTCATGGTTGGACCAGTGCATATTATGAATTAGTGTGCAAATACCACCACATTGTTGAGGTTTCTTGGGAGGCAACGTGACAGTTTTTGTTTTAACAGGCAGGGCCAGGCTTTTGATGGCATGCTACTCCTTTTTGCATCAGCAAACTAAGGGGAAAAATAAGTGTTGAAATCACTCGCTTGATCCAGTTAAACTGAGCTTGGGATGCCTGCCGGAAAGAGGAGATGAAGATAAATGCGCCACCTGTTTGGTCTACCAGTCCCAGGGATGGCTGGTTACCAAATCAGTGCCCAGAGTAGCTTAAAGTGGTCTCAGAGCTGCTCTAAGGAATGATTTCTGGCTAGCACGTAAGGCTGCGGTGGTACTCTGGATACGGCCTCTTCCCACAGAAGTGTCTTCTGTGCCCAGAGCTGTGAGAGGAAAGGCGTTGACCTGGCCACTTTGGCTTTCCATGATCCCAGGATGCCTTTTAAAGCGGGAAATCCTTAGCTGGCTGGTTGAGGGAGTTTGAGGGTCCTTTCACACAGGCACCACACAGCCGTGAGGCTGGCATCGAGCCAGAGACCCTCCTTGGTGGAGTAGGCTGGTGTTACTGAGACCAGAATGAGGTCTCTGACCTGTTCCAGGAACATCGATTCCATGTTCCTAAGGTTGCCAACACTTAATTTGTTTGACTTGGTGGCACTGCAGTTCTCTAGCAGTACAGTATAACGTGCAGTCAAAGGGCCAATTCTCCATTCATTTACACTGAGAAATTCCTCTTAGACACAAAACCTTGTCATAGCAGAGAGGAGGATCCTGAACTCATGTGGTGCAGGAGCCTGGGTGGGTAGGGAGGGTCATGACAGAGCAGAGCAAAGTTACCAAGTAGGAAAATGTTGCAAGGAGTCAGTGTGCTGCTCTTGGCATAGGTGAGCCAGCAGGGAAAATGGGTTTCATGGATCGTCCCCAGCAGGGAATATGAAAGTCTCAGAAGTACAGACTGGAGCATAACATTCTTGTAGATGAGGGATGAGTAAGTGGCACTGGTTGTTTAAGACAGAATTGCCCAGGGAAACCGGTAGATGGACTGCACAGCAGCAATACTTACTGCTTTTTCTGCCCTGTCCCCCTCCTGCTCCATGGGGTAAAAGAGGAACAGTTCAGCTGGTTGCAGAGGAACCCGAATTCAGCAGCACGGGTGGAAGGACATGCTGTCTAAGTGCTGCCAGTGCATGATGCAGCACAGCGCCGTGCCATTAGGGCTGCTGGTAGCATGGGTCTCTTCTCACTTTGTCATCAGTCAGGGCTTGACGTACTAATCTTTAATCATAACGCGTTGGCCTCCGATGTTATCTCTCGCTGGTCAGGAGTATGTATCTAGTGTTTTGATGAACTATCAGTGCTGACAGGGAGTCACTATTTTTCCTCAGTTGCAGTTTGTTTGCTTTTTGGGGACTGTTTGTTTTATTGAGCGAATTCCTAGCTAAAAATCCAATAGAAGGCAAAGGATAATTAAGCAAAAGACAACGGTGGCTTCATTTTGTGATGAATGAATTCAGGAAGGAGAAGCAGGGAGACATATTAAAATATGCTTGTATAAAAAAGCTCTGTAATGTTTTAAAATAGCATAAAAACACTGCTGAAAAAGGAGTGAGCCTATAGATTTCAAAGCACTCGAGTTTATTCAGTTGTAAATAAAAAGGATTTATCTTAGTGTTAGAATGTATACACATAATTAGGCCTTATCTGATGACTATTAGTAGGATGGTAAAGAGCTATTTGAATGTAAGTACGGACATCATTAAGTGAATCATGAGTAACCTCTGTATTTGTAGTTAGTTTCAGTTTGCTTAAAATAGCAGGGTCTTATTCTACTGGCATCGTTGCTACTTAAAGTAACTACCGGAGTTATAAGGCTGACAGGGAGCTCTTCAACAACCGAATCACTGGCAGACCTGTAATCCTTTTACTGACTGTGCTTCATCTCAAAACTGTCTTTGACCCCAGCCTCTGAGAATCCTATGCCTCTGGTGTTTACGAACTTTCTCGTGGTAGTTCAAGCTGCACATAAGCCAGTGTAACTGAGCTGCTGCCAAATGAAGTGGTCCTGTCCCCCCAGCCGTGGTTTCCCTCTGCCTCCTTTGCATCAGAGCTAGTGAAAGTGAGGGTGCAGAGTAGGTCGGACCAAGGCAAAACTCTTCCTTTTTTCTCTTTGATTGATTAGGCTTGTGCTGAAATTAATTAATTTTCAGTACTAACATCAGTTTAAAATAAACACAAAACTTATGAGCCAGATAAACTGCCGTGTTCTATCTTCTTTATGGAATGTACAGTACATGGACTTTGTTTCTCTTTTAAGATCATAGATGGAAAACCATTGCTATGATTTTTCTTTTAGATAAGAAATGCTGATGCAGCCTCTAGAAGCCTTCACATGGTCTGAGCCATGCTTCTGCACCTCTAGACACTGTGTGCTCCTATGCCCGTATTAAGTAAAGGGAAAAATCAGATCATCACAGTGATCTATTTATACTGAAAGAATATTGATTTCATTACGAAATTCAAATTGTTCATAAAGAGGTGTTTGAATGTTCTTATGTATAGGTGATTGTAGAGAAATTAGTATCTGGAATGTATTTTATTGAGTCAAGTTTACAGTGTTTCACATCCTGGCAGGCTCCAAAGGTCTCTGTAATAGAGATGAATGGGTCACAATATATCAGCATTTGTCTCATTTTTTGTTACTTAGAGTAAGCACAAATACTTGTTCTGTAACCTTGAACTTCAGATTATGAGCTTGCATGTCCTCTGCAATGGTAAACTCCCATAGGGCACTCAGGTGTTTGCAGGAGCTGGCTGCCCCTTACAGAACATGAACCCTATTTCTAATGCACAATTTTCTGATGTCAGATTGAGAAATGCTGCCCGCTGATGTGCTTACATCCTCTGAAAACCAGCCCTGACACTGATGGCAAGTTCCAAATAGTAACTGTTTCTGATCCACCAAGTGCTGAAGCAGCATCAGAAGTTAGTATAACACGTGAGAACAGTATCTTTATTTCAAAAGACCATGAGTTTGGGAAAATCTGTGGTTACTCCCATCTGCATAAGGATTTCCCATTCTGGGGAAGAGGCTGGAGGACTCTCAGCTGCAAATGCAATGAACTGACAAGTATTTATAAAGAGGAAATTACTGTGAATATATTTCTTCAGGCCTATCTCAACTACTCAATTCCTACTGAACCCACCCAGCCTCAGGTTCTTTCACAATGTTTTGGTAAGTTTAAGCATTTGATCAAGTAGGTTTTGATTCATAGGAAAGCAAACAGGTTTGAGGTTTTTTTCCTTTCCTTCATAAATCCTAAACCAGTTAAACTGCATTCCTGTTAACCTGGCATCCTTCGTGAAGAAATAAGTATTACACACAGTATGTATGCAATTTCTGGATAGAAAACAATCTGTGGTTCTACTAGCATCCTTTAACTTATGAATCATTAAGGAAGGTGAAATGGTTCGTGCTTGTCCTCACACTGAGGACAAGGACTCTGCTAATATGTGGTTTAGACTATGAAAAATAAGTTAAAGACCAACTATCTCACTTTCCTTTTATGATTTTCAATGTGATAACCACAGAATTTACTCACACAGATAATGTTAATGAATATTTTAATTCACTCACAGCTGCTAATAGTTTCTTGTGTTCATTAGTGTCTTTGTGTTTTGTTTCTTGACATCTTTCCACTTCTTGTACATGCTGCTCTTATGTAGCAAGTGTTTTCATCCTCTACAGTAGATAACTCCTCACAGTGGACTTGCACATTGTTCTCAGAGATGCTGGATGAGGGGAGGGAAAGGGACAATGAATTAGCTACCAGGAAAATTTTGTAATTTATTTACAAGGCAGTAATTAAAAAAATAAAACCAAATGAACTTAAAACAGCAGCCTCCGTGCACCTTTAAACAAAATTATTCTTCTACCCTGCAATCTGATTTGGGATGGGACCTTATGTTCACATATCCTTCTGAGTGTTTACAGTGTGTAGCAGTGTATTTCAAATACTTGCTTTGCCATTTTCTGCCTACCGGTCATTTTGTGGAGCTATTTAAGTAGCTTAAATTTTAATCCACAGGTATTTGGAAGAAGGATGAATCAGTGGTCAAAAAACACAACTCATTAATTTTACATAATAGCAAAAGAATAAACAGGTCAGTATTCTGTGCATTATTTTACTAATAGGATCATCTAATTGCTGTGTAGTTAGTGTTTATATGGTACTTTGAAGATGTAATTTGTTGTACATGACTAATGTTGTGTTCATACACTTCTACATCTAGCTATACTCAGAAAGAAGCAATTAAGCTTGCATGAAGTCCTTTTGGGTTCCTGGTGCACAGTGGAAGAAACCAGGGTGGGATTCAGCTGACCAAGTGCCTATGTGTATCTCTGAGCTACCTGGCTAGAACCCCCACTACAAACAGGAGAGAAATAGCCACATTTAAGGAACAATTTGTTTTGTACTAAAATAGGTATCTGAAAATAGATCATATGAATCATTTCTGTCTGCTTCTCGACTGTAAAGGAAGTTTATGGTGGCTGGGCCTGATGTGGACATCTGCCTTGCAGATGACTAAAGGTAGGTGAGAGAAATCCCTGGACCAGACTAGTTCAGTGTTTTCTGCAGTGATTTGGAAGTAAGTATAAAGGCTGCTTAAAATGAGTCAAATAACAGTCTGGGCTGGTTGATTGAAGGGACTGACTCAATGTAACTTGAAGAGACTCTGTATGCCATATACATATGTACTTGGTTCCAAGCATGTTTGACATAGTGAATGAATAATGTTGTTACGCTCTTTTTCTTTGCCCTCCAAGTCTGTGTTTTTCTTTCTGTCAAAGCCTAGCAGGATCAGTTCCTAGAGCAAACCCATCCAGGCTTGAAGCTGTATCAGCCTACCCTAGCTTCCTTCCAGAGACTTCTGAGTTTCTTGGCCTCTCGTGCTGGTCAGTAGTGTGGGTGGTATCTCTGAAGCTGAGTCACAGTCTCATGTGGTCTGTGGTAAGGTTAACGCAAAGCAAATATAAGACCTTCCTTCCTTCCTTCCTTCTTGGATCTATGGCAGACATAAAGCTCTCTCCAGCCTCCCCCACACTAAACTGATGGTCTTCTGCCGAGAGTCCTTCCAGCCCCACAAAAGCAGTTGTTCAGGGGATCAGTGGAATCCGCATCTACCCACATTTTGGGTGCCCAATAGGGGATGGCACGCTTTACCTCAAACCTAAACAACATCTTTGCTTCCAGGGACATCTTTGCATGTCCCAGTCTGGCTCTACTCTAGAAAATCTCTGTTTTCAGGTTTTTGCTAACCTTATTAGCAAAAAAATGAAAACATCTTTCTCAGTGTAGGATTGTGTTGTGTTCTTGCAAGGTTTTCTCCAGTTCCTTCCCCCAGCATTGGTCTTCTGGATGGACCAATGCAGGACTGTGCTTCTGAGGGGCTCTCTTCAACCTTTGCCAAATCTCTCCTCTACTTTCTATCTTTTGCTGACCAATACAAGCAGCTGGCCCTCATTCCCAGCTTTTCTAGTAAGCCTCACCTCCATTGGAATAGGAACTGGCTAATACCCTTCTCCATGCACAGAGAAAATTACCTGTCTGCAACAACCAAAAGGGGATGAATATAGGGACTGAGGATAAAATATGCAGTGTGACATCTCTAAGATACGAATCAGATCCTTGTGTGTTGGGAGGAACCACGGCCTGAATCCTCAGAAGTGAATGAGTTATATGTAATTAGAACCACTGGGGAGGTTAAGCAAGGATACCTATCTTTATTTTATAACCTCCCTCCTCTGCTTCCCAAACTCTCATGGCTACTTTGATAGTTTTGATATAGAGTTCTTCTGCTATTATTATTACTATTATTATTATGCTCTTATTTTCTCTTTTATGAGAGTCTTTTAGTGGCATGGCATGCATGGTCACTACCATCTGTCACACACTGTCCTGTCCAAGGAGAAAACAGCGCAGTGCAGTCATATACATTCCTTGCTTAAACTTTAATGGGTCCACTGGTATGTGCCTACACTGGAAAATGTTCACATCTGAGAAAGTAGGAATGTAAAAAGTGTGCCTTTCACAAGGAAAGACTTGTAATTGTCCTTGGTTTTGCAGAAAATGTATTTCTACTTCTTCAGGTCCTGAGAAAACTCTCTCTCTTGCATATGTGAACTTACAGAAAGCTCTGGGGTTCCTGAGCTATTGAACTGAGATTTCTTTTTGGATCTACTCACAACCTTTTAGATTTTCCTCTGTCAAACTTTAAAGCATTTTCAAGACCTAGAAACTGGCTCACAGTGGGAAATAAATTCCTCGGTTCACATGCTAAGCATCCACCAACTCTGTATTCACATTTTTCTGCACAGTTTTACTTAATCTTCTACTGACTGACTGATCATTGTTGCTCCTTCCACCCTCCACATGGTAAAGTGTCCCACGTGCTCAGGGAATGTTGTGGGGCAACTGATAGAAAGACTTCTATTGTATGAAGTTGGGAAAATTAGCATCTTTTGCTAGACAATTCACTGCTGAGAGGTTAATAAGATAGCAAAGGCTTGAAACATCTAGTAAGGGGAAAAAATGAACAGGGGATTCATGACTGAAATCTGTTTCCAAAAAGACATTACTTATAGTTGTTGTACTCTTAAGGATTGAAATATGTCTGAAACAGTAAGACCAAAGTAGTAATTGGCATCTGGCTACTTTTAAAAAGTTATGCTTGTTTTGTAAAACACTTAAGAGCTGCATTTGTCTTCGCTTATCTGGGTGGAAAGGGAAGATACATAATGAAATTGCATCATATCAGAAGGTCATGGCTCTGCACATGTGCCCATGCTGTACTGCATCATACCAAGGAGGAGCTACAGCCCCTTTACTGCCCCAACATCTGTAGGTCTGCACTTGATTAGGCACAGGACTTCTGTGGGATTTAAGCATAGGTATAGCACTGAGAATGTTAAGGGACTTAGGGATTCAGAACTCAGAAATGCACATGATCACACACACTTCTCAGTCACGGAGATTTTTGTGTAGTTAGCAGCTATGCTTCGGTAGGCTGCTACTGCTGTCTGCAGAACAGGGCGATGCAAGTTCCTGGTCCCACCCACCTAATGAAAATCAAGTGAAACTTTTCCTCCCTGTGTTGAAACATCCGCATGGAGAAACCTTTCCAGGCCAGGAGCGGGTGGGGCCCCATGGCTGCAGTCGGGCGCTCTGCATGCAGCAGGTAGGCAGAGAATTCTTCTACCATTTGCTCTTCTCCCTTACAACACAAGCGTAAAAGCAACCCAGATTAAGCTATTGCTTTGATCTTGCTCGTTCTTTCTTACACATGTTGAGCAGGTTACGTATGACTTTAATAAATAAGAAAAGAGAGAGGAAGAAAAGAAACGGGAATTCATGGCTTTTGAACCTGTGCAAACATATTCAAGCAAGACAGTCTAGAGCAATGCTTTCCAAATAACCAGAAGTTAATCCCTCTCTCTGTGACACATTTACTATTTTTATCATTATACACAGTGTAAAATTACATCTCTTAATAACCATTTCAGCCAGTTGAACTACAACTACAATGTACTATTTAAGACTGTATGTGAAACTAAATAGAGATGCCTGTATATTCTTGTGGCTGTGGTCAAGAATGTGGCACTCCATTGCTCTAGGTACTTTTTTTTTTTTTTAAGTGATTGAACAGATTAAAGGCAGTGAATGAAGTGCATCTGCTTAATGCCTATGTGAGATTGTTTGAAAAGTTCGAGGAAAATACATTCTTTTATATATATTGATTCTGTGATCATTTTAATTAGAATTAGTTTTAAAAACATTGTATTTACCATGGGTATCTGTATCTTATGTGCATTCTGGACCTGGGGAGAGCAGGAGTTAATGCTTGCGCTCAGTGAGATGACAATCTTCAGAATATAGGAGATCATAAAATCCTGGCTCTCCAAGAGCAGGAAAAACACCGTAGTATTCCTGCTATGAAGTAGCAAGATCTTAGGAAGCTGTCTTGTGTTCACTGTACATCTACAAGCAGATGTATCAGTAGACTGGTGTGGTTAAACAGGGAGCTTGGTGGAGCTCCAATGCAAAAAGGCTGTATAGAGGAGATGGAAGCAGGGACAGGCTATAGTGGAAGAATTTAGAAACATTGCCTGAGTATGTAGGGGTAGCCTCAGGAAATCCAAAGCTTAAATGCAGTTGAGACTTGCACGGGAAGCATAACAAGAGCTTCCACTGGTATCTTAGTATAAAAAGACTGTGAAGGAAAACATGGGACCATTGCTGAATGGAGATGTAGTGACAGCAGACCCAGATAAAGCTGAGGTATTCAATGGTTTCTTTGCCTTCTTTACCAACAAGCTATCCCATTCCTCTGTGCTTAGGGCAAGGGTTCAAAGAGACATACCAGCAGTAGCTGAGAGTTGAGTCAGGGATTACTTGAGAGAGGTTGACTGGAAAGCTCCATGGGGCCAGATGGACCACATCCAAGGTGCTGAGAGAACTGGTTGATGTCTCTGCAAGGCCACTCTATCACCTTTGAAAGGTTACGGAGATCATGGAATGTTCCTAATGACTGGAAATAGGTGAATGTTGCAGCCTTCAAAAAGGCCAAAAAGACAATCTAGGGAACTATAAGCTGATCAGCGTCACTTTGGTCCCCATGGAACTTAATGGCGCGAGACCTCTTGGAGCACATTTCTGGGTATATGAAGGAGGAGAAGCTGATTGGGAATGATCAGCATGTATCTACCATGGCTAAATCATGCCTGACCAGCCTGATTGTGTTTTATGATAAAATGACTGGATTTCTGGATGAGGGGAGAGCAGTGGATGTCACTTATCTCAACTTTAGCAAGGCTTCTGACACTGTCTCCAACAACACTCTTGCATCTGAGTTAGGATGTTATGGTCTGGATGGGTGGACAACCAGATGGGTAAAAATTGGTTGGTTGATTTGGCTCAGATGAGAGTGGTTAATGGGTTGTAATCTGCCCAGAGGACAAATAGAGTGCTACAGGGGTCTATATACTGGGACTGTCCAGTTTAACATCTTTATCAATTACCTGGAGGAGGTGATGAAGTCCACTTTCATCAGGTTTGCAGATGACACCAAATTGGAGGGAACAGTGGATACACTGGCGGGCAGGGCTGCCATACAGAGGGACCTAGGCAGGCTGGAGGAATGGGCCAACAGGAACCTTATGAAATTCAGCAAGGACAAATGCAAAGTTTCCTTTGTCTGGGAATGCCAAGTCCTTGCACTGATACAGGCTGGAGCTGACTGGCTTTACTGAGAAGGCCCTGGGGAGTCCTGGCAGACAGCACGCTGCCTGTGCGTCAGGAGTGTGCCCTGGCAGCAAAGACGGCTAACAGCATCCTGACTGTGCTAGAGGGAGCGCAGCCAGGAGCTTGAGGGAAGGGATTATCCTCCCGCTCAGCACCTGTTAGACCACATCTAGACACGGTGTCCTTTTGAGTCTCCCAGTACATTGAAAAATTGGAGCCAAGTTCAGCTGAGTGCCTCCAAGATGGTTGGAGCCAGAGCTGTGTGAGGAGGAGCTAAGGGAACCTGATTTGTTCAGCCTGGAGAAGAGGTGACTT
The DNA here is from genome assembly GCF_000699145.1 of Aptenodytes forsteri. Classification (NCBI taxonomy): domain Eukaryota; kingdom Metazoa; phylum Chordata; class Aves; order Sphenisciformes; family Spheniscidae; genus Aptenodytes; species Aptenodytes forsteri. The sequence continues at coordinate 3,741,551 of NW_008795125.1, read as the reverse complement.
CAGGTGGACCTTGTAGCAGCCTGCCAGGACCTATGTGGAGGTCTTCAAGAAGACGAAGCCAGGCTCTTCACAGTGGTGATAGGTGGGTGGACAAGAAACAGCGAGCATAAATTGAAACAAGAAAGGTTCAGACTGGGAATAATGAAAAGAAAAACATGGGAAAAACATAATATTGGGATTGAGTAAAATGGTTTAGGTGCCGAGCTCTAACAGACCATAAATCCTGAATAGTCAGACACCATTTCCTGTGCTCCTGGCTCCATCCACTTCATGTAGAAACCTAAGGTACTTTACCCACCGCAGTGAATTTCCATTGGCTAGCAGTGAAACCTGTGATATAGCCCGAATTCTTAATTATAACAAGAATATTTTTTCTGCAAAGCACAGCTATAATATTTGAGTTAGTGCAGGCTCAAGCTTGTGTCCACATGGCATGGTGCAGAGCTGTATGGACCTACCTGCCAGGTTTCCTGTGTGGGATAGCCTTTTTTATTTGGCTTGGCCTGTAAGTTAGGCTTCTTGGCAAAATTTATTAACTGGACTTAGTGCTGCAGGAATGGGTTGCACAAGCACCTGATCACACTTATGCCTGGATAGCTTGAACATCTGTGCTCTGCTCCTCTACTGTCCCTCTTCTGTAGTTAGCAAAGGAGCAGCTACCCCAGGTCTACTTGTTTCAACTGGTATAGCCTTGCCCAATGTTACATGAATACATAGTGAGTAAAAGGGTTGGGTTTGGTTTTTTTTTTCTATTTAAGAAAGGATGAAGCTGGTGTGGTAGGAGAGGAGGAGGATGGTGGAACTGGGCTGTTCCAGCCTTTCCATTGCAGAAACCCAACACAAGTTCCTCACTTGTTTCCCTCAGCCATGCAGCCAGAGACTGCGACAGTCATTCCTTCCCGTACATGGAGCATGCTCCAGGATTACTTATAACTCAGTCTCCTAAAAAAGACCAGAGTTTCAATTTAGACATGTATTCCCTGATTTCGTATGTGAAGGAGAGTGTCTGGTCCAATCTCAGACAGAGCTTGATCCTGCAGCAAAGTATTGCTCCTCTTTCACCTTCTCCCAGCTCTGAGTTCCCTCCTAAAGAACAGGAAAATGGCCTGTTCATGATGATTGTAGCATTAAGGACATCTTTGGATTTTGTCAGCCAGTGGTCTCGGTATGGCCAGAGGGTTCCAGAATTTGGACCCCCAGTCTGGCAAGCATGTTTTGGTGACTTTTTGGGTCAGAAGTGAAGATGAGGTGTGGAGAGGGTATCAGTGTGATTGTGACTACCCACAGGGACATTACTATGCCACTTCTGCATGACTAGTAAGGACTGACCTTCTGTGAGTGAGGCTAGCAGCCCTGGGCTTGAACTTCTAAAAGGCATTACTCTTCCTCAAGAAACTTTGCCTTGAATTAGTCATTAATTCTTTATCATTACCAATCGTATCCTGGGCTGCATCAAAAGAAGCGTGGCCAGCAGGTCCAGGGAGGTGATTCTGCACCTCTACTCTGCTCTGCTCTGGTGAGACCCCACCTGGAGTACTGCATCCAGCTCTGGAGCCCTCAGCATAAGAAAGACCTGTTGGAGCAAGTCCAGAAGAGGGCCACGGAAATGATCAGGGGGATGGAACAGCTCTCCTATGAGGAAAGGCTGAGAGAGTAGGGGTTGTTCAGCCTAGAGAAGAGAAGGCTTCAGGGAGGCCTTATTGCAGCCTATCAGTACTTCAAGGGGGCTTCTAAAAAAGATGGCGGCAGACTTTTTAGAAGGGCCTGTTGCAACAGGACAAGGGGGAATGGCTTTAAACTAAAGGGGCGTAGATTGAGACTAGATATAAGGAGGGAATTTTTTACGCTGAGGGTGGTGAAACGCTGGCACAGGTTGCCCAGAGAGGTGGTGGATGCCCCGTCCCTGGAAACATTCAAGGTCAGGTTGGACAGGGCTCTGAGCAACCTGATCTAGTTGAAGATGTCCCTGCTCATTGCAGGGGGCTTGGACTAGATGACCTTTAGAGGTCCCTTCCAACCCAAACTGTTCTATGATTCTATGATTACCCATTAATGATTCTAAAACCAAAGTGTTTAGCTTAATGAGTTTATTACTATAGATCCTAAAAAGTGTAATTCTGCTTAATTTTGGGGAATATCAATTCCCAGGAAGGGAACAATTCAGGATGAGATATGTTGTGCTAAGTGAACCTGTTTGTCCAAATACTCTCATAGCGTAGTAGGGGAGCAATGAAAAGAAATGCGGTCCCACCACTTCATTCACGTGTCTGAATAGTTCCCTGGAGGGTGTGCAGCAACACAGATCATTTACTGCTGGTAGCAACAGGTGGTTTTCTGGAGGAACAAGTGGCAGAGAAACTAGATTACAAGAGTGGTTGTGAGTCACAGAGTCTCCTGGGATGCTCCTGCGTTGGTCATTGCTCAGAGATGAGCTTGGAGTCAAACTAACAACCAGCTAAATGGTTTGGAGGATTTTCTTCTTGAGGGTGAGGTTGAGGAAGTATGACTGTTGTCTAGTTGCCTTTGCAGTGCTATACACAGCAGTAGAAGGGAGAATTGGAGCTGACCCTCTGCATTACTAGCTGATGGCATGTCCAGCTCTTCATATACCCAGAGGAAGGCTATGTGCAACCGGTGATCAGAGTGACCTGCAGAGTACATTGCTGCACTGTGCCTAGCGTCTAGCATTCTCCTTAGCCTCCAGATATCATTCCTTCATTTTTAGTGTCAAGTGGGAAAGAAAATCTATAGACCTTCATTGCAGGGGCCCTGGGATTTCTCTTGACATCTCGTGCTGTGAGGAAAGGTGAACCACGGCTAAGAACAGGTTCACTTCTGAAGGCAAAATCATTGCTGTGTCTGAAGAAAAGAGCTCCTTCAGTATTATCAAAGATATGAAAATGTGAGCCATTGTGGGCATACTGACATGGAGATCTGAGTAGCCGGGCACTGACAGCAAAGCCTTCACACTTACTGCTCATCATTTGTGGAGAGTCCCACTGAAGTGCGTGACAAAGTTGCTCAACCACACCTGAATCTGGATTCTTGGGGGATGAAGCCTGTTCTATAGCTGCTTCCTGTGTTGCAAAGGTGCACGTGATTTTAGCATTAGACATCAAATGTCACTGGCTACTGAGTTAGGGAGTTAAAATGTTCCTAGAATCACTTGTTAAAAAGAGCAATGCACATTGGTATAGCTGATATTTCATGTGCCTGTTTACAGCCTACAGCAATGGTGTTGCTTCCTTTGCACTATTCCCTTTGTGCTAGACTTTTCTATGTTTTTCGCAGATTTTGGGGGACATCAGAGGCTAGAACTGCTCCATCTATTCTCAGGTTGCCTACAAGCTGTGCAGGCTTGCATGCAGAAGTGTCATTGCTAAGTTAATTCCTCACACCTCAGACCAACCTAATGGACGATAGAGTTGGAAGCAGAGATAAGCAAGTCCTCCCCTGCATATCAGGCAATATAATTGCACAGCCAAATTAAGGAGAGTATAACAACTTCTAATCTAAGTTTGAAACTGGCCCTGCTTTGCATGGAAGATTCAACCAGATGACCTCCAGAGATCCCTTCCAACCTAAATTACTCTATGATTGTAACAAAAGAAGGATTTTTTCAAGAGAAACTGCAAATCTGTTCTCCCAGCTCTGAAGTCACTAGGGAAATTACTGGGACTTCCTGTGCAGGTCAAAGATGAGCAAATATCACACTCTTACCATCTGTGGACTTTGCAGAGCACATCAGTAATGAATATACCAGAGAGTTTACTATTTCTGGCATTAGTGAAATCATATTCGCCTCTGCGTGCTCTAAATTTGCCCCTAAATTACACATAGAAATGCCTACCCTAAATTGCACATAGAAATTAAATAAAAATTCACAACTGGCTGGATGCCTCCTGCAGACCTGTGCTGACTTTATGGTCACTGCCATCTTAACAGTAGTTGCTCTTGCTTAACCCAGTGAGCTGAAGGGTGGATTGAGCCCTATCCCTGGTTGTCTGCTCTCCCTACAGTGGATGAATGAAGAGGGGTTATTGTATGTACAAGTGCCAGGCACATTCTGCGGCACTTTTACTTCTTCTTCTTGAGGAATTCACAGACGAAGTAGATGGTGACTTGGCACTCAGAGTCGTTCCACTCTCCCGTGCTGAGCATTTCCACACAGTCCTTGTGGCCAGCTGGGTCGTGAGGCTCCCCTTCCTTCCAGTTACTGTAGTTCTGCAGTGAGCTGTTGTCTGCATACACAAACTGTCCTTCTTTTTCCATGTCGTTCAGCCCAATGAAGGCTCGGAAGAGGCCACTGTTGGAGATGTAGTCAGCAATCAGGGTGTTGGTTGCCTCATCTTTAGGCATGGCCAGTGTTCCTCCTCTGTCCCTGCAGTGGATCAAGGCTTCTCTGTAATTCTTCTCTTCTTTCACAATGTAATAGAATTTCTCGTCTGTTTCCCTGATACCTGCTATAACTTCACAGGGGAAGAAAAAATTGCTTAATGGCATGTCAACAGATATTGAACAGTGCTTCTGTTCCAATATGACAATGAGATGATTTTTACATTAGAATTAATAGAAGGGAGAGAGGAAAAGTATTCCCACCACTGAATTTGTGATGAATGATGAGGACATGATCAGAGACTGATGCTACTAATGCGACTGGCAAGCACCTTGCACACGTTAGGACAAGAACTATTCAGTCCTGATTGGCACGTGTCTCCTGTGACACGTAAGTTTTACTTCACGGCTATCTAGTACTAATCAAATTAAGGCATGCTAAACAGTCAAATAGCAATGTCTAACTTTGGATCACCGCCGTTGCATTGCACATTTTTGAATACAGATTGTGAGAGAGTGCCCTGGGATAGAAACACAGGGGAATAGATAGCTTTTCAGGTCCTTTCCATGTAGAGGAAAATCAATGTGGCTGCTAAAATATGACATTTTATATACAGCCTGATATTCAGAGCTGCCGTAGCCACTAAGTGGCATTGACTAGGAAGAAAACTGGCTGCTCAGCAGCTTTAGAAGGCAAACTTCTCAACCAGCGTATATCCTAGTGAATTAAGCCGTGCCAAGGAGCATGCCTCGGCAGCTGGAAGTTGATTGTCCCTTTTTTTCCTTTCATTGCCTGAGTGGCCGCTGAGCCTGAGCAGACTGACAGTACAGAGGTGGTTAGCAAGCCATGCCTTGTGCTTTTCATGTTTCTTTCTGTTGTGCTGTTGATAATTTCTGTATTGTTTTTGCTTTTAGTCGTCTGCTGCTTATATCCATAGAGGTGTAAGACTGTCTCTTTTCTGTATGTTTTCGGAGTGCCTTGCACAGTGGGACCCTCTATCTGGGTTATCTATGGATGCTGCCGTAGAGCAGCAATGGTAGAAGAATAGCAATGATAAATGTTATAGGAGGCAAATAAATCACATCAAATACATAAAGATCCTTACCATTCTTTACAAACTTGATGGACGTGTTAAGGCGAGCAACATTGATATTCAGTTGTCCAACAACTCTGCGGTATCTTCCACAGTCACAGACCGTGCCTGATGCAATACAAAGGATAGAGGATTTATCTGTTTAGAAGCATTTGTGTGTGTGCAGGGGGTTGTCTGTAGCCCACTTCCAAACCTTCTGAAGACTTGGCCTCCACTTGTGGAGAGCCAGTCTCACCCTGCCCCACTGGCCATACTTCTGTTGATCAAAGCGCTTAATATTTTGGCTCTGTATACTCCCTTGCTAACTGGCTTAAGAATCCCTGCTTTTAAAAACGCAGATAGAAGAGTTTGCCATCTTTTTTCCACCCATATCAGTGTGGGATTTGCACATCCTCTGCTCCTCTCATTATCGATTCCATCCAGCTGCAGAGGTGTGGCTTGTCGTGGTGATCACTACAGCGTTACATCTGAATGCCAAAGGTCTACCTTTGTGTCTGTAAACAGCACAGGTTCCCTGGCCTTCTAATAGAAACAACAGCATCCATGAAATGGGGAACTGCTGCTTTCTCAGTGAAGGAGTTTTGTGAGTATGCATAGAGGTGGGATTGGCAAAACTTTGGTAGAAGGACTATGTTAGTGAATTGCTGCATGCAGCTGTGGTACAGCAGTAATAGTCGATACCAACTCAAATAATCAGTAACTTTCAAGCACTGAAATCTCAGTTATATTTTGGTTGGTAAACTGAAATTTGGCTTGGTATAGGTTTTGTTTGTTCCTCTGTTATTCTCAGGAAGAAAATAAGTTGCTGATGGTTTCCCATTAAGAACGAAACTGGCATCGCATATGAAATCTCTTAAAAATGAACACAGCTGGACATTCAAGGTGGGAAAACATTTAAGGATATTAGGACTGAGTTATTCTCAGGAAGAAAATAAGTTGCTGATGGTTTCCCATTAAGAACGAAACTGGCATCTCTTAAAAATGAACACAGCTGGACATTCAAGGTGGGAAAACATTTAAGGATATTAGGACTGAGAAGAACTTTCTGGGTCATCAGATCCAAATTCTCCTCCTGTAAGCAAATGCATTGCATTCATTTGACAACAGATTATGCTCTATCTAAAATAACACATTTTTTCGTCCCCATGCTCCCATTAGGAAACTCTTAAAGGACTTCATTCCTTTGGTATTCAGAAACTTTCTCCTAGTTCCCAGTATAAATGTACTGCTGGCCTGTCTATGTGTTAGTTTTTATGATATCAAACATTGCCCATTAATTTAGGTAACTCTTCTCCATATTTTGTGTATGTTGGTATATTCATAGGCATCAGTCATGTCCCTACCCAAGCCTTCATTTTGCTAAACAAAACTTTTCAGTCTCTTCCTGTTTGTTTCATCTATTCTCAAGTTTTTCCATGGGCCTCAAAATTTTATGAAATTCCAGACAAACCAACCCTGAAATCAAAGACCCATCAGACTTGAGCATTCTGCAGAGAAGGATGCATAGCATACCTGCTTTTCCCTTTTTTCCAGAAACCCCTGATAAGCCTTTGGCTCCTTTGTCACCTGAATAAAGAGGAAAAAATATTCTCAGATCTCAGACAGTGCACATGTCAGGGGAGTGTATTTGAAAAACCTCTTTAATAATATATTAACGGTGTGCTTCTGATAGGAAGCCCTGATGTACTGTACTGGCAGATATGCCAAGTCAAATAAACCATGATTAATTCTGGTGTATGGAAAAAAGGAGAACCCTTTAATAGCTAACTCACTGATAACACAGGCATCTTGTGTGCTGCTGGTTCCTGGTACCGCTTACTTTAAATACAAACTGCAAAATGATCCTGAGAGGCTGAAAGCACTCAAGAAATCTGCAAGAGGTGAGACCTGGGTCTTCTCATTGCCTTGCAGGACAGAGCTCTTCCCTGGGTTCAGTAGCTCCATGATGGGATGAGGCACCAGATGAGGTTGATGTGCATTGAATTCACGTGTGCAACAGATTACATGTGCAGGCAGCAGTTAGCACCTACACAAAATGAGGTCAGTAAGGAGCAGCATTTCATTTTAGATATAGTTCATGGAAATGTGATTTATTTTCATCCAACTGCTTTCCTCTTCTGTAAATCATAAAAATGATAGAAATACTTCTCTAAATGCTGTGCTACTATCTAAGTGGAGGTGACTAGCTTTTTAAAAAATCTCAGCTGTAGTTTGGATCAGGAACAGCTGGACTTTATCTGAAATTCATGTCAGCTCTTCTTTTATGAATTAAAACCTTCAGAGGTCAAAAAATACTAGTGCTTGCTCTGCCTTGTTGATGGCCGTGTTTTGATGTGCTTTTTCCTTTATATGGTTGTGTTATTTAAAGAAATTAGGAGTTGGCTGTCATTTTAATGAGCTTTGCTTGACACTCACAAGCTGAAATTTCAGGGTTGCTTCATTAAGAACTCGAATGTTTAATGTTAGATTTAAACAGTGACTTAGTGACCTTTGCTTCTGCAAATAAAGGAAGAAAATGAGAAAAACTAGAAGAGGACAATAAATTGTACATTCAGGTTGAGAATGAGCTTGATTTAAAGGCTCAAAGCATTGGTTTACTTACAGATAAAGATAAGCAATTTGTGGGATTCTTAAATTCTAGTCTCCTTTGGTGATTTAAGACATCTTAGGAGATAATTATCTGTGTTTCCAGTTGTCTAAGTACTTCTGAAAATTAGTCCCTGAGGCCGAATTCTTTTGTTCTTCTCTGATATTGAGGCTGGCTAGAGGCCGTCAAAGGTTTATTAAAAATATTGGCTTGAGAAGCTCCCCGGAGAGATCGTTCCACCCACTCACCCACATGCCTGGGTTGATGGGCTGGTTAGAGACCACAGAGTTCCCCTGGGGATGGTGGAGTCCCTGCTCAGCTTTGAAGGCAGGTCTCCTTGTGGCAGAAGTAATGTTCCTTCTTAAGTAGCTCTTTAGGAATACCTGAAAGGAATGCCTGAGCCTCTTCTCAGACAAATAGAGCATAATTTAATGAAATTATTGTCCAGGTAGACTTGGAGTCTACCTTGATTTGCAAGTAGTTGTCATCCCTGGTTACGTGAGCGCTTTCTTAAAACTCCTAAAATCCTTTCCTTACCAAGCTGTCCTGTGCATTGCTTGCTCATGTGTCCCACAGCAGTGCAGGTGACAAGATGTGGCATTCTGAGCAGCAGCAGAATATTGACTTAGGCCTTCAGCATCCAAAGCAGAAGCACAAATTTGTCTTTCTCTTTTAGAATGCTCAGAGGATTTACTTCACAAGAGTCAGATTTCTCCCTTCCTCTTTTACCATCAAAGAGGATTGATTTCTTAACTCATAAAGCAAATTATTTTAGCCAAGTAAGTCGGATATATTGCACGTGGGAAATAAAACAAGAATATCTCAGTTAGCTCTCGTCACCAATCTTTATGCATAACTTTATTTGGAGAGCATTGGTCACAGCTGTTATTTGATATTACTCCATACCTGGAACTCTCACAAAACACATATTTACCTTGAGAGAAAAAACAAGAAAATCCCCAGACCAGAGCTTACCCTTTCCACCAATTGGACCGATTTTCCCAAGCATTCCCTGGTCACCAGCATCCCCCACAGGTCCTTTGTTTCCTAAGAGAAGAAATAAAGAGGAAAAGAGTATGGATGGTTTCTGTCATTTCTTTCCCAAGGCACTGTTTAGGTCTCTACTGCTGCTATTTTTCCTGAACGTGGCCAGTCCACATGTGCAGCAAAGTCGAAATTAATAGAGGCCCGAGGATGGTTGGAGGAGGACAGCACAGATGTCTGCCACTGTGGGATACAACAGTAGGACATTGCAAGGCACCTTAGTAGAACTGCCTGTTCAAATGCCAAGAAACATCATGTTGTCTTACAGAAAATACAACATAAAACTGCTAGTGAGTATTCAAATATTGATTTTACTTCACAACCAAACCAGGCCGACAGCAGGTTATAATTGAGGTTTCTTTTTCTCCACCCCAGACAAAAGCCCTTCCTTCTTCCTTGAGGTAAAGTCCTTGTGGCTTTGCTGGGAATCCTTCTCAAAGCAGGACTGCAAATAGGGAGCTACTAGTTTTGCTGTATGTGCTTTCCAGTCCTCAGAGCACCAAAATAATGGATGCCTTTTTAATTTATTAATAGTTTAAGTTCTAAAGTTCTAAAGTTCTAAGGCTGTGGATGTGGTCTACCTGGACTTCAGCAAGGCCTTTGACACCGTCTCCCACAGCATTCTCCTAGAGAAGCTGGCGGCTCACGGCTTAGACAGGTGTACTCTTTGCTGAGTCAAAAACTGGCTGGACGGCCGGGCCCAGAGAGTTGTGGTGAATGGAGTTCAATCCAGTTGGCGGCCGGTCACGAGCGGTGTTCCCCAGGGCTCAGTACTGGGGCCGGTCTTGTTTAATATCTTTATCGATGATCTGGATGAGGGGATTGAGTGCACCCTCAGTAAGTTTGCAGATGACACCAAGCTGGGCGGGAGCGTTGATCTGC
>NW_008795125.1:3728683-3730811 GCF_000699145.1 Aptenodytes forsteri | reverse complement strand
TGGGCATGGTGGTGTTGGGTCGATGGTTGGACTCGATGATCTTAGAGGTCTTTTCCAACCTCAATGATTCTATGATTCTATGATTCTATGATTAAGATGCTTCATAAATGGTTGGTTACCCGATTCCCTTGTATCTTACCCAATCTTCTTTTTAAGGTAAGAAGCGAAGTCATATGAATGCATTTAAAAATGGAAAAGTTTTTTTATTATAACAATAATAACAGGGTGATTTTAAAGTTTCTATAAAAGTGAAAACTTTTGTGATTAGTCTTAAACCACTGTCAAGGAAGAAAGACCATGGATACGCATTATCATTAAACTCTAATGATAAATTATGCTTTTGAATTAGAGCATGCAAACAAGGCTGACACCATCACATCTGGTGCCTCCGAATGCTCTGCCCAGCTTGCACTGTGGATATGGGATATGTTTAATAAAGCTGAGTCCTGAGACATCTGTGACTCCTTGTTCTCAGCTCAGATGCTGTTTGATCAGAGGAACTTTGTTTGTCACTGTATGCCTCTGTTTGCTTTTCTGCAAAATAGGGACAGCTGAGGCCGAATTTTGTTGAGCATCCTGATGTATTACCAGGAAATAACTCTCAAAATTCAGTTTCAACTAACGGATCATTTCAGTAAGAGAACAGTAATCTTTCTGATTATACATATGATCTGGGTCTTCTGGATCGCACTCATGACAGCCACTTGGGAGAGCAGCAGTAAATGTACTGGTTTATTACATGACTCTCTAAATTTGTTGCCATATATAGCTGTCTTACCTATCAGTAGGAATTGTACCAAGTTCTCTGAGTATTGTTATGTTCACTGATTAACGTTGGACAGGATTGTGAAATCCACTGGTGCAACAGGAATGAAAAGCATTAAACATCACTAATCATATGCACCAGTACAGTTGTGTATAATGATATTCATATACTGGTAATAGCCAACAAACTGTCATAAATACCTTTTGGTCCTTTTGGTCCAACCTTTCCTTGTTTGCCCACTTCTCCTCTATCTCCTTTTTCACCTTCATCCCCTTCCAAAAAACAGAAAATAAAGCATCATGGTACATTTCTCTCAGTGCAGTAAGTGCAACTATACATTCTCAGAAAGTTCACAGGTTTTTTTCTATTAATTTCTTTTTATTTCACATTGAAGGCACAGTAGCCATGGGATAAATTTCCATAGAAGAGCTGATGAATCTGACCATCATTAGGAAAAGCTAAAAAATTTCCCTTTTGGAGAGGCTATTGCAACATGAGAATTATACAACACCAATTTCTAGTCCTACTCTTTAAGAACTATTAGCTATAAAGCAGATAAATAAGCCAGTCCTTCTCTGTTGGGAAACCTGTACACACATGGAAGAACTGCCAGGGGAGGCAATAGGAATTTATTAATTGTTCCTAGTGACTCTGTTTGTAGTGACTCTGTGTTCAAGGTATGCAGATGCTTTTAGAATGGGAGAAATGTAAATATGTTGAAATAGATCTTAACATAGACCTTAGCACTTAGTATGGCGGAAGTCTTGCCTTCAGTTTTTGACAGGTAACACTTATATGTTGATATAACAAATGTGTTTTGCAATTACTCCAATGCTTTATTTTGAGAATGTCATACACAGAGCATCTATAAGAGGTAAAATCACTGCATTTATTAAGTAGTGCAGAGATTTCTCCAAATGAGATCAAGACCCTATTACACAGGTTCCTATATAGTACTGTGTAAATACTCTTACTATTGTAAGAGACAGTTTCTCACTGAGCACCTTACAGTCTAAAGGAGCAAGACAGCAATTATTAGGAAAGAAGTGTTATCTCCTTCCTTAGGTAGCATACAATTTTGCTATATGCAGGAAATTGGAGGCACAACTGGACTTGATTTTCTTATCTTCTACTTTGTAGTTTTGAGCCAAATCCCAATGTCCTGGTTTCGGCAGGGATAGAGTTAATTTTCTTCCTAGTAGCTGGTACAGTGCTGTGTTTTGGATTTAGTATGAGAATAATGTTGATAACACACCGATGTTTTAGTTGTTGCTGAGCAGTGCTTACACTAGTCAAGGACTTTCAGCTCCCCATGCTCTACTGACTGAGAAGGCTGGAGGGGCACAAGAAGCTGGGAGGGGG